>NC_077228.1:531763657-532101157 GCF_027887165.1 Monodelphis domestica | reverse complement strand
ATGGGGATTCGGGATCCCATGTGGCACCGAGGCCCCGGAGTGCCCAAGAAGGGCAGAGGGGGCAGGCTTAAATCCATTTCAACTCGGAGGGAACCTCATAGAAGGCACAGATCCCAGTCATTTGCCCATAGAGAAGACTGGAGAGGTTCAGGGAATGGTGACATCTCATTTCCCCGAGATTTTACAAGACTGGCTCCAATTGGTTTAAGCCTCCTCCAGCCACAGGGCCAGTGAGGTCAGGGTCCGGTACCCGCCTGATGACTGGTCAACAGATTCCCGACTCGCCCTTTTTCTCTTTTAAAGGCCTCATCTTCCATCTTAGAATCAATACTGAGAATTTGCTCAGAGGCAGAAGAGTGGTAAGAGCTGGGCAAAGGGACTTAAGCGTAGCCCTTGTCATTCCTCTGTCTTAGAATTGATACTAAGCAGTTCAGAAGTAAAAAAATAAAAAATGTCAATAGATGGACAACTTCTTCTTGGTTTCTGATCAGAACAATGACACACGTGACAGCGTGGAGGGCTACAGGCCAACTATTTCTAGGTGGCCACTGAACAGCCTTCGTCTGGTGGAAAGGAAGGGGAGCCCCGTCTCCCCAGCTAGGAGGTGTCTGGAGCCAGCAACACTTTTGTCTTGCTTTTAAAAATGTCTCCTGCAAGGCAGAACTTTCCAACTACCAGAGAAGTGAAAATCAAAATAAGTTTTCACTTGTCTCTGCCAGCCCCTAAAGCTATCATCCCATAGCTTTCCTCTTTCATAACCGAACTCTTAGAACTAGAGCCTGGGGAAAGCTGTCTACACCTGCTGCTTCCACTTCCACGTCCTCTCCTTCCACCACTCAGGTCCTGTAAAATGGAGATTTGAACCCCAGACTTCAATCCCCAGAAGTCCTTGGTATTTCCCAGAATCCTCTATAATCTCACCTGAGTCTCCACCACCACTCAGGTCCTGTAAAATGGAGATTTGAACCCCAGACTTCAATCCCCAGAAGTCCTTGGTATTTCCCAGAATCCTCTATAATCTCACCTGAGTCTCCACCACCACTCAGGTCCTGTAAAATGGAGATTTGAACCCCAGACTTCAATCCCCAGAAGTCCTTGGTATTTCCCAGAATCCTCTATAATCTCACCTGAGTCTCCACCTGGGCGAGATCACAATTAGTATTTAAACTGGCAGTAAAGCCTACCTCGGTCTCTCTGCTCCGCCATTTGCAAGTAATCTTTGAACGGGCTAATCAGCCCTCGGCACGTGGTTTTCTTATTTTGTATTTTCTTTATTCCTCGATTTCTAATAATCTTTAATAAACCTCATAAACTATGATATTTTATTATTAGAGACTAATTTAATTTTTCTAGCCCTTACAATCTTGTGTTCACATCACATCTCTGATACAGCCCTCTGAGAGGTTATTAGTGATCTCTTAATTATTATATTCAATGGCTGTCCTTAAGCTTCGCTCTTCTTGAGTCCTACATTTGAGATTGTTCACCTCATTTTCTCCTGGATTTCCCCTCCGCTCCTCCTCCTCCTCCTCCTCTTCCTCCTCTTCTCCCCCCTCTCTCTGTGTTTTGTGCTAATGTGATGCTCATTGAAAGGAGGAGAGATGGAGAGAGCCTGGCTTTGGAGATAGAAGACTTATTACTTGTGTGGCCTTGGACAAGTCTCTAAACCTTGCCGGACTTCAGTTTCTTTATTCATTAAATGAGGGGATTGGACCGGATGGCTTCTGAGGTCCTGCCTCTGACTAGGGGCCTGCGCTTTCTCTTGGCTCTCCTCCTACCTCTCTGAACATTCCTTCTCCGTCTTCCAGGTTGGGTCATCATTCATATCACACTCGCTAACTATGGATGTCCTCTAAAGCTGGGTTCTGTGCTCTTTTCTCTTTTCGGCCTATGCCAGGGGGTTTTTCAATAGGGAAAAACTTCAGGGGGATCCACGAACTTGGATCAGAAAAAATGACAGCTTTTTCCCCACTAGGTCCTCACTGGTGTTTAGCATTTCCTTCCACTATTAAACTAAGAAATGGAGATTCTGCGAAGAGGGAGGGGAGAGTAGTCCAGCAGCTTTACAAGTCTGCCCAAGGGGTACTCGACCGGAGAAAGCGAAGAACACTTATTCTCTACTTCACAATCTGGCTCCAATTTATTGTCCTTCCTAACACCTTTTAGCAAATAGCCTTTCCTGAATTCCTATTCATGCTAGTGTCTTCCCTTGAAGATAATCTCTAATGTATCCTATATACATCATTTTTTTTTAACCCTTACCTTCTGTCTTGGAGTCAATACTGTGTATTGGCTCCAAGGCAGAAGAGTGGTAAGGGCTAGGCAATGGGGGTCAAGGGACTTGCCCAGGGTCACACAGCTGGGAAGTGTCTGAGGCCAGATTTGAACCTAGGACCTCCCGTCTCTAGGTCTAGCTCTCAACACACTGAGCTACCCAGCTGCCCCCCTATATACATCATTTTAATAGAATTCTCTTCAAGTATCCCCATTAGAATGGAAGTTCCTGGAGAGCAGGAACCCTCTTCTGCCTTTTTGTATTCCCATTGCTTAGCACAGTGCTTGGCACATAGTAGGTACTTAATAAACGCTAGTTGACTGACCAATTTTAACCACGGATCACAGATCACAAATCTAGACTTAAAGGACCCAGAGGCCATCTAATCTACCTACCTTATTGGATCATAGTGGATCTAGGTCTGGAAGGGATCTGAGAGGAGAGAAGAAAGATAGATATTACTGGTAAGGGAAGAAGGGGAGGGTTGAGCCCAGAGGTCTACAGACTGATCCAAGATATATGTCATTCAGTTGGTTTCTGAAGTCTAAGGCAGTCACTCTGGGTTTTAGGATCCCTACACTTAACAGGCAGACAACTAGCATTTATTAAGCACTTAGTGTGTACCAGGTATTCTACTAATCCTTCAGAATACAATCACAAAGGAGCCAAGATGGCTGCATGGTAGGCAGGTAAGCAAAGGAGCCTTCTGCATCTCTTTCCAATAGATCATTACAAAGCATCTCAAAAGGACAGAAATACAATCTAGATGAGTTCTCCCACTGGATGCAGCCTTAAAGGTAGGCAGTGTTTGGGGATTTCCACAATAACCCTAACCCTTAACTGCACTAATAAAAAAAACAAGCTGATCACTCCTCCCCAACACCACCTGCCAGAGTCAGAGTGGGGGCCAGGGCAATCTCTAAATTCTTGGGAACTGGCTGAAAGCACCACAGATTTACCCCTGAGGGCAGCACAAGGCCTTGGCAGTGAGACTTGAGACTCAAGGCTGAGGAGCAGGCAGCCTGAGCAGCAAAATAGGGAGCTTGGGCAGAAACAAGGCTGGCCAAGCTGAGGCAGCAGAGGCTGGAAAGATAACCTCGAGGCAAAATACTTTAAAGTGCTACACAAAGAATATCACAGATCTATCTGCCCTCACTCAGGCTTCTGATTGGGAAAGGAAGATAACTGCCAAGGCAAAGCCCTGAGAGACAGAAGCTAAAAAAAGCAATGCCCACCAACTTTCAGGAATCCCAGTCCACTGGCAAAAGGAATAAGGAACAACAACAAAACATTCTTGACCCTGGATAATTTCTATGGAGAAAAATAACAAAATACAGAAGCGACAACAGAGAGCGACAAACAAGCAAACATATCCAAACTTTCCCCCCCAAAATGGAAATTGGTCACAAGCTCTTGAGGAACTCAAAAAGGAGTTCAAGAACCAAGTAATAAAGATAGAAGAAAAATGGGAAGAGAAGTGGGAAAAGAAATCAAACTAATACAGAATACAAACACAAGCAAACAAGGAAACAACAACAACAACAAATTCCTGCCCTCAAAGAGTTTTCATCCTAATGGGGGAAGATAATACCTAACAGGGAGAGGGGAAGTATCCAGGAGTGCTTGGTGGTGAAGTCTGAAGAGTCAGAGCTACAGCCAGCAGTGCAATGGAGGCCCATGGAAGGAAGTCACCAGTGGGGGAAGGAAGCTGCCATGGTGGATGGAAGCTTTAGGATAATAAAGTTCCAGGAGCTGAGGAAAGTTCTAAAGTGAGACACTATTCTGGACACTGGGGATACAAAACCAAAAAGAAATAACTCCTGCCCTCAGGAAGCTTCTATTCTACTTGTACCATCTTTATCTAATAATTGAAATAATATAATAGGATGAGTAAACCATCAGTAAGACTTCAGAAATAGTAAGTGATAGATCATGGGACCAAAACCCCCTTTCATCAATCCCTACAAAAAAAAAAGTAAAAGCCCCACCTCCACCCTGTACCTGCCCAAACAGAAACTTCCCCAACAAAACCTGGCAGAACATCATGACTTTTCTGTTAGGCCTGGACAAATGTCCTCCTGCATTACTGACCAACAGCCTGGGAACTTCTCCCCACCCCAGAGATGAGGTTCTACATCCCCTCTTAGGGCCATCCAATGAGGTTGGTCCAGGTAATTTACCTGAACCAACAGAGGCAATCCAGATTACCTCAATCCTGACAACCACCCTATAAGAGGCTACACCCATCTCCACTCAGGTGGAGACTCCGCAACCATCTCTGCTGGTGCTGATCTGCTCCCTCACTGCCCCTTCCACCATTTCCCTCCCCTGACTCAGAAAGGACTCCACACCCACCTTTGCCTCACTGCTTCTCCCCTCCCTCCCCCTTTGCTCCTCCCTCTTACAATAAAGCTTCACTTCATCATCACACTCTCGTCTAATTAGTCTCTCAGTTGGACCCCCATCAATCAGGACTGACACTAAGGAGAATTGGCATTCCATGAAGAGCAGCATTGATCAATTCATGAGAGGAAGATGAGATGGGCTAGTTGCATGGCAAGAGCAAGGGATGGCAGATGGATCAGTTCAAATAAGTCTTTCCAAACTTTTCTGAAACCACGTCTTTCTTATTTCTCATAAACGATATTACATCATCCTATTCACTTCCCACAATTAGTTCAGTCATCCCCCCATGCCCTCTCCATGGCAGGAAAATGTGGGAAAAGAGTCCAGAAAGTGGGGTGGCTCCCCATGGAGAGCTCATGTGAAAAATGGAGACTTGAATTCAGTACTTCAATCCCCAGGAGTCCTTGCTCACTTCCCAGAATGCCTTGTAACCTCGCCTGGGCAGAGAGCGAGATAGGGTATTTAACCTGGCTGTAAAGGCTATTAGGGCTCTTCTCTTCCTGTCTCTGCTGGCAAACAGACGCGTCTCATGATGTGTCTCATGATGTGAGAGAAATTTGGGTGGGCCTCATGGCCCACCTAGCATGTGCTTTCTTACTTGTATTTTCTTTAAATTTTTAACCTCAAAATAACCTCTAAAAATATAATACTCCTTGCAGAGAGAAACTAATTTCTACCTGCCTCAGTTTCCCTAAATTTTAACTCTTACACTCATAGGAGGACATGGACAGGCATTGCCTTCATAGACTGTGAGATGCTTCGTTGGGGGGATGCTCCATCTGCATCGCAGATCCATCAGGAAACTGAAACACACCAATGTCTTCCAACATTTTACATATATGTGGGAATCCTCATGCATCACTAGTCTACAGGTATCTGCTTACTGACCCAGATGAACTGCTTGCAGCAACCCCTAGGGTGAGGAAGGGCAGGGGTCCGAGGCCACAGGGTGGGAACAGGTGCCCCATGTGACCACCCACCCCCACCCCCCACAGCCAGATGGAATTTCCCCAGCAGTCCAACAGCAACAATTCAGATACAATTAAGTTTCCTTCCTATAATCAAGATGAACTTCACACCTTCCAGAGTGATCTCCAAGTAACTCTTGCAAAAAGTCTGAGGCTTCCTACAGGGGGATCCTGAATCATTAGTTACCAGAAGCCTCAGCTCTCACGGAGGGAAACAGGTTGAGCCTGTGGTAACGTCTGACTCATTCTGAAGGAGTAGAGCAGGCCAAGTTCCACCCTTCCCAGAGTTGTGGGGCGACTGGAGGAGCCGAGCATCCATTGGCACACACGCTGGCACGCACACAGAGCATCCCCGTGGCAGTCTCTTGGGCTGCTTCTCTCCCTACTGCATCAGCCAGCAGGTCCTTTCTTCACTTTAGGGCACGAGGGACAGATAACAGACTTAAGCACTTGCCAGGGATCAAACTGACTTGCGGGAGGCCCGCAGGGAGTCCGAGGTGGAGCTGTGAGCCCAGGATTCCTGCACAACGTAAGTCACCAGTTTGATTCAATTCACTAACCAGGGCTTATTGATTGAGTGCCGGGCACCAGCCTGGCTACGGGAGGATATCACCAGGAGTTAAAAAATAGCCCCCCACCCTCCAGGAGCTCCTATTCCACTGAGATCAGGATCAGCAAAGGCTTCCTGTAAGAGGCGGCGCCCGGGATGAAGGCGTGATGCTCCGGGAAGAAAGATGGGATGATACCAGGTCTGTGCCCTAAGGGCAGGGAGAGTGGAGGTGCCTGAGGGAGTGGACCCCCTTCTCCAGCTCCTCCAGGGTTTGCCCTCCTAAGTGGCACGCCTAGGCTCCGCCCACAGCATCTGGGCAGCCTGGCCGAAAGCCAGGAGAGGTGCCAAACGTGGGGGCACAGGAAAACAACAGGTGTTAGCAGCCAGACCATCAGAAGGGGTGGGGACAAGGGGCAGGGGCTGCCGCCGTGACTGGCATCCCCTGCGGTCAGGGCAGGGCACGGCAGGATGTTCAAAACCATCATTCTACAACCACCTACTGATTCCGGTGGCAGGACAGCCGCGGGGAGAGCCGGGAGGAGAGCGCAGGACGCGCGAGGCAGAGGCTGCCGGACTCAGGCCATCCATTGGGGAAAGTGGGGAAGGCGAGCGAGCAAGGGAGCTGTCCGAGGACCTGGCTTTATGCTTCCTGCCCGAAGAACTTCTTTCTCTCAGCTGGAGGCTTCTGCGTCTAACGGTAAGGGGGCCCCTTGGCTGACTGAATGGAGGTGTGAACTTCTCAGCTACTGCTCTGCTCAGGGAGCAAGAAACATGGTTTGGGGGAGAGCACAGGACAGGCAGCTATTAGACCAAGGCGAGTCCCGGCTCACACTCACAAGCCACGTCCTTCACTTGTCTGGAAGCTTGTGGGTCCCTTATTTATAGAAGCAGGGCCCCCGAAGGACCTTTGGGCTCGGCATTCAGTGCCCTCACTTGGAATCGAGTTGATCTTGGCCAAGTCCCTTCATTTGTATGGACTTCAAATTTCTCCTCTGTAAAATGAGGAGGCTGGACAAGGGGACTTCTAAGATTGCTTCTCATCTCTGACTTTCCATGACTCTTTCTTTCTTTCTTTCATCTTTCCTTCCATCTTTATTTCATCTTTCCTTCCATCTTTCTTTCATCTTTCCTTCCATCTTTATTTCATCTTTCCTTTCCTTTCCTTCCTTCCTTCCTTCCTTCCTTCCTTCCTTCCTTCCTTCCTTCCTTCCTTCCTTCCTTCCTTCCTTCCTTCCTCTCTCTCTCTCTCTCTCTCTCTCTCTCTCTCTCTCTCTCTCTCTCTCTCTCTCTCTCTCTTTCTCTCTCTTTCTTTCTTTCTTTCTTTCTTTCTTTCTTTCTTTCTTTCTTTCTTTCTTTCTTTCTTTCTTTCTTTCTTTCTTTCTTTCTTTCTTTCTTTCTTTCTTTCTTTCTTTCTTTCTTTCTTTCTTTCTTTCTTTCTTTCTTTCTTTCTTTCTATCAATTCCAAGACAGAAGAGCAGCCAGGACTGGGCCATTGTGCTCAGGGTCACACAGCTGGGAAGTGTTTGAGGTCATATTTGAACCCAGGACCACCTGTCCCTGGGCGTGACTCTCAATCCCCTGAGCCACCCAGCTGCTCCCAGAAACTTCCTTTTTAAAAGAGAATTGTTGTTACTGAAATCTTTTTGAATATTACTTTCATTTCCTGATATATCCACCCTGCCCCCCCATCCCCCTTGCCCAGGGAGAAAACCAAATCTTATAACAAAGAATACTGGGGGGGGGGGGAGAATTTCATTGCATCCATCAAAGAAGACCCTGCAGGCAGCATTTCACCATCACTGACCCCCACCCACCTCTTCCAAGAAGGGGAGGAGGTGAAGCTGCTAATTCTGAGTGAGTGCCCATTAAAGCAACTGAATAGAACAGTGAGGTCTCATGGTATAGAGGTGACTTGGTAGCAGTAAGCAGGGAGTCCAGAAGATCTAAGTTCAAATCTGGATGTAGACCCTTACTAAATGTGTTACCCTGGGTGAGTCACTTTACCTCTGTCTTCTTCAGTTTACTCATCTTTATATTTGGGATCATAACAGCTCCTACCTTCTAGAGTCTTTGAACTAACAAGTAAAGTGCTTTGCAAATCTTAAAGCTCAGTGATAGCACTCACTATTTTTATTAAGAATTCTGGTTCTGGAATCTGAGGACCTGAGTTCAAATTTCTTCTCTGTTCTCTCATGTGTATGATTTAAGGAAAATCACTTAACTGCTGTCTGCCTCAATTTCCTCAACTGTAAAATAAAGAAGTTGGACTGAATGAACAATCAGATTCTTTCTTGGTTTAGGACTATGATGCTAAGTAATTGTGGGATGATAGGTAAGTCACCTTCTCTCTCCTTGAGCCACAGTTTCCCCATCTTTCAAATATGGAAGATTTAGTAAGTCTTTCTTGAACCCTGGGCCCAGAGGACAGGGTAATCCAGGGACAGACTGGAGGCTCCAGATCCAGCTACCCTCGAGCTGAGCTGATAAGGGAATCCATACTGACACTTGGGAAATAATGAGTGAATAAAAGGACCCTGTTTAGAGCCTAATTCAGGCTTATGGACAGTGTCCATCAGCCTGCCTCAAGCCCTCTCCCCCCTCTGAGTGACTTCTGCCTCCTGGTCCCCCAGCCCAGAGGCTGTGTCTGCTTCCTTCATCTTCTCCATAGGATCTCCTTGTCTTTTGTCCACTCCCACAGTTAGCACTCATGATCACACAGGCTTAGAGCTGGAACAGCACTTCGAAGCCATCACTCTGACCATTATAACTAGCATTTACACAGTGCTTAAAGGTTTGCAAAGTGCTTTAGAAAGAGAGGTTCCTTTTATTCTCCCAACAACCCTGGCAGGTAGGTGCTATTCTTCTTCTCATTTTAATAGATGAGGAAACTGAGGCAGGAGGTATGTGATTTTCCAAGGGTCAGATACTAAGTATTTGAGACTGGATTTGAACTTGGGTCTTTCCTGATTCCAAACCCATGCCAACATGTAAACAATTAGGTAAATGTCAGATATATATAAAATGGAGGGGAATCATTCTGGGAAAGGAAGGCATTGGCAGGTGAGGGGACCTCCCAGAGTAGTTGACCTTAGAGCGGAGGCTTGAAGGAGGTCAGGGAAACTGAGAAGCAGAGATGAGGGAGCAGAGCAATCTAAGCAGGGTTGACAGCTAGGGCAAAGGCCCAGAGGTGGGAGATGGGGAACCTTCTTTAAGTCACTGCAGGTTGGCTGATTCCAATGGGGAAGAAGGTGCAAGAAAACTAGAAAGATGAGAGGGAATCAAGTTGTGAAGAGCTTTAGATACCAAACATCTAAGGCAACTGAGACCCATAGAATAATAATAGCTGCCATTGGCTCAAGGCCAGAAATTTTACAAAGTACATTACAGACCTTAGCTCAGAGTCTCTGGGAGGTTTTATTACCCCATTCTTCAGATGCAGAAACAAAGGCAAGCAAGAGTCAGTGATGGCACATAACTAGGCAGCATGGGATGTGAGATTCAAGCTCAGGTCCTTCCTGATGTCAAGTCTGAGGACACCCAGTCAGTCTCTTTGTCTCTTTCTTTATCTGTCTCTCTGTCTCTGTCTAGCTTTGTCTCTCTTGTCTTTCTGTCCATGTCTGTCTATTTCTTACTGTCTGTGCCTCTCTCTATCTCTTTATCTTTGTCTGTCTCTGTCCATCTCTCCATCTCTGCATCTCTGTCACGCCCCCTGTACTCATACTTACACACTCACACACTCACATACTCTCACACACTCTTACACACTCTCTCATGCTCTCATACTCACTCTCACACTCACACTCTTACACACTCTCACACTCACACTCACACTCTCACACACTCACACACTCATGCTCTCACACTCACTCTCACACACACACTCTCACACTCTCACACACTCATGCTCTCACACTCACTCTCACACACACTTACACACTCACCCACTCACACTCTCACACACTCATGCTCTCACACTCACTCTCACACACACTTACACACTCACACACTCTCACAGACACACACTCTCTCACACACTCACTCTCTCACACACACATACTCTCTCACCCATTCACACACTCTTACACACTCTCACACTCACCCACTCACACTCACACACTCTCACACACTCATGCTCTCATACTCACTCTCACACACACTTACACACTCACACACTCTCACAGATACCCACACTCTCTCACACACTCACTCTCTCACACACTCACACATACACACTCACACACCTACACTCACACATACACGCAGTTAGTGGCAGCACCACCCCTCCTGGCTCCTTCTCCCCCTTGACACTCCAGAGGTCCAGTACCAGCCGTCTCATGTTGTCTCTCACACAGTGCTCTTCTCTGCCTGGGCCTCGAGGGGCTTTGGTCCTTGGCGGTCCAGATGAACCAGTCTAACTGCAGCACGGAGAGGAGCGACCTCTTCCAAACCATCAGCACACTATACTTGGTCATCCTCCTGGTGCTGGGCACGGCCCTGAATGTCCTCGCCCTGTGGGTGTTCTGCTGCCGGATGAGGAGGTGGACGGAGATGCGGGTGTACATGGCCAACCTGGCTGGGGCTGACTGCTGCCTGTTGCTGAGCCTGCCCGTGGTCTTGTACACGATGAACAGGGACCACTGGGAAGGCAGCTTCCTGTGTACGGTTTCCCAGAGCATTTACCTGATCAATGGTTACATGAGCATCTCCATCATCACCGCCATCGCCATGGACCGTTACGCTGCCATCCAGTATCCTCTGCGGGCCAGGAAGTGGCGTTCCCCGCAGCAGGCCGCTGGGACCTGTGCCGTTCTCTGGCTGCTGGTCATCTGTGTGGTTTCTTTACCTGCTGCCTGGAAGCAAGATGGCAAGAGCTTTTGCTTTGGGAAGAGCCAGACTCGGAGCTTCTGGGCCATTGTTTCCTCCTTGGTCCTGTTCTTCATCCCTTTCGTGATTCTTGTTTTCTGTTCTGTGCGGGTACTCCGGAACCTGGTCAGGAAAAAGGCACAAGAGCCCACCCAGGGCAGAAGGCTGTTCCGCAAGGCCTACCATGTGGTTTTGGCTAATCTGATCATCTTCATGGTCTGCTTCCTTCCACAGCATGTGGCTCTGTTGGCCAAGCTCGTGGCTGAGTATATGGAGGCCTCCTGCCCTATCATTCAGCATGTCATCACTTCTGTAAGGGTGGCCTCCCGTCTTGCCAATGCCAACTGTTGCTTGGATGCCTTGGGCTACTATTATGTGGTTCAGGAGTTCCAGGAAGAAGTAGGGATGTTCTTAGCTATGCCTAAGTTCCTCCAGAGTCAGACTCCAGACTGCCCAGGTTCTGACTACCCAGATCTACCTGAGGGAAAAGTGGAGGTAGCCTTAAAGAGTGCCCAAGCATTGCATGACAGTTAAGGGGACAGTGACTTGGCACAGAAGAAAAAATTCTGAATTTGGTGTAAAAGACCAATCTCCATTTACTATCTGACTCTGGAAGGGCAGGCCCCTCAGGATGGACCCAAGCCCAATGAGCATAGACCTCCTTTAGTGGGTTCCCTTGGGCCAGTGGTAACATCTTGGACATTTGTCTAGAACAGTGATGGCGAACCTTTTAGAGACTGAGTGCCCAAACTGCATCCTCATGCCACATGTGAGTCACTCCCTTACCCCAGACAGGGGAGGGAGGAAGCACTCCCATTGGGCTGCTGGGCAGAGGTGTAGGTGATGTCCTTAGGTGCAGTGGAGAGGGGGAAGGGAGGAGCCTTCTCCAGCATGCATGCCATAAGTTCATCAACACAGGTCTAAGAGAGTGATGGCAAACCTTTCAGAGACAGAGTGCCAGACTTCACTCCCACCTCACCCCCCAGACCAAGTGCCCTGTCCATCCCTCCAGAGACCTAGTGTCTTAACCCTTCCCCCAACATGCTGGTTACACCCTGCCCCCCCTTACTCCACACAGGGGAGGGAGGAAGCTTTCCCAGTGGGTTGCTGGGCAAAGGGTCAGGTGAAGTGAGGAATGTCCTCAAAGAGTGTGGAGAGGGGGAGGGGAGTGGCTCAAATACTCTGCTCCCCTCCAGCTCTGCCACCTGTGAGCTACCCACCTTACCTACTGTGTGCTCTCATTGGGCTGCTGGACAGAAGGGCAGGTGATGTGAAAAAATGTTATCCCGTAGGGTGGAGAGGGGAAGTGGAGCAGCTTCACTCCAGTCCCTCTGCCTTTCTAATAACAAACTCTGGGGGTGGGGGTGGGGAGGGAGAGTGGCCAAGCACCCATAGAGTGCTCTGTGTGCCATCTTTGGCACTGGTTCCATAGGTTCACCATCACTGCTCTAGGCTATGAGGGGTAGAGTTCCAACCCACCCTCAGTGCTTAATCTCTTTTGGGGAGCCACATACACATTGAGTACTTCTTTGAGTTGGTTTCATTCTTTCTAAACTAGGTTGCTTGGCCAAGTGTGGGGTGAACTCAGGTCTCCATTTTGGAATCCCCCATGATGGATAGAAAGAGTGTTGGACTTGGGATCAGGAGAAACCTGGGTTTGCCTCCTGCCTCAGATACTTCCTGACATTGGGCAAATGACTTTTCCCCTTGAGGCCACCACTTCCTCATTAGGAAAACAGGGGGGGCTGGATTTCAGAATCTCCAAGGCCCCTCCCAGCTCTGACTCCTCAGGATTCTGTGTGACTCTAAGACCGAAGGCTTTGCTCTTCCCAGCGTCTCTTTTATGTATAGCCTGGAGAGGGTCATGTTAATCCAAAGGAAAAGGGCAGTCAGCTACCATGGACAGAGCTCTGGGTTTAGGCTGTCTTGTGTGTGTGATTGATACTCATCCAGTCACATGATTCCCCTGGGACTTCCTCATCTATAAAAGGAGAAGGGGGTGGGTTAGATGACCTCTGACTCTGTTGTTGTGTCAGGTTTCAATGGTGGAGGGAGGGAGGGTCAGTCAGTGCTGGTAGAGCTATATGGGAACAGGAGGCTTGGGGGCAGAAGAGGGGGAATTCTTCCTTCCTCTTAAAATCATTGTCAATTGGGAGGGTTACCTAATTGGGCTGGACCAAGATGTCAGGACTTATGTAATAATAAGGACAATCAAGGCTGAGATTTCCATGGAGTTTTACAGACATCTTCTCATCTGATCCTCATAGAAGCTCTGGAAGGTAGGTGCTCTCATATCCCCATTTTACAGATGAGGAAGCTGAGGCCCAGGGCATTCAAGTGACTTCCCCAAAGTCGTACAGCTAGGAAGTAAAAGGCAAGAGTCTGCCTAGGCCTTTCCTAGGCACTAAAGTGGGGATAATTGAGATGATGGCATGCTCATGTTTTCTGTGTTCTGTCTGGATGGAAATTTTCTTCAACAGATTCCTATGAAGGCATAAGATAATTCAGGTCCAGAGGGAAAACCTCTCCAGGAGCCTCTGAAGCATCCAGGGATCGAGCTGGGGATTGGAACTATGATTTCATTGATGTAGAGAACTCCCAGATAAGGGGACTCCCTCAACCAACTCAGGGCAGCACCTTTCTTCAGCTTAGTCTTAGAGAGTTGCCCGGGGCAGGAAGAAAGAGAGAGCCACTAGCCTGGTCAGTATGTGTAAGAGGCAGCCTAAATTTCCTCAGTAGATCCCTGTAAAATACAGGGGGGTCCAAATGGCAGTCTAAAGTCACCCCATGAGGCCTAGTTGGGGCTCCTTAAAAACACTTGTCTATATTGGAAGTATACCCTAATATCCTGAACAAGCCTCCAGGATGTCATCAATAGCCCAGAGGAACCCATCAGCATTGGGGATTGGGCTCCTAAGGACCAGGATGAATTCTGAGGGACAAGCCCTTAGAAGGTCAGCTTCTTTCTTTGCCTGGATTCTTCTAGGGCAGCATTGGTGAGCCTTTTCGGAGTTTGAGTGCCCAGAGGGCAAATTCAAGCTGTATTATGGAAGAGAGCCAAAGGAGGAAGTGCTTGCCTTGGGCAGCTGGACTGAGGGACAAGGCATGCAAAAAAAAAAATGTCCTTGGGTGTCGGGAAGAGAGGGATAGGAGCAGCTCCCTGAGTGCCGGCTCTGCATATGTGCCACATCTTCACCAATGCTGCTCTAAAAGCCAAACTTATGAATAGCTCATGTCTAGAGTCAACCCAAAAGTGGGCAAGGAACTCAGTGACTCGTGTGGGTATTGTCTGAAGAATAGCTGCTTTCTTCCTCTACCACAAAAACCGCAGAAGCTGCAGAGGACTCACTATCAAGGATGAACAAATACAGGGAACATGTAACATTGTGCTCAGAAGCTCAAGACATTTTGTGATGCTCCTGAATCAGTCATTGGTATTTATCTTGCACCCATACTGTCAGAGGTTTCGGCTGCCCTGGCTGTGTGACACTTAGCAATTTGTTGGATCTCTTTAGGTCTCAGTTTCCTTGTCTGTAAAAGAAGAAAGAGCTGGATCAGATAACTTCTAAAGTCCCTCTTGATCTCTAAACCTATCATCTCACAAAGTTTTGATGGGGAATTTTCAGGCATCACTTTAAAGCAACTTGAGAGGTTTTGTGGGGGGCCCTGGGGGAAGAGAGGAAACGTTCCCTTCCTCCTCTCTGACCTTCTGACAAGCCAGGATGTGGTTACTTTAGTCCTTTAGGCAGGGAGGATCCCAGTGGTGATAGAGACTGTGCTCTTACAGAAAACTGCTTCAGCCCCCAGGGCCCCGTCCAAGGGGCTCATCATGTCTCTTCAGCTGGGCGCATGGACCTCAGGAGCATGTACAACTCCATGAAAGATGCTTTAGCCTACCAAAGGCTCACACCCTGTAGTCTCAGGGGATCGAGAGACCTTCACCATCTAGGTCAGGTTCCCTCCTACACTGAGAAAAATTCAATACAACAGCAGGGGGCAGTGGAGAGAATGCTGGCCTTAGATCCAGAGGACCTGAGTTCAAATTCCACCATTTCCAGTTACTCCCTGTATAAACCATATGACTTTTCTGAGCTTCTTATTTCCTTACCTGTAAGATGAGGATATTGGGTTAGATGACCTCTAAGACTCCTTCCAGATCTATGATCCTATAAAATTCTTTTTGTAACCCTTACCTTCCGTCTTAGAGTCAATCCTGTGTATTGGTTCCAGGGCAGAAGAGAGCTAAGGATTAGGCAATGGGGGTCAAGTGACTTGCCCAGGGTCACACAGCTGAAAAGTGTCTCTATAAAGTTTTGATGGAATGTTTTCAAGCATCAGTGATGGAGAGAATGTGAGAGGAAGTCACATGGAGGTTGGGAGTCTTCCCTCCTTCCTCCTCTGCTATGGTTTTTGGATGGTCTGCCCAGCCTCATAGAACCTTCTTTTTTTGCCTTGTTGAGGCCACTAGAGAATTAAACCTGTGAATCTTGGCTCTGCTAATGTTAACTGTGAAATCTGGGTAAGTCAAGTGACCTCTCTGGGCCTCAGTCTCTTCATTGGTGAGACAGAGTGCTTGGGGCTCCATGGCTTCCACCTTTAAGCCTATGAGTCTATCAGCAATCAAGAGACATTTATTAAGCCTTCTCTATGTGCCAGACGCTGGGGATACGAGGATAGAAACGCCACACTTCCGCCTTCTCCTGGGGGAGGTGACTGCTCCCTAAAGAAGCATAAACAAAATAAATGCAATCTTTTTCTTTCTTTTCTAATAAATGATGGTTGCATTGATCGGGGTTGGCCTGGGCTGGCTGCTTGCCCTGGGCACAGGGCTGTGTGCACATCTGGCCACCAACAGCAGAGGGCATTCGAGCCCAGCATCTCGTCTGCCAGGGCAGGGCTGGCCCAAGGCGGACTGACCACAGACCAAGCTGACAAGAGGAAGTAATGGCAGACTCTGGAGCTGAGGGACCTCCCACATCTCCCCAGCCTGACAGCTTGTTTCTCTTCCCCAACCTGGCCAGGTTGGCAAAGCAGCAGCCTCCGCTGCTGCCCGAGAGGTCCTTCTGCTTTCCCTGTCATCCGAAGCGGGCATCCTGATCACCGGAGGAAGTGGAAGTGGCTTCTCGGGGGCATCTGTTTCCTACCTGCTTGGTTGGGTCCTCCAATGATCTCCCGGGCAACAGAGAGGAAATCACTCCCAACAGCCACTGCATGGAGCAAGAGCTCAGGCTTTGGCTAACTGGTCGGGGGCTCCCTTTCCTCTGAGCCCAGTTGCTTGCTGGGTCCAAATACCTGGCGGAAGACATTTTCATCCCCTCTTCCTGCCCTGTGGTCCTCCCTCTCTCGGCTCTTGCTCATCGCTGCCCAGTTGGATTCCCACAGTCAAAGCCCAGGTGAGTGTCCATCCTTGCTTCCCAGGTGCCTCAGAAGGACAGTGGGCAGGGGAAGGGCAGAGAGGAGGCTCTGCTATTGCTCTTCCTAATTTTAGTTGGGGGTAGAGTGGAAGGAGTGCTGGGCTAGGGGGTAGAAGACATGTGTGGCCCCCCAGCTAGGTCCTAGGAGCAGGGGAATAGAGGGTGAGGGTAGCCTCCTCCTGCTCTCAGCCTCCAGGGGATGGTAGAGGGCATCTTGTTAACCAGACCCTCAGGTTGAGGGCTTCTTTCACTAGATGAAGAAAGCATACTTGCCCATCCAGCCTTCCTCCTTCCTCTCAGGACTGTGGGAAGGAGGAGGACCTGAGGACATCAAGGACAGGGCAGAGTTTAAGACAGACTCTAAAATGCCTCTGGACTTAGACCTTATTAACTAGTGCCTCCAGGATATGGAGTCAGAGGTTCTGGATTCTAACTCTGCTTCTGCCACTCGGTATCTGTGTGACTCTAGGTAAGTCACTTAGTGGGTCTCAGTTTCCTGTTCTAGAAAATGTCAGATTTGGACCCAATGGCCTCTAAGTTTCCTCTCAGCTCTAACCCCAGGATCAGAGGACACAGACCTGGAAAGGGCCTTAAAGATCTTCAAGTCTGGCTCCTCATTTTACAGAGCAGGGAACTGAGGCTCAGAGAGGCTGCCCTGAAATAAAGGAGCTGGAGGAGACCACAAAGACCAGCCATTTCAACCCCCCATTTTACATATGAGGAAACTGAGGCCCAGAACTTCTTTTCTTATAGGATTACAGACTTAGAAATCATTAAGTCTAATGGTCCCATTTCATAGGTAAGGAAAGTGAGACCAAGAGATGTGATGACTAAGCTGAAAGCTGAGGTTCTGACTCCAAGATCAGCTCAGGATCCACTATACTATGATGCCAGATAATCCAGAGCCTGAAGGGGGATGGGGCTGATGTCTCAGAACTGATGGAGCTTCAGAGCTGGTTGCCTTCAGAGAACTTTCCATGGGAAAAAGGGAAGTGAATTTTAGAGTTCAAGCAGGGTCCAGTCAACAAACAAGAGTCAGAGTGGGGGTGGGGGTAGGGGAAGAGCTTAGAGAGACCCAAATTCAAATCCTACCTCTGACATTTAAGTAGTTTTATGGCTGGAGGCATCATGGAACCTCTCTGAACCTCTGTTTTCTCATCTTTAAAATGAGTCTATTAAAATGGGGGAATACATATAGAGTTATTGTGGGGATGAAGTGAGATAAAGGATATAAAGGTCCTTTTCAAGATATAAAACTCAGTTTGGGGAAGATGGAGATCAGGTGAATGGAGAATCAGGTCTAGAGACTGGTGGTCCTGAATTCAAATCTGGCCTCAGATACTTTCCAGCTGTGTGACCCTGGGCAAGTCACTTGACCCCCATTGCCTAGCCCTTACCACTCTTCTGCCTTGGAGCCAATACATAGTATTGACTCCAAGATGGAAGGTGAGGGTTAAAAAAAGCTCAATAGACTTCAAAAGTTGTGTGTGTGTGTGTGTGTGTGTATACACACAGATAGGTGACACAGTGGATAGAATGCCAGGCAAATCCACTGCAGTATCTCCTGCCAAGAAACCCCCAAATGGGGCTATGACTGAAACAGCTGAACAATATATATGTAATTTTTTTACTGGTCCTGTGATGCAGTTTCACTGATGCAGGGAAATCCTGAGGAGGAATCCTCCCCTGCTACTCTGTGGCTCACAGTCCCAGATCATTGTTTGGGGTGCAGAGTACCTACTTTCCCAAGGTCACACAGCTAGTAAAGGGCAGAAGCAGGATTTGAACCCGTGTTTTCTTTTTTTTATTTCTATTTTTTAAACCCTTCTCTTCTGTCTTAAATTCAGTACTGTGTATTGGTTCCAAGGCAGAAGAATGGTAAGGGCTAGCAATGGGGGTCAAGTGACTTGCCCAGGGTCACCCAGCTGGGAAGTGTCTGAGGCCAGATTTGAACCCAGGACCTCCTGTCTCTAGGCCTGGCTTTCAATCCACTGAGCCACCCAGCTGCTTCCTGAACCCATGTTTTTTTGACTCTTAGTACAGCTCCCTATCCATCAAGCCATAATTCATTAAAATATATCTGGGACAGAACCTGCTATTCTACTAACTGAGGAGACTCCCAGCTCTTACCACTCTCCTGCCTTGGTTTACCCCCCCCCCCCAGCATTCCATCAGGAAAGGCAATGACCACACACACACACATTTATATAAAAATATATGCCCAAGATACACAAATGGCATGGCAATTCCTGAGGATTTTGTTCTGGAGGTGATGCTCGAGTTGAGATTCTTTGAGGGAAACAAGGGATTCTTTAGGCAGAGCTGAAGGGGGAAAGAGGACCACACGTGAGCCCTGCTCCTCAACCAGAATCATGGCTGGAATGAGTGCAGGGAGTGGGGAGGAGGGAGGGACCAGGAGCCAGGGAGGAGGAAGGACAGAGACAAGAAACAGGAAACAGGGAAGGCGCATGGGAAGGAGAGGAGGGGCGGCTTTTCAGTGTTCTTCAACTTAATCCTGCGATGGGCCTCATCCAATGGTGAAATGGTCCTGGGAAGGTTTGTTGCGGTGCTATTCCTCTTGGAATATTCTGGGAGTATTCCATGGTGAAGAAGATGATGACCATCACCGTTATCTTTCTTATTGTAAGAAATGATGGAGCTTTTCTCTCTTGGGTAGGTTTCTGCATGAATGAAGGTGACCAACAGCTGCAACTCAGGATTCAACTCCTTGGAAGAGGCGTATGTCTACATGAGCCTATATGGCGTCATCTTCATCGTTGGGCTCACTTTCAACGTCCTGGCCCTCTGGGTCTTTTGCTGCCGGATGAGAAAGTGGACAGAGACCCAGGTGTACATGGTCAACCTGGCTGTGGCTGATGGCTGTCTGATCTTGGTTTTGCCCATTGTCATTTACTTCACCAAGATGAGCTGCTCTGAGGACCTCTCTTGCCAGGTCCCCCAAGGCATCTACCTGGTCAATGTATACATGAGCATCAGCATCCCCACGGCTATCGGTGTGGACCGCTACGTGGCCATCAAGTACCCATTGAAGGCCAAAGCCCTTCGAACCCCGGGTCGGGCAGCCATTGTCTGTGTCCTTCTCTGGGTTGTAGTCATCACTATGATGGCTTTTCGTGTCATATGGCAGATCCACGATGGTGCCTTCTGCTTTCATAAGACAACTGAGATCCATACCTCAATGGTACTCTTCTCCCTGCTGGGGGTTTTTCTCCCACTGGTGATCCTTGTCTTTTGTACACTCCAGATCGTGTGCACTCTATTGAAGGTTCAGAGAAGGGATATATCTGAGGTCAGACAGATCCGCAAGAGTGTGGCCATGGTGTGTGCCAACCTGGTTGTGTTTGTCGTTTGCTTCTTGCCCTTGCACATATCAATTGTGCTCAACTTCTTCCTGGGACAAAATGACAGATTCAAAAAGGTCTTCAAAGTGGTCACCCTTCTGTCCAATACCAACTGCTGCCTGGATGCCATCTGCTACTACTTTGTGGCCAAGGAGTTCCAGCAGGTGAATCCGTTCTTCTTCCTCAGGTGCAGACAACCCAGACGTGTGGCCAATCGGAGACAAGAATTGCAGGACAAGACTTGTACAACCCTAATGTAGCCTGAGTTCCAGCATCCCCAAGCTCAGCAATTACATAGATTGGGTGCTATCTTGACTCCCAAATCATCTCTCCTCTGCTGGTTGGACTCCCACCCAGTTATCACTGAGAAATCTAGACTAAACCCCAATAAGACTCCTCTTCCCCCTCTTTTGATTTAGCAACCCCAAATGCTTGACTTTGGCATTGCTTGAAAGGCAACCCTGAGGCTGGAGCTGTCCAGAAAGTCCCCTTGCTCAGTCCAGAAGGATGGATTCTAGAACCTAGAACTCTCTTCTCAAGTTGCATGGGTGGGA
Organism: Monodelphis domestica; assembly: GCF_027887165.1. Lineage (NCBI taxonomy): Eukaryota > Metazoa > Chordata > Mammalia > Didelphimorphia > Didelphidae > Monodelphis > Monodelphis domestica. The sequence continues at coordinate 532,080,765 of NC_077228.1, read as the reverse complement.
GAGAGAGTTCAAGCAATTCTTGTGAAAGCTGATGCGGAGCCCTAGGGGCTGGGTGGTGGATGATGGGAGAGAAGAGTGTGTGCCCGAGGACTCTTTGCTCTCAGTGTTGCTATTAGCTGATTGGTTTATGGAAAAGACAAAAAGAGACTAAGACCCAGAACTGGAGGCAGCTCCCACCAATATTAGGTTGGAGCTGACCATGTCATCCTCATGTTTCACCAAGTTCTTCCTATTGTCCTACCCTGTCACCATCACCACTCTACCCTCCCATGACTCTGGAACCACGCCATCCTGACTGGTGGGAGCTCACTCCAGCTAGCCACTTCCACTTGCCTGCTTCACTGACATCTTCCTGGTATATCACTGCACCCAAACACTGTTCCTGTTCCTGTCCCTTCCCAGCTCTTGCTCTAGAATTGATAATTGAATCAACCAGATTGTCTCTTCCAGAAAGGGCACATCAGTTCCCTATCCTTTGTTACCCTTTGGGCTTTTTTATATTTATATCCCTCGTGGTTAACAGAGTGGCTGACACATATTAAAGGCTTAATAAATATTTTTAGTTCATTCATTCATTTCCTCACTCATTCATTCATCTCTTCTAGTCCTGATATTCTTTGTTATAAGGTCCTTCCAGCTCTAATATTCTAACCCTTACTGGCTATGATCTTTGTTCTAGACCTATCAATTGACAAGTATTTATTATGTACCAATAGTGGGTTTGGCCAAGGAAGAGGAGATGTCTGGGGAGTTGTGAATGATGCAGGGAGGATATGGATGAGCTTCTCCTGAAATGGGGAATGAGGTAGGCAGTCACAGATCAGGAAAGTAGAGGTTTTGTCTAGGCTGAGAAAGCAGGAGGGGAAGAAAGCTGAAGAGAGGAGAGAAGGTACCTGATTGGAAGTGAGGATAATGGAGACATCTGGTACCTTCTTCCTGCTTTCCTTCTGCTAGCTTCCTTTTGTGTTTTGTCTTTTGAATTTCACCCACCTCATCAGTCCTATTGCTACAGTATAGGCTAGGGGAATAAGGCTTATTGGGCACTGGGGATGGGGAGGACAAGGTCTCTGCCTTCAAGAAACACAGAGTTTAGCAGGGAGGACAAAAACTCTCAGCATGAAGTTAAATAGCATTCCTAAAGTCACCCAAGAAGCAAAAGGGACTAGATCTAACCCACCTGTGTCATCATGGTATAGCAGTTACTGAACTTCTCTTCTCCAGAAGCCATCAGGACCCAATCATCTAGACCAGTAATGGAGAACCCTTTAGAGGTGGAGTGCTGGGCCTTGCCCATACTGTACCCCCAAGACTGAGTGCCATGTCATGTCTCTCCCCTTTACCCCACACAGGGGAGGGAGAAAGCTCTCCCATTGGGCTGCTGGACTAGTCCGAGGGGCAGGCAAAGCGAGGAATGTCCTGAGCAAGTGTAGAGAGTGGGAGGGAAGTGGCCTGAGTTCTCTGCTCCCCTCCAGCTCTGCCACCTGTGAGCTTTCCACTGAGCTCCCATTGGGCTGCTGGGCAGAGGGGCAGGTGATGTGAAAAAATGTCATCAGGTGCAGTAGAGAGGGGGAAGGGAGCAGCTCCACCCAAGTCCCTCTGCCTTTCTTGTAACAAAGTCTGGGGGTAGGTGGCTGAGTGCCCACATAGAGCACCATTGTGTGCCATCTTTGGTACCTGTGCCATAGGTTTGCCATCACAGATCTGGACCATGAATCTCCCATCTAGATATTTCCTCCTTTTACCTATCACTACTTATGGTTCATTAACAACTTAGTGGTTTAATTGATGTCAGCTGTCCCCTTGGAAACTGTGGTGGGGTGACAAGAAAGCTGTGATATCTCTCCATCTCTATGGTTTCCTTCTTTCAAGACTATCAACTCAGTGCCATTGGGTGAGGCAACCTGTTGGTTGTTTGCAGAAAGCTGGATTTCCTGGTCCTCACCAGAGGCAAAGGAGGCTGGCTTGGTGAGAAGAGGTCAGATTTTGTACTTGTCCTAGATCTCTGCCCTTCATTTGGGCCAACTGTTCATTCTGTTCTCTTTGGTAACTGAGATGAAGGAAGTTGGCTCATTTTTTCACCTCGCTACCTAATCTCTGAGCATTTAGCAGGTTCATTTGCCTTTTTCTCCTGTGTCTTCAGAAAGTCAAATAGCTGGATAAGTTCCCTTTGGGTGTTTCCAGGGCTGGAGGAGGGTTGATGAGAGTGACAGCCTGGGATGAGCCCAAAGACCCTTTTCTGTGCATACCATTGTGTCTCAGTCAGCAAATGCCCAAGAGCAGCAGGCAGAGCATGAGCTGCTGGGGAGTGGAAACCACTCGCTGTGTAAACAAGCTCTATAGATATAGAATACACTGAAGAGAAAACTCTAGAGTAAAGAGAGCTCCCAAAAGGCTTCCTATAGAAGAGGGGCATTTTAGATGGGGCTTCAAGGAGATCGGGGAAGCCAGGGGGCAGAGGAGTTCATGGACCCTAGATTAAGTGCCCCTCCCTAAGGCTACCTTTGATTTATTCTGTATTCATCGCGCATGTTCTGATTTTCTAGAAGTTGGCTCCCCACTAGACCATGGGCTCCTTGAGGTAGGAGCTACTTTTCAATTTTCTCTCTATCCCCAGAGATTAAAGGTACATATGTTCCTGCCTGGCACATGGGAAGCACTCCGTAGTTTCCTGTTTTTTAGCACATTATTGGGCACCCTGGCAAGTCACTTAAACTGACAACTCCCCTGGACAGCTCTCCCCGACTCCCATTGCTGATTGTTGTTAATAGAAGGAATTTCCTCACTGGGAGATCTTTATAGCCTTACATTTTCATCACCCTCCTGATGCAGGACCAATTTCCAGCCCTGCAAAAAATAGAACAACACAACATACCAGAAACTGGAAAGGCGACCACAAAATGAAAAATGGTTCCTGCCCTCAAGAAGCTTACATTCTACTGGGAGGAAATATTTACATCGACTGGTAAAATATCGTCAAAGTAAATACTTCGGTAGGAGAGGGGAGGGTCATTAATCATTGGAATAACGGAAAGAATCATGAAATGCTAGAGAACTTTCAAGGGAAGGAAGAATGTCCTCAGATGCCAGGTGTCCTGGGACTAAGTCCCATTTGCCCACCCTTAATTATGACTATTTAATAAGATACTGATCTCTCCCTCCGTCCAACCATCATTACATTTTTAAAAATAATTTTCAATATGCTTTTTGGTAAATTTGGTGGGTATGAGAGAGGATTTCTTTTTAATTTTATAGTATTTTATTTGATCATTTCCATGCATTTTTCATTAAAGACAAAGATCATTTTCTTTTCCTCCCTCCCACCCCCCGTAGCCGACGCGTGATTCCACTGGGTATCACATGTGTTCTTGCTTCGAACCCATTGCCATGTTGATAATATTTGCATTAGAGTGTTCGTTTAGAGTCTCTCCTCTGTCATGTCCCCTCAGCCATTGTAGTCAGGCAGTTGCTTTTCCTCGGTGTTTCTATTCCCTCAGTTTGTCCTCTGCTTATGGATAGTGTTTTTTCTCCTGGATCCCTGCAAATTGTTCAGGGACATTACACCACCACTAATGGAGAAGTCCATTACGTTCGATTATACCACAGTGTGTTTGTCTCTGTGTACAATGTTCTCCTGGTTCTGCTCCTCTCGCTCTGCATCACTTCCTGGAGGTCGTTCCAGTCTCCATGGAACTTCTCCACTTTATTATTCCTTTTAGCACAATAGTATTCCATCACCAACAGATACCACAGTTTGTTCAGCCATTCCCCAATTGATGGGCAGCCCCTCGTTTTCCAGTTTTGGGCCACCACAAAGAGAGCAGCTATGAATATTCTTGTACAAGTCTTTTTCCTTATTATCTCTTTGCGGTACAAGCCCAGCAGTGCTATGGCTGGGTCAAAGGGTAGATATTCTTTTAGCACCCTTTGGGCATAGTTCCAAATTGCCCTCCAGAATGGTTGGATCAGTTCACAACTCCACCAGCAATGAATTAATGTCCCAACTTTGCCACATCCCCTCCAGCATTCATTACTTTCCTTTGCTGTTATGTTAGCCAATCTGCTAGGTGTGAGGTGATACCTCAGAGTTGTTTTGATTTGCATCTCTCTGATTATAAGAGATTTAGAACACTATAAGAGAGGATTTTAATTCAGTACAGTTTGCTGGATATTTTCAGTTCACTGCTAGACACTGAAGAGGAGAAAGGTCTGGTTGTAGAATAGTGCCTGACTGGTGTATTAAAGGAAGCTGAGGAGGAGGAGGAGGTAAGGGGGTACATAACATTCTTTTTTTCACCCTTACCTTCCATCTTTGAATCAGTACTGTTTTGGTTCTAAGGCAGAAGACAATAAGGACCCAGCAATGGGGGTTAAGTGACTTGCCCAGGGTCACACAGCTAGGAAGTGTCTGAGGCCATATTTGAACCCAGGACCTCTATCTCTAGACCTAGCTCTCTAATCACTGAGCAACCCAGCTGCCCCCTATGAATAACATGCTTAAGAGACAAACTCCTGTGTGAGACCCCCGAGTCAAAGGGCTTTGACCTAGTTCAAATTTTTTTTTAAATTATACAATTATTTTCCAAACAGATTACACCTATTTACAGCTCCCCCAGCAGGCTGACAGAAGAATCATAATGATGAGTTCCGGTCTGGTGGAGCCCATTCATACTAGGAGGAGCAGCATAGGAGGTGGGGAATTAGACATTTCAGGGGATGATATTTCACCTGGGGAGGACACAGAATGGGGACTGGCTAAAGAGGAGCTTGCCTTGAACAAGAAAACACCTTGAAATGTGCCTCATTTGCCATTGATCAGCCTTCACTCTCATTGCATCATGGGTGACTTTCATGGAAACTATTCCTGTCAGTTGCCACCATATGAGGCTGTCCCACAGGACATCAATCTTGTGCCTTTGAGTTGCAGCTGGGATAATTAGGTTTCCTGGGTCCTTGTGGGGAAGCAGGGGTACACCTGTTTTCATCTTCTTTGACTCCAGGATGTGGCGAAGATATGCCTAATTGAGGCTGATGACTGTCAAGTGTAGAAGTGCAGGGTTGGTCAAGGAACAAAGTGAAGGAAGACTGTCAGGAGGAAGAAGCATGCCCCAGATGCCACGTGTCCTGGGACAAAACTCTATCTGCCCACCTTTAGTTATGGCTCTGCTTAATGGTATACCGATTGTTATCTAACTAGCACTGAATTTTATCATCTTTAACATTCTGCTCCTTTATCAGATCTAATGTGCGATCTTAGAATTTTTGTAAACCCTTTTTGGATGTTTCTAGACCCCTGCTGGACACTGAGGAGCAGACAGAGAGGGAAACCCTTAGATCTTCCCTGGAAAGGTTCATAGTTGAGTAAGGGAGCAAGAACAGGCCATTGTACCCGGGAAGAAATTAGATTTTTTAGTGTCTAATATTTTCCAACTCTAGCAATAATCTCCACTCCTCCCCTGCAGAGAAATTGGTCTTGGTTAGGAGTAATCATTTTGGTTTTTGTTGGGGATTTCCTGGTGTCATTTGTGTCAAATATTACAACTGCCTACGTGAAACTAGACCGAGAAGTGTAACAACTGAGGGAAAGTCAAGCCGGAAGCAATGAGGTTAACTACAAACCAGGATGTGAATGGGCTCCCCACTTGGGTAGCTTCTTTACCCCACAGAATTATCTCCATTTAATAGATGAGAAAATGGATTCTGACAAACTGAGCAATTTGCCCATGGTCATCTCACTAATATTATTACAGACAGGATTTGAACACAAATATTATTTTTTATGCAAAGATATTTGATTATAATAACAATTTCCAGCATATTTTCCAAAATTATAAAATTCAAATTGCCTCCCTCCCTTCCCTTCCCCTTCTCAGAGATGATAAGCAATCTGATCTGGGTTATTATCCTGTAAAACATACTTCCATGTTGGTCATTGTTGTAAGAGAATACTCAAATAAAATCAAAATCCCCAAATAAAAACATAAATAAATGAATGTGAAAAATAGTATATTTTTATCTGCACCTAATTCCAACAGTTCTTTCTCTGGAGGTGGATAGTGTTCTTTGTCATAAGTCCTTCTGAATTGTCCTGGATCATTGTATTGCTGTTAGTAGCAAAGTCTATCCCATTTGATCGCCCCACAGTGTTTCAGTTACTGTGTATAATGTTCTCCTGGTTCTGCTTCTTTCACTCTGCATCAGTTCATGGAGGTCTCTCCAGCTCTATCTGAAATCATCCTGCTCATCATTTCTCATATCAGAATAATATTCCGTCTCCAACATATACTATAATTTGTTCAGTCCTTCTCCAACCCTCAATTTCCAATTCTTTATCACCACAAAAAGAGTTCCTAGAAATAATTTTGTACAAGTAGATCCTTTCCTCTTTTTTATGATCTCTTTGGTATACAGACCCAGTAGTGATATTACAAAAGCAAAAGGTATGCTCAGTCTTATAGCTCTTTGGGCATAAATCCAAATTGTTCTCTAGAATGGTTAGATCAGTTCAGAACTCCACCCACAATGCATTAGTGTCCTAGTTTTGTCACATCCCCTCCAATATTTATCACTTTATTTTACTGTCATATTGGCCAATCTGCTAGGTGTAAGGTGGTACCTTAAAGTTGTTTTCATTTGCATTTCTCTAATTGAAAGTGTTTTAAAACATTTTTTTTCATATGGTTACTGATAGTTTTTATTTCTTCATCTAAAAATTGCTCCCTCATTTCCTTTGACCATTTGTCAATTGGGGAATGGCTTGTATTCTTATAAATTTGATTTAGTTCTCGATAAATTTGAGAAATTGGACCTTTATCAGAGAAATTTGCCATAAAAATGTTTTCCAAGTTTGTTGTTTCCCTTCTAATCTTGCTTACATTGGTTTTGTTTATACGATGGTTTTTTAATTTAATATAACTGTGACAAGGAAATCACTTTAAAAGACTGATATATATTAATTTAAGGTCGCCAAGGAATTCAGTTATGTAATTCCTAAATGAAAACTCAAGTCAGCCGTCAGCCTTTTATAGAGTTTAATTACAAACAGGAGGAAGAAAGGAATTAGAGAGAGAGAGAGAGAGAGAGAGAAAGAGAAAAGGGAGAGAAGGGAATAGGGCTTAAATACCCCTTCTGTTTAGGCTGGGCCAAAAGGCCCAAGCCCTTAGATAGCTGGGGCAAAGAAAGGAGATCAGTCCCTATTACTCACATGACCAAAATGGAGAAACAGTCTCCGGGGCCTCCACCTCCAGCTTCCTTCAGAGCAAGCTTCTCAGAGCACCTCTCCAACCACTCAGAGCCAAAACTCTCCAACCAACCACTCCTCAGACCCCTCTATCTTTAAGGAAACCATCCAAGTTCCCTCCCCTCAGTTCTCACATCTACCAATCACTGTCCATGTCTTCCCTGTGCCAATGGTGGCTCTAGCTTAACCCAGGACTGCCCAGAGGTCTGTGGCTTTGCACATGTCTGTTGAAGGTCATATTCTCAAATAATTAAATCTTGATCTTTTGCTACAGCCCTTCCTAAATCCTGTTACCCTGAGTAGGGTAGAGATTGGAATAATTAAATGTTGATCTATGCTGCAGCCCTTCCTAAATCCTGTTAGGACTGAGTAGGGTGGAGATTGCAATTTCCAAGACTTGGTTCTGTCATTCCAAGTATCTCCATTGTATCAATTCTAAAATCAATCATGACTCAAAGAAATTCCTGTTCTATGCTTAAGCATAGGTCAAAGCCCTTTCCATTGTTCAGCAAAAGGTTTCTGTCCTAAAGTAATCTTAAGAAGGGAGGAGGAGGAACCTCCCATGCCAAGGGGGTTCACATTCCAATAGATTATCAGTAAGAAATTTTCCAAGTATGAAATTTCCCAATGGTGAAATTTCCAACATTTATAAGTCTAAGAAATTTTAAGGTTTACATAACCAAAATTATTCATTTTGCTTCTTATAGTACTCTCTATATCTTTTGTTTGCTCATAAATTCTTCCCTTCTCCATAGGTCTGCCAGATAAACTATTCTATGTTCTTCTAATTTACTCTCTGTATCATTCTTTATATATAAAACATATACCCATTTTGACCTTACCTTGGTGTAGGGTATGAGATATGGGTCTATTCCTAGTTTCTACCACACTGTTGTCCAGTTTTCCCAGCAGTTTTTGTCTAATTGTGAGTTCTTATCCCTAAAGCTGGGATTTGGGGGTTTATCAAACACTCGATTGCTGAGGTCATTTACGCCGGTATACTGTGTATCTCATCTATTCTATGGATCCACTCTTCTACAGCCAGTACCAGACTGTTTTGATGAGTGCTGCTTTATAGTATAGTTTGAGATCTGGTACTGCCAGGCCACCTTCTTTCCCATCTTTTTTCACTGATTCCCTTGAAAGTCTTGACTTTTTCTTCTTCCAGATGAACTCTGTTATTATTTTTTCTAGCTTTATAAAATACATTTTTGGTAGTTTGATAAATATGGAACTGAATAAATAAATTTAGATACAATTGTCATTTTTTATTATATTAGCCCAGCCTACTCATGAGCAAGTAATATTTATTCAGTTGTTTAGATCTTATTTTATTTCTGTGAAGTGTTTTGCAATTGTATTCATATAACTCCTGCTTTCTTGACACCAGGCCAAGTGCTCTTATCTACCACATCTATTAGACGTCATGACTTCTTGAAAATGATAAACTAAAGAAATAAGGAGCTTCTGTTGTTTATTGGCTCTGCAACATTGGGCAAGTCAGTTGCATCAGGCATTGCGCTGAGCTAAAATCTTAATCTCCACAAGAAGCTTTTCTCCATCCCCCTTAACGCTAGTCTCTAGGCTGTTTGTATCTTGCTTGTATTTGGTTGTTTCCCTGACTAAATCGTCAACCCTCTAAGGACAGGGACTCCTGATTCTGGAAAATGAGGAAAATGGCAAACCTTACCCAAGTTGCAAACTCTCAGAAAATGAAAATAAACCAAACCAATATTAAATACTCTGTAAGACAGTAAGAAATGCAAGAAAAAGAACCATAAGATTGAAAATAGAAGAAATGTAAGATATATAACATTTAAAAAGGGCTAAGGAGAGATAATATGAGAATATTCAGACTCCCTAGCCATGATTAAAACGAAACAAAACAAAATACCTGAGCACTATGGTTCAAGAAATCACCAATCAAAACTAACAAGATGTTTTAGAGGTAGATGGCAAAATAGATAGAAAGAGTCCATTGAACACCTCCTGGAAGACAAACCAAAAGGAAAAGTCCTAGGAATATCACAGTCAAAATCCAGAGCTCTTATATCAAAGCAGACACCCAGGAAGAAATTATGAAGTCCAGATACCACCGAACAAGAGAACAGTCCTTTTACTAAAAAACAGAGGGAATCTTTGAATAGAATATTACAAAAAACAAAATATACAAGATTATAATCTTGATCAAATTACCTTGAAAAGCCCCAAATAAAATAATGTTTTAAAAACTAAAAAACTAAAAAAATTTAATTTAATTTAAAAAAAGAAATTAAATTTAAAAAAAAGAAGAAAAACCCCATATAATCAATCCTACAGGAGAAAAAAAAGTGAACATTTGATGGAATCAAGGACTTCCAAGACTTCCTGACAAAAAAGACCACATGAGTAGGAATTTTGAAATGCAACTACAAGAGTCTAGAGAAACCTAAAAGGTAATTTTGTTTAAGTAATTTGGAAGAGGTTGTATGATTAGGTAATGCTAACAGTCTAATGGTGATATAAGGATAAGTGATAAGGGATAGAGAACAATGCTTGGATGGTCTTTAAGAGGAAAGGAGGGGAATTTAGACATAAACCCTGGGAGAAGATTCTGGAAGGAAAGTAGGATCTTGGGAGTTTTACTGGGTTTAACAGTCACTCCTGATCTGGCTTTCCTCTGAGCTGGTAAGGAAGATCTTTGCTCTGGCATCTCCTGGGAAAATACTAATCTTGTGGAAAGATTAGGAAATTCCTGAGTTGGAGAACTGCTTTGGAGGAGACCTGCCTTTCCCTGAAGTACAGAGATCAATCTGTCTGAGATCAACCTGTCAGAGATCAACTTGGTTAAGGTAAACCCAAGGGTTTAGTCAGCTGACACTTTGGGTTTACTTGGAAAGCCAACCCGGGCTTTGGGAAAGGACTCAGAACATCTGTGATTCTTGCATCTTCAGCCTTTTAAAGACAATCTGTAGTATATAGGTAGTCAGATAGTTTTGGGGGTCTAAATAAGATCAGGGAGTGAATAAGAAGGACTTGAGAAGATCAGAAGAGCAAACCCCATGAGGGAAGTATAAATTGGTGGGAGGAGTTAGATCTGTATAGATTTAGGACCTTATCTACCATTTCCCTAACCTCAATGAACTTGCTTTTAGTGGCCTCCCAGGGCCAGTGAAGCAAGGGTTGTGCTTCACTGCCTTTGAGAAGTTCCTAGTTGGGTTTTTTTTTCATTTCCAATCCATCTAGGTCCTTCCCATTAAACTATCTCCTTTTGGAGGTAGTTTTCTCTTTCAGTGGAAAAGAAATAAAATAAGAGATTATTGTTGAAGTGTAAAAAAATGACAAAAGACAATTTCAAAGAATCCTGAATTGATAACAAGTGAAATGAACAGAATCAGGAGAAAAATTTATTCAAGGACAACAACACTGTAACAAGAAAATAATTCTGAAAGACTGAAGAATATGGATCAACGCAATGACCAATTTTGTGTTTAGAGGATTTATTTTGGCACGTTTTCCTCCTCTTGACAAGATGATGGACACAATATTCAGAAATAAACATTTTTGGACAGGGCCACTAAGTGGATTTGTTTCATTTAACTAGTTTTATTTGTTATAAGGATGTGGTTTTTCTCTCTATCAATCAGGAGAGGATGTGTTTAAGTTGTATGGAGAAGGGAGCAGGGTAGCAATAGTGATGCCAGAAAAAAAGAGGACCCTGGAAATAATTTCTTAAAATGCAAAGAAGAGAAAAGGGGAAATTCAGAGGCAGACCCAGACAAGGAAAGTATTGAAAGTAAAACAAAAGCAAAAGTAAATGGAGAGTCACTGTTGCCTAAAGGATCTTCTTTTGGGGTTCTGCTATTCTATTGGTGTGGAAATGCTCTTTTTTATGAAGCTTAGGTTCAGAATTCTTTACAACACTACCCAGAAGAGTTTGTATTTGATCTTGTCTCAAATTTCACTGGGAGAAACACGATCAGACCTCCACATTAGCAAAATCACCTTGGCAGCTGAGTAGAGGAGACCAGTTAAGAGGCTATTATAATTGTCAGTCAAGAGATATTGAAGGACTTTTCATAGAGAGGAATGATTGTGTGAGTAGAGAGAAGAGAAACTATACAGGAAATAGAGTGAAGGTAGAAATAACAAATTGGATATGTGGTCTGTGAGAGAATAAAAGGGACTGAGGATGATTATGAGGTATTGAGCTTGGGTGACTAGGATGGTGCTGATGCAGTCAGCAGTAATCAGGTAGTTCCACCAGAGGGAAGCTTGGAAGGGGGAGTAGGAGTGAAGAAAGGGAGAAATGAACAAGTCATCAAACTTCTTGGGTTTATGAAAAATGAGAGGGTTGGGTGGGATAATCTCGAACAGTCCTGATTGCTCTCCTTCCCCTTCTTCTTCTCCTTATGCCCTGACACTCACTACTTTTCCCATGTCCCTCTCTCCATCTGTCCCTAGAACTAGCAAAAGTCTACTTGGTGGTATTGAGCCCTTGAGAGGTCTCTGGTAAATGTCTCCATCTGGACATCCAGCTCTCTGAGTGCAGAAACCTTGTGCTACATTGGTAGTGGGACAGGGTCTACAACCAATCATAGGGTGTCTTTGGTGCTTCCTAACACCCTTCCCCATAAACCACATTCTTCCTCCTTCATTGTCATGCAATGAGGCAGCCAGAAAAGGCACCACAATCTCCGGTTGTGTTTTCCTAGGGGCATAGCTCTGTAGGTGGCAGATACCTGAGTGGCCATTTAGTCTAACTGACCGTCTCATTTTATAGAAAAGGAGACTGAGACTCAGGAGGAAAAGTTCAACCAGCCTAAAGTCACATGGGTTGTAAATGTCACAGATAAGATATTTTCTAAATCCCTTACCTTCTGTCTTGGTTCTAAGGCAGATGAGTGGTCAGGACTAGGCAATAGGGGTTAAGTGACTTACCCAGGGTCACACAGCTAGGAAGTGTCTGAGGCCAGATTTGAACCCAAGAGCCCCTATCTCTAGGCCTGGCTCTCAATCCACTGAGCCACTCAGTTGCCCCCCATAGGTGAGATTTGAATCATGGGACTCTGTTTCTTGAGTCAGGGCATCCTCTGCCATACCTCTCCTATGTTGGGCACAGTCTCCAGGAATAAAGGCCTCTCTGTCCTCTGCCCCGGTGAGAAGTTATCTGGAGTATGGTATTCAGTTCTGGGTGGCACAAGGACATCGATAAACTGGGGAATAGCTAGAAGAGGCAACCAGGATTGTGATGGTCCCCGAGTCCATGTCATCTGAGGATGTTCAGCCTTGGAAGACCATTCCAGCCGTCTTCAAGAACTTAGCTGGAGAGATGAAAGGTTGGTTTTGCTCAGCCTGGACCCAGAGGACAGAGCCAGGACTGATGGGGAAAGTTCCAAAGAGGCCAATTTAGTCCCCCTAATCATGAGGGCCTTCCCCAGACATCCTCGGCTGCCTCGGGAGGTGAGGGCTTCCTTTTCCTGGAGGTCTTCCGGGAACTGCTGGATGACCTCTTGTAAGATGGGCCAGCTGGTCTCTGGGCCTCTTTCCAGCTCTGTGATCATCCTCCTGTTCACCTCTGACACCTGAGTGTCCCTGGTGGTGACCAGGAATGCTGGGGGAAATCCCCTCAATCACCCCTCCTGCTGCCTTTGCTACTGACTCAGCTGCCGTCTAGGCATCTGCGTGAACTCGGTTACAACTTGTGAAAGTCCTATCAGGAAATGGGCTCGGTTTTTTGAGACTTGCCCAACAACCAGTGGGTGGAGAGTTCTATTTGGTTGTGTTCTTGGCACGAAGGGCCTGGCGGACTTATCGTTCCTGATCCCCCAGTCCAGGAGCCTTTCTCTGGGGGGGGGGGGTGCACTGAGCTTTAAGGGAGGAGAGTGGAGATAGCCCTCCCTGTGCCTTAATGAACACATCCCTATAGGGACCCATTAGGGGAGCTATCATCCAGGAACTTACCCCACCTCATCAGGATCCCACATGAATTATTAAACCCCATCCTCATATGGAGAGCAATGGCTCATAGAATTTGAGCAGAAAGGAATCTGGGAGATTATTGTCTCCATTTTCTCATTTGTAAAAAAAGAGGTTGGACTAGATGACTTAGCTGTGTGACTGTGGGCAAGTCATTTAACTTCTGTTTGCCTCAGGTTCTATCTGTAAAATGGGAATTAAAACAGCATCTATCTCTCAGTGAAGGAGAGAAAGAGGGGGAAGAAGAGAGAAAGGAGGGGAGTGAGAGTCAAGGAAAGAAAAAGAATGAGTGAGAGAGAGAGAAGGCAGAAAGAGATGGAGAGAGATAGAGGGAAGGAGAGCAGTGGCCATCAGAGTCTCATTATCTGAAATGGACAAAAGGGTGTTGAGCACACACAGAGTGGTAGGGAGAGAGGAACAGTGTAGCACCCATCTCCCAGGCCTTGGGGATCCAACGACAAAACCATGAAATAGTCCCTGCCTTCAGGGACCTTATTTTCTTCTGGGGGGGAGGATTCAGGCATGTAGACATTTGGGAGGCTCCATGAATCTGTCAATATTCTCTCCTGCCTCCTCAAATTATCATGTATTAGGTGTATTCATGCTGTAACCCCTCCAGTAGAAAGTAAGTTGTCTGAGGCAGGAACAATGTGTGTGTGTGTGTGTGTGTATGTGTGTGTGTGTGTTCATTGAATCTCCCGTGTCTAGTATATAGTAGGAGCTTAATAAAAATCCACTGAGTTCAATTGAATTGGCCAGTCTGTGAGTGCAGGGAATATAAACTTTCTGAAGGCAGAGAATATTTTTAATTCTATCTCCCCATAGCTTAGTGTAATGAGTGTCTGGCACAAGCAAAGGGCGCCTAGGACGGTGTCTCTTCAAATAATTCTGAGAGAATTCTAATAAAGTAGAATGGAAGAACTTTGGAGAGCCTGCAGAGCTTGTGTAGACAGCCCCAACTAGTTCTATTCAGCTAATTATAGAGTGATTAGGAGACTCTTTGATTGGCCATGGAGGCATTCAAAAAGCCTTGATTGGCTTCCACTATCTCTCTTTCTTCAGTTCTTTCAGGTGCTCCCTTCATGGTGGGGCCCTTTTCTCACAGCATCAGAGAGACAAAACTATGAGACCTCATGTCCCCATGAAAGGGTCTCAGTCCTCGGTCTCTGTGCTTTTCCATTTTTAGGTGGAGCAAATTGGTTTCTCCAAACTCATGAATTTTGAAAGAACGAGTATCTGGTTTCCCAGAAGTGACCTTTGGGGCCTCAACTCAGATGAGACAAGGACTCATCCAACAATGATGCTGCCTTTGAACATGCTCCAAGTAAGAACTGAGCTAAGTTGAGCCTATTGCCCCCAGAGACCAAGGGTATAGAGGAAAGCATGTGCTTCCAAGTAATTAGGGGAAACATTTGTACTTTGGACTTGCTATATCTCCAAAGTTAATATCCCTCTCTAAAAGCTAAGTGTTGTTAAGTAGTTAGATAAAACTGGAGAGACGGGGAAACATAGCACAGCTGGTAAGAGCTCTAGTTGATAGCAGTATAGAAGAGAAAGCCCTATGAACCCCTCAGGTGTCCTAGGTATAGCCATGCTAGCTCTGGGAGAGAGATAGCCAGAGCATACTTGCCACACAGTACAGGGCTTAACACATAGAAGGCATTTATTATTATTATTATTAATTTTATGTAGAAGGCACTTCTTGAATTCAGCAGAATTATCTGATCTATGGGTAACAGTGAAAGCAATCTCTCTGAGCACAGAGATTGTTCTGCTTTTTATATCTATGGCATGGCTTTATCTTCCTGTGTTCAAATCTGGCCTCGTACATTTACTAGCTATGTGACTGTAGCCAAATCACTTCACCCTGTTTGCCTCCATTTTCTCATCTGTAAAATGAGCTGAAGAAGAAAATGGCAAACCACTTCAGTATCTTTGCCTAGAAAATCCCAAATGAGAGCATGAGGAGTCAGACATGACTGAAAAATAACCAAACAACAATTCTGTATTCCTTTTCCAACACGGGGCCAAGTGCTGGACTTGTGACTTACTCATCCAGGAGCATGTCTGTCCTTCACCAATGCAGGAGGTCAGCTTGAGAGCTGCCAGAGCACGTAGGAGTTAGGTGATTTGTCTAGGGTTGCATAGCCAAGGTATGTCAGAGACAAGAGCAGAACCCGAGTTTTCTTGCTTTGGATATTGTCTTTTTATCTACTACCTGGTGGTGCTGTCTTTCACTGGGCACATAGTAGGTGTGAATGCTAGTTAGACTAGATAGGATGATACAACATAGTATCACAGTTGGACCATTGGTAGAGTACCCTGGGACTCAATGGATATAAAAAGAAGGAAGGCTTCCACCACACCGGGAGATTCTCTGGAAAGGATTTGCAGGAGAAGAAGGACAAGAGTGAAACAGGATCAGACATCATGGAGGGGTCCCAATCTGTACCTGTGAAGAGACTGTCCTCACAGGAACAACCTTCAGGGTTATAGATCCAGTGAAATCTAAGGGCATGATGAGGACAAAAAGGGAAAGAACTAGACAAAGGATCATTTGGAGAGGGAAAAAATACTCTTCCAGGCCCAGGGCATGGTCAGGACTAGACCTCAGCTCCTTAACGAGAACGTCAGCTTTCACTAGGCACCCTGCCCTGGTTCCCACAAGACTCTGTTGGGAAATGAGGAAACAGAAGCCACAGCCCTTGTCCTCAGGGAGCTTGCCCCTTAGCTGGGAAGAAAACCCTAGTCCATTGCTTCAGGCTTTGAATGGGCTCAGCACTGCGCTTGGTGTTGGGGGTGATTCTGGGTTTAGATGAAAAATCAATCCTTCTGTCATGTCGATTACAGCTAAGAGAGGATGGGACATTTGGGCAGATAGTGAGAATACAAAATAACCCACAACTGATTGGTATGGAAGAGAGGGGTACAAACAAAGTTAGGTATGATTTGAACCCAGCTCCTCAGACTTCAAGCCCCACACTGCCTCAGAGTCCCAGGAGGAAGATTATTCTCATCCTGGACTCCTCCACAGTGCTGCTGGGGTGTGGAGGTCTTGTCTTCTGACTCCCCACTTCCTCTAGCTACGGGCTGCCTTCATTGGCTTCCTCTTTGGCCAAGGCTTCTGCTGCCCTCAGGTGGTGATGCAGCTGTCATGGTTGTTCTGGGTGCCCACAGGTCCCATCCAGCCCTATCATTGTACAGATAAGGAAACTGAGGCCCAATGTCTGACACATCATTGTTATCGTTTGTCCTTTATTTTCCAAGATCAATGGTATCACAATAAGTGGTTGAAATGGATTTCAGTGAAGCAAGGACTGAATTGCTCAAGTCATCAGCCTCACTTTGGCTCCCAGAGTCAACCAAGTCCAACAGCAGGACAAAAGTCGAGATGGCTGGCAATGGCCCACGAGGCACTGGATGACCTTGGCATCTTCCATGTCTGACTAAGCTTGCTTCAGTTGCTTTAATAAATGGAACAAATTGATCTTGTCTGCCCATTCTGCCAGAAGTCTTCACAAGCTTACGGTAGACACCCTCCCTCCTCCCAGAGCACCAGCTGAAAACCTCTCACCTGTCTTCAACCTGTGTTAACCCATCTGCTAGGTGATTTACCACAGTGTGGCTGCTTTGCATGCTACACCTTCTTGGATCCCCGAGAGCTAGATGGCAAATGGACCAAAGATGGATGAGAAGCCTGAAAAGAGCTCGGCAAGCCCTTACACCAGAGGTGCTAGTCCTCCCTCAACACTCCTACAATCCTTGGCACACAGTAGGCATTTAATAAACAAATGCTCACTTCATTTCCTTTTTGCTCAATAGATGGTAGTGGCAGAGGCAAACTTAGACTTTATAGCAGGAAAAGAACTTCCTAAGAATGGGAGCAATCCATAAGAAGAATGGACTACCCAAGGATAATGGCAGCCATGTTAATAGTAATAGCTAACATTTGTACAGCACCTACTATGTGCCACATAAATGTACCAGTCTTTACAAATGTAATGTGCTAAGTCCTTTTACTAATATTATCTCATTTGATCTTCACAACAACTCTGTAAAGTAAATGCTATTATTCTCCTCATTTTATAGTTGAGGAAACTGAGGCAGGCAGCGGATAAGGAGATCATAGGATCTTAAAATCTCAGATCTAGAGCTGGAAGAAATTTCAGAGCCATATCTTCTTCCCATCTCTCTGTCTCTGTCTCCCCTTTCCCCTTTTCCCCTTTCCCTTTCCCTTCCCTTCCCTTCCCTTTCCTTCCCTTTCCTTCCTTCCTTCCCTTCCCTTCCCTTTCCTTCCCTTCCCCTTCCCTTCCTTCCCTTCCCTTCCCCTTCCCTTCCCTTCCTTCCCTTCCCTTCCCTTCCCTTCCCTTCCCTTCCTTCCCTTCCCTTCGATCGATGTCAAATGCCATAGAACCAATTTTGCTTTCCTTTCCTTTCCTTTCCTTTCCTTTCCTTTCCTTTCCTTTCTCTTCCTTTCCTTTCCTTTCCTTTCCTTTCCTTTCCTTTCCTTTCCTTTCCTTTTCCTTTTCCTTTCCTTTCCTTTCCTTCTTTCCTTTCCTTCCTTCCTTCCCTTCCCTTCCCTTCCCTTCCCTTGCCTTTCCCTTCCTTCCCTTCCCTTCCCTTCCTTCCCTCCTTCGATCGATGTCAAATGCCATAGAACCAATTTTGCTTTCCTTTCCTTTCCTTTCCTTTCCTTTCCTTTCCTTTCCTTTCCTTTCCTTTCCTTTCCTTTCCTTTTCCTTTCCTTTCCTTTCCTTTCCTTTCCTTTCCTTTCCTTTCCTTTCCTTTCCTTTCCTTTCCTTTCCTTTCCTTTCCTTTCCTTTCCTTTCCTTTCCTTTCCTTTCCTTTCCTTTCCTTTCCTTTCCTTTCCTTTCCTTTCCTTTCCTTTCCTTTCCTTCCTTCCCTTCCCTTCCCTTCCCTTCCCTTCCCTCTTTCTGTTTCCGTCCCTGTCTGTCTTTCTCTATCTCTCTGCCTCTGTCTCCCCCATCTCCCCACTTTGTCTCGTCAGTTCGTTTTCTGCTGAGGCAGGCATGGTGCTGGGAATACACTTGCCGCCAGAGGGCAGAAAAAACTGTAGTTTGGGGAACAATAATGAGTCTTCCAGTTAAAGGAGAGGCCACCAGCCCCACCTCCCAGTGATCCATCCTAGCCCTGCTGGGAGGTCTGCACACTCTACTTCAATTCCACCAGCGGTGCCACCTCAAGGGTGGCATCTCTTTGATATTTTAATTAATATTAACAAGGAGCTTGTTCAGTTGTATCTGCCTCTGTGACCCTGTTTGGGGAGTGGTTTGTCATTTCCTCCTCTAGCCCATTTTATACCTGAGGAAACTGAGGCAAGGCGAGTGAGGTCATTGGCCCAGGTCACACAGCTTCTAAGTGTCTGGTTTGGCTTTGAACTCAGTTCTTAATTCCAGGACCAAGACTCTAACCACTATGCAACCTAACTGCCCATTAATAAGGGAGTTCAGAGTTCAAATTCATGACACAAAACCTGTCAGTTATACCTATGTGACCCTTGACAAGGCACTGCACCTGTTTGCCTCAGTTTCTTCATCTGTACAATGGGGATACTAATAACACCTGCCTCCCAGGATTGTTGGGAGCATCAGATCAAATAACTGTAAAGTGGCACATAGTAGGTGTTGTGTAGAGATTAGCTATTATCCCTATTGTATTATACTTAATTTTAACAGTTTACTAAGGAATATTCCCAATTCCTGACTAGTACTTTATGCAGAGTAGATAGATCTTATCTTAGTAAGTAAATCTTTATTGAACTAAATTGAATTTATTCACGTCTTCATTTTTCTCTAAACTCTTCCCTTCCATCTTAGAATCAATACTGTGTATTGGTTCCAAGACAGAAGAGTGGTAAGGGCTAGGCAATGGAGGTTAAGTGACTTGCCCAGGGTCACACAGCCAGGAAGTGTCTGGAGCTCAATTTGAACCCAGGACCTCTCATCTCTGAGACTGGCTCTTCATCTACTGAGTCATCCGGCTGCCCCCTGACATCCTCATTTTTAAAAGGCGGGGGCAGGGGAGAGGGAGATACTTTTTTAATTTAACCCCTCATCTGCTGTCTCAGTATCAATACTAAGTGTTGGTTCCAAGGCAGAAGAGTGGTCAGGGCCAGGCAAGGGGGGTTAAGTGACTTGCCCAGGGTCACCCTGCTAGATGGAGATGCTCTAAGACTTAGGAAGCAACAGGGACCAGCGTTCTGCCCACATGTACAAGTTTCCATGAGTGGGTGGCTCTAGCTTGATTTTTACCGTTTACAACATATGTTCATGCATATGATCTCATATGGCCCTCACAGGAACTCTGAAATGAATCGCCTGAGGCTTCTTTTCCTCATTTTACACATGAGGAAACTGAGGTCAAGAGAGGTTAGAGACTTGGCCAAGGTCACACAGCTGATAGTGGTGGACCAAGCTCTGACCAAATCTTCCCACTCTCCCCTCAGATTCTTTCTGTGATTGCAGGAGAATAAAGCAGAACTCTGCCAGTCCTGCCCATGGGACCCAGCTCTGCCTTGTGGGGTCCCCAGAACAAGTGTGCTCTTCCCTTTCCCCAAGACCCCCCCTCCAGATGACTCCCGGGATCACGGGGCCATGAAGAGACCTCGGAGGCCATCAATCCAGACCTTCATCACTTTCCGGGTTCTCCCACTTTTTGCCAGCTGCTCTCTCATGCTGGGCTTCTCCCCACTTTGCAGCCAGTCTCTCTGTGTGTGTTGTCTTTCCCCATTGGAACAAGCTCCTGGAGGGGAGAGACATTCCGGTTTGCTTGTATTTTCCCCCTCAGTCTTTAGAGCAGAGCCTGGCACGTGGTAGGTGCTTCATAAAGGCTTTATCCACTTCTCTGTCTTCAGGTGGGGAAACAGAGGCACGGAGAGGGGCTGTGTGACTTGCCCAGGGTCACACAGTCAATGTTGGAACTAGGAGATGAGACTCAGTGCATTGCAGGAGGTAAGGCTTAGAGGTCTGAGTTCAATTACTGCCTCAGCTCTAGCTGTGTGACCCTGGGAAAATCACCTGAACCCTTTATGCCTCGATTTCCTCATCTGTGAAATGGGGGGACCTGGACATGATGGCCTTGCAGGTACCTTCTCTCTAAATCTGTGCTCCTAGGTTGGTCTCCTGCCTCTGAGGACAACGTACTTTCCACTAAACCAAGCTGCCTATCAGTACAGTGAGTGGGAAGGAGTGCCAGTATTATCAGCCCATTCTCTGATGAGGTAGCTGAGGCAGAGACCCTGTATGATCTGCCCAAGGTCCCTTAGCCATTAAGGAAGCATCATGATTATTGACTTTGGGGAGTTCATGGCCTGAAACTTGGATTCTTGACCTCAATTGGACACTTATCTATGAGCCTGGAATTGAACCTTGCTGAGTCTCAGTTTTCTCATCTGTAAAATAGGGATAATAATTACTGACATTTATAATTTGAAAATGGACATCCATTACCTTATTTAAGTCTCGCCGTATCCCCCTATGAGTAGGAACCAGTGTGCGATCACCCCATTTTACAGGTAAGATCATGGAGGCTCAGAGATACTTAGTGACTTGGCCATGTACTGAACCCTGCTTGCCTCAGTTTCTTCATCTCTAAAAGGAACTGCGAAGGAAAGGGCAAACCACTGCAGGATCTCAGCCAAGAAAACCCTCAATGGGTTTATGAGTCAGACACAACTGAAATGACTGAGCAAGAAGAGCAGGAGGTGTTGGGGGGCAGGACGGGAAGTCGGGTCTTCCTGACGTGGGAATCTCTGGTGCTGCCCATCTTGTAGGGCTGTTGGGGAGAGAAACTTCTGTGGCTCCAGTCCCTGTGCTTGTTGGGTATTTCTGCTTCTTGACTCATTCGTTCCATCCCAATCCGCACGGGGGTGGCAGGTGTTGGGTCCCAAGAGGGAGGTTCTTGCTCTGCTCTCCAAGTACGAGGGGGTGTCTCTCTCCTGCTGTGGCTCCCAAGTCCCCATCCAGTGTATCAGCTCCAATATGGCTTCATCAGCTGCCATCTTCCTAATTCCAATTAGCCAGAAGGTATCCCCAGTGATTCCTGCTTCATCATTTAGCTTGTCAATATCCCCTTCATATCAATTAACCAATTAACATCAAAGGGCTCCAGAGGGATATTAACTGAGAAAATAGAGTGAGACAGAGGACTCTAGATCAAGAAACCTTCCTCTACACAACATCCCATCTCCAGCCTCCCAGTCTTTGTCTCTCTGGAGTGCTCTCTTCTTCCATCCCCGCTGCCTTTTACGATCCTGAGTACCTTTCAGTGCTGAGCTTAAATCATGTCCTCCCCAAGACTTGTTCTGGACTTCCCCATTGTGAGAGCTTGTCGAACCCACAAAGGACTTCATTTTTATTGCATTTTCTATTGACTATTTATGTGTGTGTGAGTTGTTGAAAATCCTTCATGACCTTACGGATTGTTTCCTTTTATGTTTTGGACTCCACAGTGCCTAGGATAGTGCCTATCTAACCCCAAAGCCGATGCTCCATCTATCATGCCTTGGCTGCCTGACACATAGTAGGGGCCTTATTGAGTTGGGAGCACCTGTGGACAAGGTGGAGGCTCAGTAGTTCTGAGCTGCAGTCAGACAAAAGTCAATTGAGTGTCTATACTGCCTGAGCCCTGGCAGGGGTGGGCTCCCATGCTGGGTAAGGAGGGAAGACTCTGCTCATGTTGGGGAAATGGAGCAGGGTAGAACTTCCTCGATGATGGGTATTGGGGTCCGGCCCACGGCCGCAGCACCTCAAACCTAGGAGAGACGGGGAAACCTCAGCTCAAAAAAGAAAACTAAATTCTTGTTGAGCTGAATTGTTGATATCTCATGAGCTCGAGAACTGGGGTCCAAACTCTTCCGCAGAAGTTACAGTTTGAGTGTCCTACACCACAGGAAGCTCGTTCTCAGTCAAAGGGAAAGGATGTCAGCTCTGCATTATCACTCCCTTCCAACCCAGAGATAATCTCATTATTGTCACAAACCAACCCAGCAAAACTTTGCAGTGACACACAGGACTCAACAGTACCCCTATGAAGAGACCAAAGGAGAGTCCCAGAAAGGCTGCCCAGAAGAAATTGATGGGGCTTCGTTCGGTCTTTGAGTCAGGGAGTCCTAGGATCAGGTCTCTCTGGGCCTTGGTTTCCTAAGCTGTAAAATGGGAGGATTTGACTCAGTGACCCTTATGGTTCCTTTCAGCTTTCTGTTTATCATCCCATGAGCCTATCACTCCTCAGAATGCCAGAATCCTTAGTAATAGATGGCAAGTCAGGAGACCATGATCCTCCTCTAGGCTGTCACTCCATATTTTTTTGCCCTTTAAAAACATTCTTGAAAACAACTGCTTGATCACAGGGGTTTGATGGGGACAGGATGGGGATGGAGACTCTAAACGATCCCCCCTAGTGCAAATACTAATAATATGGAAATAGGTCTTGTTCAAGGACATGTAAAACCCAGTGGAATTGTGCATTGGCTATAGGGAGGGGGTATGGGGGGGAGAGCAGGAAAAGAACAGGAATCCTGTAATCATGGGAAAATACTCTAAATTAACTAATTAAATAAAATTTTCAAAAATTTTAAAAAATATTCTTAGTTCTAAGGAATAGCTCTCTGGGAAGGGGCAAGAGGAAGAATATGGTGAGAAATGTTGTAGTATAAAAGAAAAGGTATCACTAAAAAAAAGAAAGAAACGGATGGGCTTTCACAGTTATGGGAGAGGGAGTACTATAACCAGTAAAAGATGCAATGCCTGAGGAAACAAGGTCTGAACCTTAAACATATCAATTTATTAAGCAATGAGTGCCAATTGGCCAACAAATCGGGACCAAGTCCCTCCCTTCCACAGTTTAGGGTTGGACCCTGATGCAGGAAGAGACAGACTTTATAAAGTAAAAACAATTAACTAAATAAGACCAATTAATTGAAAGGAAACAACACAACAATAATCTGATTTCTAATTGGATGAAAGATTAGGGACTTTCCAAAGTAAGAAGAGGAGAGTGAATGGGTGCAATTCCCTGAGATGGTTTGGAGTGGGCAAGAAGACAAATTTATAAAGGTATTTAATCCAGGCAAGAAGTATGGCAAGGCAGCTAGGTGGTGCAGTAGATAGAGCTCTAGGTCTGAAGTCAGAAAGACTCATCTTTCTGAGTTAAAATCTGGCCTCAGACACTTACTAGGTGTCTGACCCTAGGCAAGTCATTTTATCCTGGTTGCCTCAGTTTCCTCACCTGTAAAATGAGCTGTAGAAGGAAATGGCCAATTGCTCCAATATATTTGCCAAGAACTGCCCCCCCCCCAAATATCACAAAGAGTCCAACATGACTGAAAAAATAAATGAATGATGACAACAAAAGGTGTGACAACTAGAACTAGGGTGGTGATTATGTGGATGGACCAAAGGGGGCAGGTAAGGGAGATGTTGCAGGGGCAGAATAAATGAGATTTGGCAATGTAATGGATAGATATGTGAAGAAAGGGAGCATGAGAGGTCAATGATCATTGACCCAAGAACTGGGAGGGACCTTAGAGATCACCTAGTCCAACCCCTCTTTTTATAGATGAGGAGCCTGGATCCTAGAGAGGTTAAGTAATTTGCCCAAGATCATGAAGAAATTGAACTCAAATCCTTACACTAAATCCAGAGCTCTTTCCCTTGTACCATACTGTTAAGATCATTTTCTTCCAATACAAATTCAAGACTTGTTCAGACGTGTCAATCATGTCTAAACTCTTTGTGGTCCAATTGGGGGGTTTCTTGGCCGAGATGCTGGAGTGCTTTGTAATTTCTTTCCCCAGCTCATTTTACAGATTACGAAATGTAAGCTAACAGGATGAAGTGACTTGCTCAGGGTCACACAGCTAGAAAGTGTCTGAGGCCCCACAGATCTTCCTGGGATCTTGGGCAGGTGTTTAATAGTGAAGAGCATCATCAAGGAGCCTTAAATATATTTAAGTCAAGCTTCACTTTCTTACTCTCTCCTGGGAAATGGAAAAGTTCAGCAAGCTTCCTAAAAGTCAGAACACAACTGTTTAAGAACTCAGTCCCAGGGGCCAATCCCCGAAGCTGATGACACTCAAGGGATAGTTGGTTATGCTAGGAAAGAATGAGCATTGACTTGGAAATGGGGGACCAACCTCAATCCCCAGCTGGATGACTTCCAGCCTCTCTCTCTCTCTCTCTCTCTCTCTCTCTCTCTCTCTCTCTCTCTCTCTCTCTCTCTCTCTTCCAACTGAGAGAGCTTTCTAGATCTGTCGTTTTCTTCCTTCTTTCCTTCCTTCTTTCCTTCCTTCTTTCCTTCCTTTTTTCTTTCTTTCTTTCTTTCTTTCTTTCTTTCTTTCTCTTTCTTTCTTTCTTTCTTTCTTTCTTTCTTTCTTTCTTTCTTTCTTTCTTTCTTTCTTCTTTCTTTCTTTCTTTCTTTCTTTCTTTCTTTCTTTCTTTCTTTCTTTCTTTCTTTCTTTCTTTCTTTCTTTCTTTCTTTCTTTCTTTCTTTCTTTCTTTCTTTCTTCTTCTTCCTCCTCCCTCCCTCCCTCCCTCCCTCCCCTCCCTCCTCTCTCTCTCTCTCTCTCTCTCTCTCTCTCTCCCAAGTGGGTTAGAACATTTTCCCTGATATCCAGCCTCAGTCTGCCTTTCTACAGTTTCTGCCCATTGCTCCTGCTTCTGCACACTGGAACTCTGCAAAGCAAAGCTGATCTCTTTCCTAAGATCTCCCAGTTCCTGAAGACAGTACCAAGATACTCCCCTACTCTTCTCTTTTTCCAGGTGGAATATCCCCAGCTTGTCAATGTCCTTATGAAAGCCTGGCATCCAGGACTGAATGGGTTGCTCCAAGTGTGCTTTGATGAGGGCATGACTTTCTTTATAGGGCTATTTTCTGGCTTATTCTGGCCTCTAGGCCTCCACCAACTAATCTGAGATGGTAATCTTTCTTTGTTTCTTTCTTGTTTGTTTGTTTGTTTGTTTGTTTCTTCTTTCTTTCTTCTTTCTTTCTTTCTTTCTTTCTTTCTTTCTTTCTTCTTTTCTTTCTTTCTTTCTTTCTTTCTTTCTTTCTTTCTTTCTTTCTTTCTTTCTTTCTTTCTTTCTTTCTTTCTTTCTTTCTTTCTTTCTTTCTTTCTTTCTTTCTTCTTTCTTTCTTTCTTTCTTTCTTTCTTCACCTCTGTGTCATGCTATTGATAGATGTGGAGCTAGCAGTCCACTAAAACACTGAATCCTGTCACACCAACTATTATCTAGTCACATCTCTGCCATCCTGAACCTGTAGAACTGATTGGGAAGGGAGAACCCAAGGATTGAATTTTACAATTATTTCTACTTAATTTCATCTTATTTCATTTGACCTATTATCAGTGTATGACAAGATCCTTTAGGAGCCCTTTTCTGTCATCCAGTTCATCAGCTGAGCCTCCTAGCTTCATGGGGGGGGGGCAGAGAAATCTTATAAGCTTGCCATCTTTATCTTCATCAATGTCATTGGTTAAAGAAATCCTGACTAATGTGGAGTCAAAGACAAATCCTTAGCACTGCAAACTCCCTTTCAAGCTGACATTGATTATTTTTGTGCCTGGTCAGTCACCCAGAAAAGAAAACATTTTATTGTGCTGTCACCAATCACTCTATCTTGTTTACAAGGATAACATGAGGGACTTGTCAGGCAATTTGCTAAAATCTAGGCAAAATATCTTTACAAAATTCCCCTAAAATACCTAGCCAGGAACTCTGTGAGGGAAAGAAAGAAAGAAAACAAGAGAGAAAGAGGGGCAGAGCCAAGATAGAGGCTTAATGGGAACAAAAGCTGAAACTACTCTGACAATCCTTCCAAAAGAGAAGGAAGGGGCAACTGGGTAGCTCAGTGGATTGAAAGCCAGTCCTGGAGATGGGAGGTCCTAGGTTCAAATCTAGCCTCAGACATGTCCCCAGCTGTGTGACCCTGGGCAAGTCACTTAACCCCCATTGCCTAGACCTTCCCACTCTTCTGCCTTGGAACCAATGCACAGCATGTATTCTAAGATAGGAGGTAAGGGTTTAAAGAGAGAGAGAAGAAAGAAGGAAGGAAGGAAGGAAGGAAGGAAGGAAGGAAGGAAGGAAGAGAAGGAAGGAAGGAAGGAAGGAAGGAAGGAAGGAAGGAAGGAAGGAAGAGGGAAGGAAGAGGGAGGGAGGGACTTACACTTACTAGCTGTGTGACCCTGGGCAAGTCACTTAACTCCCATTGCTAGACCTTCCCACTCTTCGCCTTGGAACCAATGCACAGTATGTATTCTAAGATAGGAGGTAAGGGTTTAAAGAGAGAGAGCGAGAGAAGAAGAAAGGAAGGAAGGAAGGAAGGAAGGAAGGAAGGAAGGAAGGAAGGAAGGAAGGAAGGAAGGAAGGAAGGAAGGAAGGAAGGAAGGAAGGAAGGAAGGAAGGAAGGAAGGAAGAAGGAAGGAAGGAAGAGGGAAGGAAGAGGGAGGGAAGAGGGAGGGAGGGACTTACACTTACTAGCTGTGTGACCCTGGGCAAGTCACTTAACTCCCATTGCCTAGACCTTCCCACTCTTCTGCCTTGGTACCAATGCACAGTATGTATTCTAAGATAGGAGGTAAGGGTTTAAAGAGAGAGAGCAAGAGAAGAAGAAAGGAAGGAAGGAAGGAAGGAAGGAAGGAAGGAAGGAAGGAAGGAAGGAAGGAAGGAAGGAAGGAAGGAAGGAAGGAAGGAAGGAAGGAAGGAAGGAAGGAAGGAAGGAAGGAAGGAAGGAAGGAAGGAAGGAAGGAAGGAAGGAAGGAAGGAAGAGGGAGGGAGGGACTTACACTTACTAGCTGTGTGACCTAGGCAAAGTCATTTAATGTCTGCCTCAGTTTTCTCGTCTATACAGAGGACATAGTAATAAAACTTATCCTGAGGGTCAGTCTGAGAATATAATGAGATACTTGTAAAATAGTTATCAAAACGCAAAGCTCTTCTATATAAAGTATAAATGCTGGGCAGCAGCAGCAGCAGCGCTAAGCCTTGCTGGGTTTGCTTTCCGTGCCTGAATGCTCACAAACTGTCTCTACTAATCCATTCTAGAGTGTTGCCAGGAGCCAGTGTCAAGTTTCCCAGTTCTCTGATTTCCCTCTTATGTCCCCCCAAAGGGCCTTCTGAGTGTTTCCTGACCTCCGATCATTCTGATCGGTAGCCTCTGCCCTCACTTCCCCAGGTCCAGCTCATACTCTTTCTGCTGCCCTTGCCTTTTTCACCTTCTCCCCAAGTCTTTGTAAATTGACGTTCGCACCCAGCTTCCCTATGCAGCCACACTGCTCCCTTTAGGCAGGGCTCCTTCCCGGAGACATGTAGGTGGCTCAGGGGATAATTCTGGGTTAGGAGTCAAGAAAACTCAACTTCCTGAATTCAGATCTGGCCTCAGACACTAGCTGTGTGATTCTGGCAAATTACTTCACCTTGTTTGCCTCCGTTTCCTCATCTGCAAACTGAACTGGACAAGGAAATGGCAAACCACATCTTTGCCAAGAAATTCCCAAATGGGGACACTGAGTCAGGCATCACTGAAAAACAACCGAACAACAACGAGCTCGATTGGGAGGCTTTCTGTTTGTGTCTGAAATCTCCTTGCTGTCTTCTTGGGCTGCCTGCCCCGTCCAACTGGAGCCCACGGGCTTTCTGTCTATCCCTCCTGGGCCAGCAGCCCTTGAAGGCTGCTCTCGTGACCTCGAGTTCTTCTCTATTCTCATGAATTCTAAGGAGGAGGAGACAGCCATCCCGCCTCCCCCCTCCCCCATTCCGTTGCACAATGAGTTCCCCTTGCTAGAACAAGGTATCAAATAGAAGTTCCCCTTGTTATTCCCTCTACTGATTAAAGAATGAAATCCTCGTTAGAGCCACATAAGAGTTTATAAGTGACTTTTAGCAAAGAGCTCCAACAAGGGTCCCAATGATTTAAGTCCTCCATGAGAAACAATAATGGTCGTCAGCATCTGGAGAGTACTTTGAGGTTCCCACAGCGCCTCACAAATGTTTTCTCATTAAGGTCCCCCCCCCCCCCCCCAGGGTCTTCAGCCAATGGAAGATGAAGAAACTCGAAAGAGACTCGCCCAGAGTCACACAGCCAGGAAGAATCTCAGGATTCAAACTCAGATCTTCCCAGTTCCAAATCCAGCTCTCCACCCCTTGATTCCTGCTACTACCACTGTGTCGGCTCTCCGCAGCAGCTCTCATCAGTTGTCCCAACTTCTTCCTTCTCTACTTCCTCCTTCTCTTCAGGCGATCTCTGGACTTGCTTCCCCAACCCTCACTTGAACAGAGAGCAATTAAGTGTTTCTCCTTTCAGAGTTCTAGGATAGCCTTAAAGGGTTGTGGATTCCAGTTTTGTTGCTTAGGAGCCCCCATCAGGGGTTTTTTCTGCAACATCATTTAACCAGTTAATCTTTCCCAACTTAACACTAATATGCACCAATGATCATAAAGGGATATTTACTGACAAAGACCCAAGTCCAGAAGAGGTGACCCCCACCCCCACCCCACCCCCAAACCTGAAGGGGGCTTATCCTCCTGGCTTTCACCTGACCCTCTCCACTGAGCTTGTGGTTGCTATGAAACGGCTATTCTGCCCTCTTAGGGATGTACTTCCTGGTCCAGGGAGCCCATTTCTCCCTGGGAGGAGTCTTCCCCAATTTCACTTCTGCTTGTGGCTTGGCTCAACGGAGCGGACTCTTTGTTGGGATTGGTCAAGCAGGTCACTCCTCTGGTCTAATGGGTGGCGTTTGTTTGTTTGTTTTCCCCTAGACCCAGCTCCTGTTATCACTGGCTCCGGGACTCTCACCTCTCACCAATCACTCTCTCTCTGATGTGTCTCCAGGTCTCACTGGTTGCCTCAATGCTCCCATCATGGCAAGATATTCTTCCATCCAAGAAAAGAAAAGAAGAAACACCACAGAGGTGCCATGTGTTCACAGACACCCGGGGGCCAAGTGGGAGAGACGCCCGGATGCCACGGTCCCAGCGGAAGCCTGTATTTGAAAGCTTTCAGGAAAAAGAGCCAGTTGGAGGTTTTTCATCACTCTGAAGATGGCCAATGGGAAACAGACCTAGGATGCTTGAGAGGGCTTCAAGTAGAGGGAAGGATCAGCGAGTAACTCTCATCCTGGCAGATCAGTGTGGATAAAAGCTACCCACTTCCCAAGAAGAAGAAGAGAAACTCTAGATATAAGATGCTGAATGAAGACTACATTTTGGGGGGACAAGCTGGCGTATAATTGTTACAAGGGTTTGGTTTTTCTTTTTCAATGGGGGGTAGGTGAGAGGGAGAAAATGGATGTAATTATGACTTGAAAATAAAATTAAAACTATCTATGATATTTCCTTCTTTGCTGCTCTGATTTTTCAAAGATGGGACCCTTTCTATCCAAGTCATGTGTTCATTTCCACCTTATCTTAGTATACACTTGTGAGGTATTAGTCTAATTCCTAACAGACCATTTCCCAGTTTTCCCCATCATTTTTGTCAAACGGTGACCATTTACCCCAGTAGATGGCTCTTTCCATTTATCAGATACTTTGTTAATATATTCTTGTGCCTCTATTTTTATATCCCCCGTGTTAGATATTCCACTGGCCAATTTTCCCTTTTTTCTTAACCAGTACCAAATAGTTTTGATAATGAGTGCTTGTAGTATGGTTTGAGATTTAGTACAGTGGGGCCCTCTTTTCTTCTGCCCCCGACGCCTCATTATTTTCTGAAATTCTTGATCTTTTCTTCCTCAGCGCACAGTTAACTTTATTTTTCCTAGTATTATAAAGTAATCTTCTGGTAATTAGATTGGTGTGGTACTTAATAAACAAATTAATTTAGGTGATATAATAATTCTTATTACATTGGCATGGCCCAGCTATAATTAATTAATATTCCTCTGATGTTTTGTAGTTACATTTAAATGGCTCTTTTTTTGTCTTGAGTATATGGAATCCTAAATATTTTGTAATTTTTGTAGTTATTTTGAATGGAATTATTCTTTCTGTATCTTGTTGTTGGGTTTTGTTGGTGAAATATAGAAAAGTTGATTATTTATATGCATTCATTTAGTATGATACTAATTTGTGAAATATATCATTTTGGTCAATTTTAGTGGGCTTTCTGGGCTTCTTCAGAACCTGTGGTGTTTCTCTTATCTGAAAAAAAAGATAATGTTATTTCCTCTTTACCCTCAAATTATTTTTCTTGCCTTATTGCTATAACTAGAGTTTCTAGCACTATATTAGACAATAATGTTGATAATAGTGAACCTTTGCCATGCCCCTGATCTTTAAAAAATCTAATTTCTCTCTTACATATTATGCTGGCTCCTGGTTTCCCAGATCGAAGAACAGTTCATTCATTCTTATGCTTTTAATTTTTTAATGGAAATTATTGGTATATTTAATCAAAAGTTTTTTCTTCATCTATTGATATACTACATCTTATATATGTGATATAATATATATTGATAATACAATATATAGATATAATATAATATATTTTCATTATTTCATTATTAATGTTTTATGCTTTACCCATAATTCCCCAAATTGAGTCAATTATGCATTCCTGGTTTAAATCCATTCTGGTTTTATTATATAATCTTCATGTGTTATTACTGCACTTAAATATTTTTGTGTTGATATTCATTAGTGATATTGGCTTATAGTTTTATTTCTGTATTTTGACTCTCCCTAGTATAGGTATCAAAAACCATATTTGAATCTTCAAAGGAATTTGGTAGTGTCTTTGAAAAAAATATTTTTCAAAGTGTTGATGTCATATTAAAACTAATTGTTTTTTAAATTATAAAATTTAATTAGAAATCTATCTGATCCTGGACTCTCTTTCTTTAGGGTTCCATTTATATCTTATTTAATTTATTATTTTTCTAAGAATGGGTTATTTAAATGATTTTATTCTTTTTCTGTTAACACGGATGCTTTGCTTTTTATAAATATGCATCCATTTCACTTAAGTTGTCTGTTTTGTTGGTGTATAAATGGTCAAAATAGTATCTAATAATTTATTTCTTCTTAATTTGTTGAGAATGTCCTTTTGAATTTTGAAAATTAAATTTCTTTTCATACTAAAAATTTGGTTTCCATCTTCTTTTCAAAAATCAGATTAGCTAATAATCTATTTTTTTTAATCCTTACCTTCCATCTTAGAATCAACACTGTATATTGGTTCCAAGGCAGACGAGTTCTTATAATCAACACTGTATACTGGTTCCAAGGCAGAAGAGTAGTAAAGGTTAAATAATGGGGATTAAGTGATTTGTCCAGTTTTACATAGCAAGGAAATATCTGAGGTCAAATCTGAATTCAAAACTTCTCATCTCTCAATCCATTGAGCCCCCTAGCTGCCCCCTAGCTAATAATCTATTGAGTTTTTTTTTAACTCCTAGATTTATTGATGAAATTAATAGTTTGTTGGGTTGTGTGTGTGTGTGTTTTTATTTCTCCTTTGGTTCTAGAATTTCAACCTGGCTTTTAAATTGGGTTTTAAAATTTGTTGGCTCAGAGGATTTTTATTTTAGTTATGCCCACAATCCATTGATCTGTTCTTTCTCTCATTTGGTGATTGATAGATGATAGATGATAAATTATAGATAATTTCTATCATTTCTATGATTTGTTCTTTGATCCACCAATTATATGTATTACATTAATCTTTAATTTTAATCTTTTTTTCAAAGGTCCTTCACTGTATATAGTTTTTATTGTTCCATAGTCAATAAAAATATGCCTAGCATTTCTGTTTTTCTTCATTTCTTCATGAAGACTTTATGTTCTCATAAGTGGTCATGTCTTTCATAAAGGTGCTCATGAAATATGCATATTCCTTTGCATTCCCGTTCTGTATTCAGCAGATATTTATCCTATCTAACTTTTAAAAAATACTATGTTGTTCTTTAGTATCTTTCTTATTTATCTTTTTTCTTTGATTTGTCTAGGTCTGAGGGAGGGACTTTGGAGTTCCTAGGTATTATAGTTTCGTTATCTATTTCTTCCTTCAAACATTTAGATACTATACTATTTGGTGTGTGTGTGAGAGTGTCTGCATATGTATAAATGTTTACATATGTAGTATTGATTCACTATCTATAGAGCCTTTAGGTATAACACAGTTTCCATGCTTATCTCTTTCAATCAAATTAATTTTTACTCTTACCTTGTCTGAGATTATGATTGCCCCTCTTGCTTATTTTTTTTTAGTTCATCTGATGTATAATAGATTTTGCTCTGGCCCATTATTTTAACTGTGAAAATCTTTCTGTTTTAAATGTATTTCTTATAAATAATGTCTTATTGGACTCTGCTTTCTAATCCAATCTGTTATCCTTCATTTTATAGTTAAATTTATTCTACAAATGTTTACAGTTATGATCGTTAATATTCTATTTTCCTTTCTCTTATCCTTTTATGATCACTCTTCTCTTTGCCTGCTTCCCCCTCCCACTTTTTTACAAAGAACAAGAAGGTGGAGAGAAGAGAAAAATACATTCAACACCAGTGAGCTATATTTAATATCATTAGCTTCTTTCTGCTCCACTGCTCCTCTCCTCTTTCCTTGGTTTCTCTTGGTTGGTGTACTGGAAAGCCTCCAAGTATTGACCTCTGAGGCTAAGCTTTTCTGACTGGACCCCTTTCCTAATACGCATAACTTTCTGACTGCCTCTTTGTGTGGACTTGGGATGGAAAAATGAACTTACTATGGTTTCTCCTTGGATTTCTTTAAATTCTTTCAGTCTAATGCTCTTTTTTTTTCATCCCTCCTGGAACAATTGTTAAACCCACCTCTAAAAGAGCTAGGCTGTTTGATTCCTGTCATCTGGATGATAGTCTGGCATTAGCTATTGTTAATTCAGTACTTCAGAATAGATGGCTAAATGGGCATCTGTACTTGAGCAAGGATACTGTCCATAACATTCCTGAAAAGTGGTTCTCCAGTCTTTGCTTCAATAAGGGAGAACTCATTCCTGAAGGAAAACAATCCACTGGATTCTGGACAGCTCCAACTGTTTGGATTTTGTTTTTAAATGTTGGGTTTTTTCCTCTCCTTTGAAAATGTATTTATTTTCTTCTGAACTTCGCAAATACCAGACTGCCTTTATACATACATACTGGTAGAGAAAGAAGATTGTATGTCTAATTATAGAATTTTCTTATGTATAGTTTGCTTTGCTTTTCAAACATATTATAAACTCTACCTGTAACTTTCAAAGGTATATTCCTTATCTGATCCTTTCTAGTCCTCCCTCTCTTCTTTCCTGTGCATTAAAAAAGGATCTATTGGCCTTTCCTTTCATTGCCTTTTCCCCTACTTTTCCCTACCCCTATCCCTCCCTCTTTCCATCCCTTCTCCCCACTTCCATTTGGAAAAAGAAAAACTAAGTCATTGTGCCAGATATCCATATTCAAGCAAAAGAAATCAAAATTCCACATAAACCAAGTTTAAAAATGAACTTCTCATTCTACACCATGAGTCTACCTGAGTCTCTGGTACGAGGCAGATACAAGGCTTTATCAGCACTTCTCAGCCTTAGAGAGCAGAATTGGTTCGATTTCTCTTCTATAGGAGAACTCCTCAAATTCTTTTTTTTTTAAACCCTTACCTTCTGTCTTGGAGTCAATACTGTGTATTGGCTCCAAGGCAGAAGAGTGGTAAGGGCTAGGCAATGGGGGTCAAGTGACTTGCCCAGGGTCACACAGCTAGGAAGTGGCTGAGGCCAGATGAAGAACTCCACGAATTTTCTATCTTCTCCGGGCTAAGTACCTCTACTGTCCCCAAAGGATCTTGATATCCTTCATTATCATCATTATTATCATTATCCTGGGAATCCCTTTCCAGGAGCTCTCTAGATGGCCAACATTTTCACCAAAATGTATTACCAGCTTAGATGATCTCCTCCTTCTCTCAAATCCTATGATGCTTGTCTCATGAATTTCTATGGTTGAAAAGGACCTTAAAGTTCTGCTAGCACAATCCCCTCATTTTACAGATGAGGAAACTGAGGCCCAGAGAGGACTAATAATTTGCCCAATTCCTTGATTGATTAGATTACATAATCTTATCAATAACCATTTAACCAATTAACCAATAACCATTTATCAAGTGTGTACTGGGTGGGAGGAATGAAATAGTTTCTGTATTCCAAGAGCTTATATCTTATTAGAGGAAACAAAATGAAGCCTATCCAAATGATTACATACAAAATAAATACAAAGTAAGTGGGGAAGAGGAAGGGCAAAAGTGGCTAAGCTGGAATTCGAACTCTGATTCTGAGCCTGAATCCAGGGTTCTTTCCACTTCCACTTCCATCTCTACATTTCTTTAATTTGTATCATCTCATCAAACTTTGTAACTGGAAGGGACCTTAGAGGTTATCTTGCCTATCGCCCTCGTTTAGTAGATGAAGAAACTGAGATCTAGAGACACAATATGGCTTGTCCCAAATCACCCAGTTAGTAACAGATGAGCTGGGATTGAACTGAAGTCCTCGGACTCCAAATCCAGAGCTTGTTCGACTCCCCTTGTTTTGTTGGTCTTGAACTTCTCTTCCAAGTTCCAAGGGAACATGCTCAATTCTACTGGACTCTTCATGTGCATTGCTTCAATGAATGGAATGGGTTTGTGACATCCTCCATGCTAATCACACACATTATGCTGCTCCTATGCTTATACCCTTCAAATACTCAGTTCTATCATGGGGTATTTTGGGCTTCAAGGTGAGTGACTGGATGGTGGTTATCACAGAGAGGACCAAGAATCTCCCACACGGATCCTCAAGGCTCTACGAAGTGTGGCTATTTGTGCTTTAACCTCAACTCTAGACACCTTTGAGCCTCAGTTTTCCCATCTGCAAAATGAGCTTTTTCTTTCCTACTCTAACCTTACAGACTTTAGATCTCATGACCCCAGGATGCTGTGGCCAGGAGAGCAGGAACACGAACAAGTGAATGTGGTGTGGGGGAGTGTGTGGAACACAGAGTGAGGAGAGGCCTGAGCTCTGCTATTATCAGTATAGGCAAGTGACTTCCCTTCTCAGCATCTCTAATGTGTGATGATCACACAGAGGTGTCTTGGCTCCCTCCCAGGTTGTTTTCAGTAAAGGGCTTTGTGAACTTGAAAGCTCAATCGAAATACCGTTTACCACAATGCATCTCTTCAGGACTGGGGGCTCAGGCATGGGACTGGAGCTGCCTGGCAGCCATGACCTGCTAGTGTCTTCCTTTGCCAGAACAAGTCACTTTTCTGCAATCAGGAAGCATTGATTTCTTGCAAAACGTGCTTAGTGATTTTTTCCAGACAGGTAGATTTTTTTAACTAGCAAAAAGCATTTCATTTAATTACCTTGTGAGATATTTGAACACCAGCAGCATCTTCCTGCTGGGTCATTGACTTTAAAGAGGTTAGTAGTGATTTCCACATTATCCAAATCACCTTCTTTCCCCAAAGCCGTACACCCAGCAGAGTTAGTCTCGGCCTCAGGGCCAGTCTCTGGTCAATGATGTCTTCCAGGCCCAGCTTCACCTTTCCAGGCCTTCTCCCTCCATCCTCAGTGACTTGATTTCTTTCCCTTCACCCCTGCCATGACTTACTCTCAGGAAGGGCCCTGAGATCTTAAGATCCCAGATCTAAGGCTGGACAGGACCTTGGAAGCCATCAAGTTCAACTCCTTCGTTTGACACATTAGGAAACTGAGGTCCAGAGAGATTACGTGACACAGAATATTGGGATCCCACATCTAGAGCTGGAAGAGACCCTGGAAAGCATCAGCTTCAACCTCATCACTGTGCAACAGATCAGTGTATAAGGAAGAGGGTGAACGTATGAGGAAAAGGAGCAACATTAAAAAGAAAGAGAGGTAGACTTAGGGGGAGGGTAAGTGATTCACCCCAGAAAAAAGTTATCTGCCCTGGCTGTCTCTACTTCCTCTCCTCTCACTCACTTCTCAGCTCTTGGCAGTCTGGCTTCCAGCCTTAGCACGCAATGAAACTGCTCTCTTTAATTACCAGTGAGCTCTTCGTTGTCACAAGCAAGGGCTCTTTATTAGTCCACATTTCTCTTGACGTCTATTGTCCTTGAACCCCTTCTCTGGCTTGGTCTTTCCAGGATCTCTTCCTATCTATCTGACCGCTCCTTTGTCTCCATCACCTGGCTCTGGATCTGTAGCATGCCCCCAGGGGCCTGTCCTGGGTCATCCTTCTCTTTCTTCTTCTTCTTCTTCTTCTTCTTCTTCTTCTTCTTCTTCTTCTTCTTCTTCTTCTTCTTCTTCTTCTTCTTCTTCTTCTTCTTCTTCTTCTTCTTCTTCTTCTTCTTCTTCTTCTTCTTCTTCTTCTTCTTCTTCTCTCTCTCTCTCTCCCTCTCTCTCTGTCTCTCTGTCTGTCTCTGTCTCTCTCCCTCTCTCCTTCTCCCTCCTTCTCTCTCTCTCTCTCTCTCTCTCTCTCTCTCTCTCTCTCTCTCTCTGTCTTTCTCTCTGTCTCTCTCTGTCTCTCTCTGTCTCTCTCTGTCTCTCTGTCTCTCCCTCCCTCCTTCTTCTCTCTGTCTCTCTCTGTCTCTCTGTCTCTCTCCCTCTCTCCTTCTCCCTCTCTCTCTCTCTCTCTCTCTCTCTCTCTCTCTCTCTCTCTCTCTCTCTGTCTCTCTCTCTGTCTCTCTCTCTGTGTCTGTCTGTCTGTCTGTCTGTCTGTCTCTCTGTTTCCATTTCTCTCTGGCGCTCCCTTTCTTTCTTCACCATCATCTCAGAGAGAGTTGAAATGTCTTCTCTTTGCTGAGATCCGTCTAAAAGCACTAATTATCTGTAACAGAGATTTCTAACTGGATGTCCTGTGAGCATCTTAAACCCCACAGTCTATGTTGGATTTCATTCTCTTCCTCCCAAGCTCCAACTTCTTCTAAAACTCTTTCTCACTATCAAAGTAATTCCCCCCTTCCAGTCAATCAATCATGACATATTTATTAAGGACCTGCTATGGCTCAGGCAGTGGGCTGGGATGGTAATTACAAAGAATAAACTCCCCCTCCCCCTCCCCTTGAGCTGCCATTCTAATGGGGAAGACATCAAGTCCGTGAACAAATACATGGCAAAACACAAACTAAATAATTACCCAAAGACCCAAAGCACTGTAAAATATGGTCTATTAGAGGGTCACACACACATATACTGGGGAGCTGGAGAGAGGGAAAGAAGGAGTTGAGAGAAATGAAGAGAGGGAAGAGATTGATCTTCCTTTATCTTCCCCTTGGGGAAGGTAACCCAGCTTTGCCTCCTTGAGGCACAGAGTATGTCTCCTCAGAGAGTGGTTTGGGAGATGGAGTTTAAAACTAGAGGCAAGAGCTTCAGTGAAATGGCACACAGCTTCTCTTCTTGGTCTCATCTATGGTTGAGAGACCAGATGGACCTTCTTGTCTCTGGGTCCTTCAAATACATCAACTGCCTCTTCTCCTCCCCCCAAAACCCGGAGTTACTCCTCTGCCCAGAGGAGAGGATCTAGTTATTTGGATCCCTAGGATCCTGAGTTAACCCTCCCTTTTGGGGAGAGATGTGGTTCTCCCCAAATCTTCAGCCCCCTTTCTTAGAGTCAGGAACTAGGCAGACCTGATCTAAGTAGCAACTTTATTTGGGATCACTCAGGGAAGGAGAGGTGAAGGTATTAGGTGAGGAAAGTGGGGAGCAGAAATCCCTTTTGACTGTCAGACTGATCCCCCCAAATCTCCAGGGACCAGGCTTTTGGCCTTGACCCCTTTTCTGGTCATCTGATGGTTTCTTCTGAGCTAATCTAGTTAGAGTAATGGAGTTCAGGACAAGTTGGGGAGAGAGAGGTAGAGAATAATCTTTGGAGGGAAGATTTCTCAGTAGACGGCTTTCTTCAAAGTCCCAGTCTATGATGTCTCAAGCTGTGTAAGAGATTTTAGGGGTTCACTGGGAAGCAATTGCTATCCAGAGGGACCCCCAGCCTCATAGGTGCTCTTCTCAGGTTCTCAACTGGAGGAGACAGGTGAATTGCAGTTTTTGAGTTCTCTCAGCTTCTGTTTTCTCCCTGGAATCTTGAGGGTTTTTTCCTTTGCACCTCCCTGTGCTTTCTCTTGGCAGCTGATTCCTGCCAAAGATTTTCTCTCTTACAGCACCTAAATACCAGGATGTTAGGAAGGACAGGTTCAGGCAAATTTACTATAGAAGGGGGTGCTTTAGAAAAATCTTAAAGGAAAAGCAGGATTCTGGGGGAAGGTGAAGAGGGAGGGCAGTCCAGGTATGTGGGATATACAGCCAGGGTAAAGACTTAGAGATGGGAAATGGAGTCACAGGTGAGGAAGACCAGTTTGGTTTAATCACAGAGTGTTGTAGCCCAATGAAGCCAGAATGGGAGGTGGGGGAGGGCTTTAAAGATTAAACCCAAGGGCAATCAGTAGCCACTGGAGCTGGCTGAGTGGCAGTCCTGGGATTAGATGCACCCTTGAGGAAGGTCATGCCAGCAGCAACATGTGGGATGGGTGAGAGAATTGAGGATCAAGAGGAGAGAGTCTGAACCTCGGTGGTATTTGTGATTATTTGGGAATTAAGAGATCAGCAGCAGCACCAGAGAGAAGGTTTCAGTTGAGTGATGTCAGAAGACAGATTGCAAAGAGCTGAGGATTGAGTGAGAGGAAAGAAAGTAGAGGCAGCTGTGTAGACAATTTTTTCAGAGCTTGGCTGGGAAAGGAGGAAGGATGATGGATTGCGGAGGCAGCAGGCTCTAACAGAAGCTTTTTTTTTTTTTTATATATATTTTATTTGATCATTTCCAAGCATTATTCGTTAAAGACATAGATCATTTTCTTTTCCTCCCCCCCCCCCACCCCCCATAGCCGACACGTAAGTCCACTGGGCATTAGATGTTTTCTTGATTTGAACCCATTGCTTTGTTGATAGTATTTGCATTAGAGTGTTCATTTAAAGTCTATCCTCTGTCATGTCCCCTCAACCTCTGTCTTCAGGCAGTTGCTTTTTCTCGGTGTTTCCACTCCCATAGTTTATCCTTTGCTTATGAATGGTGTTTTTTTTTCTCCTGGATCCCTGAAAGTTGTTCAGGGACATTACACCGCCCCTAATGGAGAAGTCCATTACGTTCGATGATACCACAGTGTGTTTGTCTCTGTGTACAATGTTCTCCTGGTTCTGCTCCTCTCGCTCTGCATCACTTCCTGGAGGTTGTTCCAGTCTCCATGGAACTTCTCCACTTTATTATTCCTTTTAGCACAATAGTACTCCATCACCAACATATACCACATTTTGTTCAGCCATTCCCCAATTGATGGGCATCCCCTCGTTTTCCAGTTTTGGGCCACCACAAAGAGCGCAGCTATGAATATTTTTGTACAAGTCTTTGTGTCCATTATCTCTTTGGGGTACAGACCCAGCAGTGCTATGGCTGGGTCAAAGGGTAGATATTCTTTTAGCACCCTTTGGGCATAGTTCCAAATTGCCCTCCAGAATGGTTGGATCAGTTCACAGCTCCACCAGCAATGAATTAATGTCCCTACTTTGCCACATCCCCTCCAGCATTCATTACTTTCCTTTGCTGTTATGTTAGCCAATCTGCTAGGTGTGAGGTGATACCTCAGAGTTGTTTTGATTTGCATCTCTCTGATTATAAGAGATGTAGAGCACTTCTTCATGTGCTTGTTAATAGTTTTGATTTCTTTATCTGAGAACTGCCTATCCATTTCCCTTGCCCATTTATCAATTGGAGAATGGCTTGATTTTTTGTACAATTGATTTAGCTCATTATAAATATGAGTAATTAAACCTTTGTCAGAGGTTTCTATGAAGATTTTTTCCCAATTTGTTGTTTCCCTTCTGATTTTAGTTATATTGGTTTTGTTTGTACAAAAGCTTTTTAGTTTGATGTAGTCAAAATTATTTATTTTACATTTTGTGATTCTTTCTATATCTTGCTTGGTTTTAAAGCCTTTCCCCTCCCAAAGGTCTGACATGTATACTATTCTGTGTTTACCCAATTTACTTATGGTTTCCTTCTTTATGTTTAAGTCACTCACCCATTTTGAATTTATCTTGGTGTAGGGTGTGAGGTGTTGATCTATTCCTAGTCTCTCCCACACTGTCTTCCAATTTTCCCAGCAGTTTTTATCGAATAGTGGATTTTTGTCCCAAAAGCTGGGATCTTTGGGTTTATCGTATACTGTCTTGCTGAGGTCGTTTTCCCCCAGTCTATTCCACTGATCTTCCTTTCTGTTTCTTAGCCAGTACCAAATTGTTTTGATGACTGCTGCTTTGTAATATAGTTTGAGGTCTGGGACTGCAAGGCCCCCATCATATGTGTTTTTTTTCATTATTTCCCTGGATATCCTTGATCTTTTGTTCTTCCAAATGAACTTTGTTATGGTTTTTTCTAAATCAGTGAAGAAGTATTTTGGTAGTTCAATGGGTATGGCACTAAATAGATAAATAAGTTTGGGTAGGATGGTCATTTTTATTATATTGGCTCGTCCTATCCATGAGCAGTTAATGTTTTTCCAATTGTTCAAGTCTAGTTTTAGTTGTGTGGCGAGTGTTTTGTAGTTGTGTTCATATAGTTCCTGTGTTTGTCTTGGGAGATAGATTCCTAGGTATTTTATTTTGTCTAAGGTGATTTTGAATGGGATTTCTCTTTCTAGTTCTTGTTGCTGAGCTGTGTTGGAGATATATAGAAAAGCTGATGATTTATGTGGGTTTATTTTGTATCCTGCAACTTTGCTAAAGTTGTTGATTATTTCAATTAGCTTTTTGGTTGAATCTCTAGGATTCTTTAAGTAGACCATCATGTCATCCGCAAAGAGTGATAACTTGGTCTCCTCCTTGCCTATTTTGATGCCTTCAATTCCTTTATCTTCTCTAATTGCTACTGCTAGTGTTTCTAGTACAATGTCAAATAGTAGAGGTGATAATGGGCATCCTTGTTTCACTCCTGATCTTATTGGGAATGCATCTAGTTTATCCCCATTGCAGATGATATTAGCTGTTGGTTTTAGATATATACTGTTTATTATTTTTAGGAATGACCCTTCTATTCCTATGCTTTCTAGTGTTTTTAATAGGAATGGGTGTTGTATTTTATCAAAGGCTTTTTCTGCATCTATTGAGATAATCATGTGGTTCTTGCTAGTTTGCTTGTTGATGTGGT
The DNA here is from genome assembly GCF_027887165.1 of Monodelphis domestica. Taxonomy (NCBI): domain Eukaryota; kingdom Metazoa; phylum Chordata; class Mammalia; order Didelphimorphia; family Didelphidae; genus Monodelphis; species Monodelphis domestica. The sequence goes on along the minus strand of NC_077228.1, from coordinate 532,039,401 downwards.
CAATTATGTGGATGGTTTTCCTAATGTTGAACCAGCCCTGCATCCCTGGTATGAATCCTACTTGATCATGGTGAATGATCCTTCTGATCACTTGCTGGAGTCTTTTTGCTAGTATCCTATTTAAAATTTTTGCATCTATATTCATTAGGGAGATTGGTCTATAGTTTTCTTTCTCTGTTTTTGACCTGCCTGGTTTTGGAATCAGTACCATGTTTGTGTCGTAAAAGGAGTTTGGTAGAACTCCCTCTTTGCTTATTATGTCAAATAGTTTGTATAGTATTGGGGTTAGCTGTTCTCTGAATGTTTGATAGAATTCACAGGTGAATCCATCAGGCCCTGGGGATTTTTTCTTAGGAAGTTCTTTGATGGCTTGATGGATTTCAATTTCTGATATGGGATTATTTAAGAATTCTATTTCCTCTTCTGTTAGTCTAGGCAGTTTGTATTTTTGTATATATTCATCCATTTCTCCTAAATTGGTGTATTTATTGCCATATAATTGGGCAAAGTAATTTCTAATGATTGCCTTAATTTCCTCCTCATTGGAGGTGCTGTCCCCCTTTTCATCTTTAATGCTGTGAATTTGCTTTTCTTCCTTCCTTTTTTTAATTAGATTGACCAGTACTTTGTCTATTTTGTTTGTTTTTTCAAAGTACCAGCTTCTTGTCTTATTTATTAAATCAATAGTTCTATCACTTTCGATTTTATTAATTTCTCCCTTAATTTTTAGGATTTCTAATTTGGTTTTCTGCTGGGGGTTTTTAATTTGATCGCTTTCGAGTTTTTTCAATTGCATTTCCAATTGATTGATCTCTGCTCTCCCTTGTTTGTTAATATGAGCTTTCAGGGATATGAATTTGCCTCTGATTACCGCTTTGGCTGCATCCCAAAAGGTTTGAAAGGATGTTTCGCCATTGTCATTTTCCTTGATGAAATTATTAATTGTTTCTATGGTTTCTTCTTTAGCTAAACGGTTTTGGAGTATCATATTGTTTAATTTCCAATTGGTTTTAGATTTGGTTTTCCTTGTACCATTACTAATCATTATTTTTATTGCCTTGTGATCTGAGAAGGCTGCATTCATTATTTCTGCTTTTTTGCATTTGTGTGCTATGTTTCTGTGACCTAATGTATGGTCAATTTTTGTGAATGTGCCATGTGGTGCTGAGAAGAAGGTGTATTCCTTTTTATCCCTATTTATTTTTCTCCATATGTCTATTAATTCTAATTTTTCTAAGATTTCATTCACTTCTTTTACCTCTTTCTTATTTATTTTTTGATTTATCTAAATTTGATAATGGTTGGTTTAAGTCTCCCACTAGTATGGTTTTATTGTCTATTTCTTCCTTCAATTCTCCTAGTTTCTCCATTAGAAATTTGGGTGCTATATTATTTGGTGCATACATGTTGATTAATGATATTTCCTCATTGTCTAGAGTCCCTTTTAACAAAATATAATTACCTTCCCTATCCCTTTTGATCAGGTCTATTTTTGCATTGGCTTTATCAGATATCATGATTACCACTCCTGCCTTCTTTCTATCAGTTGAAGCCCAGAAGGTCTTACTCCATCCTTTAATTCTGACCTTGTGGGTGTCAACCCGCCTCATGTGTGTTTCTTGAAGACAACATATGGTAGGGTTTTGGATTCTAATCCATTATGCTATTCGTCTACGTTTTATGGGTGAGTTCATCCCATTCACGTTCAAAGTTATGATTGTCATTTGTGGACTCCCTGGCATTTTGATTGCCTTCCCTAATTCTAACCTTTTCTTCTTCGGCTCTACCTTTTAGTCCAGTGATTTACTTTGAATCAGTCCCCCTTGTCCCCTCCCTTGATGTTTCCCTTTTTAGTCCCTCCCTTTTTGTTCCCTCCCCCTCCCCCCTCTCTTTCCCTCCCTTTTTGTTCTCCTTCTCCCCCTCCCCCCCTTGGTTTTCCCTTCTCCTTACCCTTGTTGGGTAAGATAGAATTCAAGATCCCAATGGATCTGGATGTTTTTCCCTCTCAGAGTTGATTTCCCTGAGATTGAGGTTTAAGTAAACCCCCCCCCTCTCTTCCTCTCCTTCTTATAGGAGTTTTCTTCCCCTCCCCTTCCCCTGTGAATCTTTGTGTGAGAACCATTATTCTATTTGGTCTTTCTTTACCCCCTATTTATACATTACATTTTCCCCACATATTAGTATACATAGGTTGATATAAATGTAGTCCTTATAGAAGAGAGTTTGAGTAAAAGAAGATAACATTTTTCCCCTTTCCTTAATATTTACCTTTTCAGGTATTCCTTGCTCTTTGATTTTCGGTATCAAACTTTCCACAGAGCTCTGGTCTTTTCTTTGCAAAAAGTTGGAAGTCTTCTATTTTGTTGAATGCCCATACTTTCCCTTGGAAGTATATAGTCAGTTTTGCTGGGTAGCTGATTCTTGGTTGGAGACCCAGCTCTCTTGCCTTTCTGAAGATCATGTTCCATGCCTTACGATCATTCAGCGTAGAACTTGCAAGGTCTTGTGTGACCCTGATTGGCATTCCTTTATATCTAAATTGTCTTTTTCTGGCTTCCTGTAGGATTTTTTCTTTTGTTTGATAGCTTTGGAATTTGGCAATTACATTCCTGGGAGTTGTCTTTTGGGGGTTTAGTGTAGAAGGTGTTCTGTGAGCTCTGTCAGTGGCTGTATTGCCCCCTTGTTCTAGAATCTCTGGGCAATTTTCTTTGATTATATCTTGTATCACCATGTCCAGTTTGGTGTTTATTTCTGGCTTTTCTGGGAGTCCAATTATTCTTAAATTTTCTCTTCTCCCCCTGTTTTCCAGATCTATCACCTTGTCGGTGAGATATTTTATGTTCTCTTCTAATTTCTTGGTGTTTTGGCTTTGCTTTATTAGTTCTTGCTTTAAAGCCTGGTTTTCTTTTACAGTTTGGTCAAACTGGTTTTGTAGGTGCGTGAATTTCTTTTGCATCATTTCCCACTTTTCCTCCCAGAGGGCTTCCATCTTTTTGGTCCTTTCTGATTCAAATTCTTCATGGGTTTGTGGAGAGTTTCTATTTCCTTTGGAGGATTTTGGAGAATTTTCTTGTATATCTTCTTCTATCTGCTCTGTATTTTGTATTTTGGCTCCATAGAATGTGTCCAGAGTCGCCCCTTTCTTCTTATTTTTCTTGGTATTTTGGGGCTTCTGTGCTTCTGTGGAGTTTGTCATCTCTGAACGTGGAGGATTGGCTTTTCTTGTCTTTGTCTGGTGATCAGAGGCTTTAGTCCTGGGCAGATGGTTCTATGACTTTCCCTGGGTTAAACTGAATATGCCTCACTGGAACTGGAATGGAAGGGTCGGACCACGAGGCCACACTCTCCCCCTGGCTCGATTTCCGGAAGTTGCCTTCAGAATCCCTGGCCGTGAGGCTGTTTCGTCGGCCTGCGGGGGGATGGGCTGCCGCTTCCCCAAGCTCCGAGAGCACAGACTTTCACTGAGACTTGGATAGCAGGATCCAGCCCGTGAGGCTGTCTTGCCCGCCCTGAGGGTTGCTGTTGTTTTGACCAGCTCTCTGCAGCGGAGGCCCCAGGCAGTAACTTTCCCCCGGACCGACCAGCTCTCTGCAGCGGAAGCCCCAGGCAGTAACTTTCACCCGGACTGGGACTTGGGTAGAAGACCCTGAGGGTTGTTGTTCCTCAGACCCTGCTCTCTGAGCCCAGCGCCGCTGCCGCTTCCGGGAGCCTTGGACTCTGCGCTCCTACCCCTGAGGTCCGGGGGATCTCGGGTTCTGGCTTTTAAGGGGAGCCGTACCTTTTGAACCGGGTCCAGGTCCAGGAGGAGGGTTCCCAGGGTCTGTGCTGTTGATCGTTTTGAATTTCGGCGCCTTAGGAGCTTCTGGTTTGAGATCGGTCGGGAAGGGTTTTCCGGAGATCTGAACTTCAGCTTTCTCTAAGCCGCCATCTTAACCGGAAGTCCCTAACAGAAGCTTTTTTTAAGCCTAAGGGAGACTTGGGTATTTCTGAAGGCAGCTGGGAAGGTACCTCGAGTTACAATTTCACTGTTGTCCTCCACAAATCATTCTTCCTCACCCCACAGATCCAAACTGTTGTCAAGTCTTCTTCACAGCATCTCTTCATCCACCCTCTGCTCTCCATTCACACAGACAACACCTTGATTGAGGGCCTTGTTACCCCTTACTTGGATGGTGGCAGCAGGCTCCTAACTGGTCTCTCTGCCTCAAACCTCTCCTCTCTCTTGGTCTTCATTCCTCTCCAGGCTCTGACCATGGCCACAAATGGATAGCTACCCTTTTACCCCCTTTTCAGCTTCCTTTTATAAAAATGTTCTCTTCCCCCATTCAAATGTAGGTTCCTTGAGGTCAGGGACTGTCTTCCTTTCTCCTATATTTGTATTTCCAGTATGTGGAACATACTGTGTTTGGCACATACAAAGTACTTAATAAATGTTTGTTGACTTGAATCTCCAAATCATCCTCCACAAAACTGCCAAAAGACTTTCCCTAAAATCCCTAACTGCTGTGGGGTGGGCCAGCCTCCCACAGGGGGTGGGGTCTTGGAGGTGGTACGGTGTCAGCGAAATTATGGATGGGACACAGCTTTAGCATTCAACCCAAAGCACAGGTTTCACAGGATAAACTGCTCTGATGTGGCTGAGGCCTGGCTTTATTTTATACCCTCATGATCACACATCTACTTGGCCCACAGTTTCATTCTCAACATACATATTTCCATGGAACCTAACAACAGACAGGAAGCCTAGGGAGATAGTCAATGAAACATTGTTGCTAAGGGCAGGATCAGTGGGTAGAATCAATATGACCCAGACATAGGTTAGGGAATTTAGAGCACAGATTTACCAAAAGTTTTTATGCCTAGAAAAAAGGGCTCTATCTAAGTGGGTATAAAAGAATCCTTAGGTTTAATTTTGTAAGTGGGATCTCCTGATAATATCCTGGGGGGACAGAGTGGGACATCTGTATTAACCCTGCAAGCATGTTGCTCTCATCTATTTTTCCTGGGGCTATGTAAGAATAATAATCATAGCAATTCCAATAATAAGCGAATGTTAATAATGAAAGTCACTTAGGGGGATTTCAGTGGGTGTTTCCATCCTTCCTGGGGGCTGCTTTGCAGTCCTCAGTTTCCACATGGACCGTGTCAAACATCATGGTCTTTGATGGTTCCCTGCACCTAACTGATCAAATCCCTCCTCCATTTGGCATAAAGTCCAATGGCTCCCCATTACTTTTTTAAAAATCTAGCTGTGTCCCCCCATAACTTTTAAAATTCAATACAATAAGCTACTTGAGGGCAGGCACTGTTTCATTTTTATTTTTGTGTCCTTTGCCAAGTCGAATAGCTGACATTAATAGCCATCCATCTGGTTTGTGGCCCTGGAATAAAAAGAGCTGGCTTTTACATAGCATTTTAATGTCCGTGAAGCTCTTTCCAAATATTATCACATTTGATCCTTATGGGAATGCTTTGAGGTGGGTGTGTTATTATCCCTATTTTATGGATAAGGAAACTGAGGCATAGAGTAGTTAAGTGGCTTGCCCAGGATCACAGAACAAGGAAGTATTTGAAGTAGGATTTGAACTCAGGTCTATCTAAATCTAAGTCCAACATGTTATTTATCATGTTATGCTGTGTAGATAAAACCTTATTGACTGATTGAGGAGGAGACTGATACCCAGAAAGAGTAAAAAAAATTTCCAATGTCACCCAGACATTATAGGAAACAGACAGGATTCAAACCCTGATCATCATGGAGTGGTGATAAGAGCACTGAATTTGGAACCAGACAAACTGGTGGATAAACACTATTCAGCCACCAAGATGCTCAACTTGGAGTAAAGGAAGGCCTATGTTTAAATCTCTCTGCAAAAACAATTACTGGCTCTGGGACCCAAAATCCTTATAAAGAGCCAGCCCAGATGAACAAGCAAGCTGGCTTTATGAGAACCTTCTGGAAGGAGACCTTGTAGTTCCAGCATTGTGAGTCTCCTTGACCATATGTATCCCTTACACATATGTCTAGCTCTTATGATCCTTAAGTTACTGACTACTCTTCCTTAACCCAGCACGACTGAGGGAAAGCATGCCCCTCTTATCTTAGCAAATATTATGCTTGTCATCATATTCAAACAAATGCCTTTACTAAAGAATTAACTGGATGCCCAAAGGGCGATAAAAGACTGTCTGACCTTTGATCCAGCCATAGCACTGCTGGGTTTGTACTCCAAAGAGATAATAAGGAAAAAGACTTGTACAAGAATATTCATAGCTACGCTCTTTGTGGTGGTCAAAAATTGGAAAATGAGGGGATGCCCTTCCATTGGGGAATAGCTGAACAAATTGTGGTATATGTTGGTGATGGAATACTATTGTGCTAAAAGGAATAATGAGCTGGAGGGATTCCATGTGAACTGGAAAGACCTCCAGGAAGTGATGCAGAGTGAAAGGAGCAGAACCAGGAGAACATTGTACACAGAGATGGATACATTGTAGCACAATCAAATGCAACGGACTTCTCTACTAGCAGCAATGCAATGACTTACGACAATTCAGAGGGACATATAAGAAAGAACAGTATCTACATCCAGAGAAAGAACTGTGGGAGCAGAAACACAGAAGTAAAACAACTGCTTGATCACATGATTCGATGGGGATATGATTGGGGATGTAGATTCTAATATGGAAATAGGTCCTGATCAATGACACATGTAAACCCAGTGGAATTGTGTGTCAGATATGGGAGAGGGTGGGGAGAGGAGAGGGAAAGAATGTGAATCTTGGAACCATGGAAAAAATATTCTAAATCATCTAATTAAATAAAATTTAAAAAAAGACTTAACTGGGTCTACTGGCTGATCATTGTGAGGTAGTACACCAGTGGGGGTTTGTGAGCTAACATTTATGAGGATAGCCACCTACAGAGTTAGAACCCTGGGAGTAGTAACAGCCACCCCTTTGGGGGCCCCACCAGCCATGAGTGAGACAACGGAGCCCCAAGAGGGTGTTGTAAATATATGCATTATTCTTTTCCTACTTTAAACCCTAATTAAACATTCATTATTATTATTATTACTAGTCAAGTCATTTTCCCACTCTGTTTCTGAGTCTCCTTAGGGGACTGCAAAGTTTCCTTCCAGCTCTAGATCTTATTACAATGTGGTCCTCGGAGATGGAAGGATGGTGTGGAGCAATAGTGTCACCCTCAAACAGGGATGCTATCTGATGGGAATTGGTCACGTGACCCTGGGAAAATCACTAACCACTCTAGGCTACTTTCTAAGGCTATGAATTGCAGAGGAGGTACCCCACCCCCCATTTGTTGCAGAAGTTTCCTCACCTGGAAGTTCCCTGGATTAAAGAAGCTAGAAGTTCAGTCACTCTCTCTAGCACATCCCTTAGAGTCTAAGATGAACATGGCTTGAGTTCCATGGTGACCAATTAGGTCTAATTTAGCCAATCATAAATATTTATGAAACACCTACTATGTGTCAGACACTGCTGGGTAATGGGAAAACCAATCTAAAACCCAAGCAGTGACTGCCTTCAAGAACCTGACCTTTTATTGGGGGGAAACAATGTCATCTGGCCCAAACTTATCATTTTTTACAGAGGAGGAAACTAAGGTTTAGTCACTCTTCCAAGGACTCCTGGTAGATATGGGCAGAACTGGAACTCGGCTCTAGAATTTGAACTCTCCATGAAACTATATTCAACAGGCAATGAACAAACATTCACTGACCACCTATTCTGTGCTGCACTGGGCTAAGCTCCAGGAATATAAATAAGGAAAAGAGAGTTTGTGGCCCTCCAGGGGCTTACAGTCAAGGGGGGGCAATACACGAAAGGAGCCAAGAAGTGAAAGCAATCAGAGCAGCTGATGACCCCCCTCCCCACTGTAAGAAGCAGCTTGGCTCCTGCTCATTCACTGGCACCCTCCCCACCCCCATCCCCTTTGGCTTGCACTTTGGCTCGGTATCATTCATTCTTTGCTTGTTCTCCAGGATGTGGCATCTTGGATTCCCCTCCAGCAGGAGACTTGTTGCTCCTCAGAGGCCTGGGCCAGCCCAGGATCTGTAGACGGGGTTAAGGAGGGGAAAGTCCCCGAGACCCTGGCGGATTCCAAACCCTCAAAGGAAAGAGACACCCAGCACCCCCGGGGTGCTGTGGGGCCGCCTGGATGGCCAGGGTGCCCCCACAAGCAGGGTCCTCCATTCCCAGGCTCAGGAGGCATCATCGCCATCATCGTGCCAATGCTGGTGCCAGCCTTTCAGTCCTGACTTGGTTTCAGCATTCTTGCGGGTGCCCGAGCCTGGGTTCAGTCAGCTGGCCAGTGCTGGGAGGAGTGGCCGCTCCCTGGAACCTTTGTGCCAGGCGCCAGTTACTGACGATAGAGCCGTTCACCCAGGAGGCGTGGAAGGGATCTCCCCGCTCTGGTTTTTGTTCCTTGTATATAAGAAGGTTGAGAATCACTAACCTGGTGATCTTGGCTGAACTATTTCCCTTCCCTTCCCTTCCCTTCCTCCACTTTTTAAACATATCTACTACCTGAGGGGGCAGCTGGGTGGCTCAGTGGATGGAGATCCAGGCCCAGAGACTGGAGGTCCTGGGTTCAAATCTGGCCTCAGACACTTCCCAGCTGGGTGACCCTGGGCAAGTCACTTAACCCCCCTTGCCTAGTCCTGACCAATCTTCTGCCTTGGAACAGTATCGATTCTAAGATGGAAGACGAGGGTTTAAAAATATATATATATATTTGCTACCCGAGTGGCTTCAGGAATCCCACTTAATTTCTCCTAGCCTCAGTTTCCTCATCTGTAAAATGGGGTTGAATCTGACAGTCTGAGTTTCCATCAGGATATTGCAGGGCCTCTTTGAAAACAAGGGATGAACACCAACAAGATGGAGCTGGAGGGATCATTCTTCTCCAGACTTCCCAGTGGAGAGACGTCTCAGCCCCCAAATCCCCAGGAGGAATGTGGGTTAGGGATGGAGGGGAGGGAAACAGGCCAGACGGGCCACCCCACAAACTCTTCTCCCTCAGCCCCGAGTCAGGGATTGTGTCCTTGACGGGAGGCCAACAGAGCAGGTTGGGATGGGAGAGGCCAGAAGACTCCGGCCCCTGGGTGGAGGGGCCTGGGAAATGGGAGCCGAGAGAAGGCAGGTCTGAGACGCGGGCTCTTCTCGCTTGTCTGGAGACAGATTTGGTACCCACGTTGACTCAGCCTGAGAACCAAAGAGCACCTCTCCCCAAATTCCCCATCCACCCCCATGCAGGCAACCACACTGAGCCCTCAGCCTTCCTACTTCTGCCTCTGAGCACCCGTGGGAGGAACAAGCTGGGGCCTCTGCTGTACAGAAGGGAGCGAGATAAGACCTCAGCTTAGCCGTCTTCATCTGCCCCAGGTGCCTGGGAGCCTCCTGTTGCCCTTTTCCTGCCCAGAAGCCTTGCCCACTCCGTGTTTCCTGCCACCTACCCATCAGCCCTCAGTTCCTTAATCTAGAGCTGGCCAGTATAGGAGGCAGTCAGGGATTAGGGTTGGTTTTTAAGAACCCTTAACCTTCTGTCTTAGAATCGGTGGTCCCAAAAAGGAACGGGTTAGGCAATGAAGGTTAAGTGACTTGCCCAGGGTCTCACACATAGGATCTCCCATCTCTAGTCCTGGCACTCCATCCACTAAACCTGAATTTATTGAAATGGCCCCAGAGTCTGAAGGAAGAAGATCAACTTGGGGCCAAAGCCTGCCTCTTCCATTTATTCTCTGGGTCTCATTTTCCTCCTCTGTAGAATGGAGCATCTTCTCCACCACCTGCCTACATCCCAAGGCTGCTGGGAAACTCCAATGATTACTTGGGCATTAAACAGTTCTATAAAGCACAAAGGGATATCCTGAGTTGGAGTGAGATTCACAAGGGCTGGGGTGGGGTAGGGATGCCAAGTCTCTCCCTACTCACAGTTCCAGGAGCCTGGGATTAGCAAGGTCACCCATGTCCTCCTGGCCACACACAACCATGGATTTTGGGGGTTGTCTTTTCACAGGTCACATGTGCAGCCAGCCATAAAGTGTTGGGTGAATGGGCTCAACAGTAGTTTCTGGGGGGCAGCTGGATAGTTCAGTGGATGGAGAGCCAGGCCTAGAGACATGAGGTCCTGGGTTCAAATCTGATCTCAGATACTCCCCAGATGTGTGACCCTGGGCAAGTCACTTGACCCCCATTACCTAGCCCTTATTGCCATTCCACCTTAGAACCAATACACAGTATTGATTCTAAGTCGAAGGTAAGGGGATTTAAAAAAAGTAGTTTCTGGGAGGGAAAAATGGCCCCCCAAAAAAGTGCAAAGATTATTAGGACACGAATCAGCAGAGACTCAGAGAACTGAGCTAAAATGTGGGAGAGCTTTCTTGCAGTTTTCTCAGGTCTCATCCCCCCCCCCCAATCTCACAACCTCCTATTCCCCCAGCCTTACTCCTGATCTCTCCTTCCTCTGATTCCCCCAAACCCCAGGTCCTATGGTATAGTGAGGGCTCAGGAAACTCTGGTTGATCCCAAGGGCTATAAAACTGTGCACACCCTTTGACCCAGCAATACCACTCCTAGATCTGTATCCCCAAGAGAGCAAAGATAGGAGAAAAGGCCATATACGTCCAGAAATATTTCTAGCAGCAATCTGCGGTGTCAAAGAAGAGGGGAGGCTCAACAACTGGCGAATGGCTGGACAAGTTGTGGGATGAGAGCGTGATGCAATCCCATAAATGCCATAAGAACTGACGATTTCAGAAAAATCCAGAAAGACTTACATGAACTGATGCAAGGCAAAGGGAGCAGAACCAGGAGAACACTGTATGCAGTAACACCAATATGGTATGATGAACAGTTGTGAACAACCTGTCTACTTTGATTAATGCAATGTTCCAAGACAATCCCAAAGGACTCAGGATTTTAAATGCTCTCTCGGTCCAGAGAGAGAACTGATGGACTCTGGAGGCAGATTGAGGCAGATGTTTTTTTAAACCCTCTCCTTCCATCTTGAAGTCAATTCTGCGTATTGGTTCCAAGGCAGTAGAGTGGTAAGGGTTAGGCAATGGGGGTCAAGTGACTTGCCCAGGGTCACACAGTTGGGAAGTGTCTGAGGTCAAATTTGAACCCAGAACCTCCTATCTCTAGGACTGGCTCTCAATCCGTTGAGTCACCCAGCTGCCCCTTGAAGCAGATTTTAAATCATTTCTTTTCTTTTCTACAATGTGAATAATGTAGAAATGTTTTGCATGACTTCATACAGATAATGAGTGTCATATTTTTTATCTTCTCAATGAGTGGGAGAAGGAGAAATTTGGGGACTGATTTTTTTTAACTAACAGCAAATACATACTTATTGATTGATCTGTACAGGAGGGCTGGTCAAAGGAGTATCAGGGCTCTCCTAGTCAGTGAAATTTAATTCAACAACAATTTACTAAGCAGCAGTTATGTGCTAGGCATGGGCACAATGAAACAATCCCTGCTTCCAGGGGTTTGTGTTCTACAAAGCAAAGCAACATATACCCAGATAAGTAAGTTTACACACACACACACTGTTATACTAACAACTGGGTGAAACAGGCTTTTTTCCTTATCAGAGAAATGCAGGTGATTGAATGAGTAGAAAAAGGACAAGATTTAAGAGTCCCTGGACTTCAGATCAAATTCAGGCTCCTCCCGGCCTGACTGTTTGCACTTGGGCCAATGATTCATCTTCCTGGGACTCAGTTTTCTCATCTGCAAAAGGAAGAAGCTGACCTACTTGACCTCTCTGGTCCCTGCTGGCTCTAAAAATGTGATCCCATGGCCTGTAAGGTTCCTTCCTGCTCCCTCTCTTACGTAGGCTCTCAATAGGTAAGCTGACATTTTGTGGACTTCCTTGTTCAAGGGTTTGGAAGGAGGAACTGTCCAGCCACAAGGAGGAGTTTGCTCTAGAGGCCATCAGATCGAAGGGAGCCTCAGGGTGATCAGATGTGGGCCCAGAGCCCCAGAAGGTCAGAATTCGAAAGGACTTCAGGACTATTTCATCCCACCATTCCCTTTTTTGATTGCCAAGGACCTTGGAAACCACCTGCTTTCTGGTGAAGGTAGGACTCTGGGGCCTGGTCTGGCCTGGACTCAGACCTCATTCTGTGCAGCCTTGTTCCTTCCTCCTTGTGCGTCTCCATCTTTAAGGTCCAGCTCTAACTCTTTCCCTTCTGAAAAGCCTCTAACCCTGGTTAAATATCCATTTGCTTAGAATTCATCAATAGAAATGTGGGGAAGGTTAGTTGGCCCAGTGGATTGGTGATCCAGGCATAGAGACAGGAGGTCCTGGGTTCAAATCTGACCTCAGATACTTCCTAGCTGTGTGACCTTGGGCAAGTCACTTAATTCCAGTTGCCTAGCCCACTCTTCTGTCTTGAAACCTGTCTTGAAACAATTCTAAGACTGAAGGTAAGGGTTTTTTTAAAAGAAAAAGAAGCAATTGGGGGGAGGAAAAGAAAATGATCTGTGTTTCCAATGAATGATGTATGAAAATGACCAAATAAAATAATGTTTAAAAAAAAAGAAGCAATACATTTTAAGTAAACTTCTTTGAGATTAGACTGTGCTTAGCATGGTGTTGGGCCCCTTAATAATAATAATAACGAGGAGAAGAAGAAGAAGAAGAAGAAGAAGAAGAAGAAGAAGAAGAAGAAGAAGAAGAAGAAGAAGAAGAAGAAGAAGAAGCTTAATAACATCTAATTGACTTAAGTTGAATTAAATGAATTAGTTCAAGCATTGTGGCCTCTAATATCCATTCCTACACGATTCTATGAAGTGAGCCACCTAAGGTAGGGACAAAGCATTTTCTGGGTCCTTCCACCATTGCCTTCCTTCCCTACAAGCCAGCCTGGCTCCCTCCCTAATTGTAGGGAGGAACTTCTGTCTTCTGCTAGAAAAACTCCCTCTCCAGTTCACTCTGACCACTGTGAACCTCTTTCCATACTTCAAAGGACCAGGTAACCACAGGTGAAAGCCCAACATGCTCAGCCTCCAGCAGCAGCAGCCCTTCTTCCCAGGGTGATGCAACAGCAACATCTGCATTTTCACTTTGGAAACGAACTTTTGCTCCCGTTCTGAAATCATTGTTGCTGCTGTGGTCCATCAGGCATTGTTCGGAGAAGCAATGGACTGCCCTGGTGCCAACAGTGAGTGGATCTTGGGATGCATTCTGCAACCAGTGAAGTCTGCCAGTGTCTCTGGGGGCTCGAGATCCCTTTTCTTAAGCTCTATATCTTCTTTTTTAAACTCTCACCTTCTGTCTTAGAATCAATACTGTGTATTGGCTCCAAGGCAGAAGAGAGGTAAGGGCTAGGCAATGGGGGTTAAGTGAGTTGACCAGGGTCACCCAGCTGGGAAGTGTCTGAGACCAGATTTGAACCCAGGACCTCCCATCTCTAGGCTTGGCTCTCCATCCACTGAGCTACCCAGTTGCTCCCTCTATATTTTCTTCAACAACAATACAACAACAAAACAATACAAATAACAACAACAATAACAACAACAAACAAATAAAAACCTCACTTTCTGTCTTAGAATCAATACTAAGAATTGATTCCAAGCCAGAAGAGCAGTAGGGGTTAGAAAATGGGTGTTAAGTGACTTGCCCAGGGTCATACAGCAAGCAAGTATCTGAAGTGAGATTTGAAACCAGGACCTCTCATCTCTTGGCCTGGCTCTCAATCTCCTGAGCCACCTTGCTATACCCAGGACTTATCTATTTAAAGCCCTGCATCCAATTTTTATTCATCCCACAGGGTTACTGCCTTGGTTTCCCTCAGGAAATGTGTTCACTCTTCATAAAGAGATTGAGTGCTATCAGCTTGTTTATCTATTATCTCATTACCTCTGATTTCTGTGACTACCTCAACCATGAAGAACCAAATCCACCTTCCCTTACGTGGGTTATCCTCCAGACCTGGAATGCTCTCCCTCTTTAGCTAACAACTCTTAGAATCCCTAGCTTCCTTCAAGTCTCTGCCCAAGATCACCTCCTATCTGAGCCTGTCATGGCCGCCCCTCAATGACTGATGCCCAGTCCTACAAATGTTACTTATATATTTTGTATATGTTCTCCATTTGACTGTTATTTCTGCTTCTCTTATTTCTTATATTTGCCTGTTGTGTTTGTTTTTGTTATTCTCAAATTAAAAGAATGGAAGATTCTTAAGGTCAGGGATGTCATTTCTCTTTTGCATTCCCAGAACTTAACAAACCCAAGATCTGACACATAATACTTGATAAGTGACTGATGAGTGAATGAATGAATGAATAAATGAATGAATGAGTGAATGGAATGATCACTAGTGTCATATAGCCTATGGGTAGAGCAAGGGGATGTTGAGATCTCTTTTCTATCCATACATGTTTATGACACAAGAGAATGAATCAAGCCAGACCTAGGAGATAGCATGGACCAATGGGAAGATTCCAAGACTCTTATATGGGAAATTAGAATCAGTTCATTCTTTGTCAGTATTGGTTTACGACTGCCTCTGATTTCAACTGGACTGCCCACCCGGCATGTGGCTTGAAGGAAATAATGGATAAATAATGGCTATGAAAACATTCTGGAATACAGCAAGCCCAAACATAAGTCAGTACTCGATATTCAAGTGGCCGAATCTGTGATATCACTGCAAGAAAACAAGCAAAAACCGACGATCCCCACCTATCCTATCCGTGTTTGACCATCATGGATGACTCTTGTCCATGATTTCTCTTAAATCAACACAAGGGGTCCTCACTGCACAATGAATGCCTTCTTCACTTTTGACTGACATCCAGAGGGTCCCAGTGGAGCACATGGGCTGTCATCCCTCACCCTCACCACTTGTCCAGCCCATCTTCCCTTTCTCTCAACTATTTCCCCAGTGATACTTCTCACTCTTCAAAATTCCTCATCGCTTACATGTTGCAGCCTGCTCACACCCACCATATTCTCTATTCACTTACAATTCTTCAGAGACTGTTCTGTTTCTTGTCTCCTGGCCATCTAACAATAGTGGGAGAGTCTTAGTATTAAAAGATAAGCTTCAGTTTCCTAGAGAAACCTCTGGTCATTAAAGGAGCTTACAATTTCCGTAAGACAATCCAGCCTGCTCTCCTTCTCTTATTTAATTTTGTACTGAATTCATCCATTTGCACTCTCTGTCCAAATATATTTACTGATGGGCAAACACCATACATCCTCCCTCTAACAGCATGTCATAGTCTGGGCAATAGACATTCTTCATCCACTTGGTCTTTCCAGTGTGAATGGTCAGACCAAGCCCCTCTAAGTGGTTACATATCACTTGCAGGGGTTCTTCAATGTGTTGATTTATGCCAAAGAAAGTTATCTACAAACAACTGGAGGACCTCACAATCCACAGGAGATCCTTCTTCAGCCTGGACTCTGTACTAGACTATCTCCATCCCAGTGATGAACCTCTTTGATGAGTGAGCATCTGTGTTGAACAAGGTTATCTCTGTTGTTTTATCTTTCAAGTAATCTTGAATTGTTTTGATGTGTGGATGTGGGAAGAAAGCCTTCAGATTGGCATTTTGCTCAACTAAAACATATGCTTTTTCAGAATCAACAAAAAAATAAGCATAGTGAGATCTTGTGTTCTCTGCCTTTGAGTTATATGAAAAACGATCAAGATGGGGCCCATTGCAAAAGCCTGGCTGCTTCCTACTGATACTGTCATTGAAGATGCCCTCAACTGATATATAGATGATTTTCATTTAAAAATGTATAGACAGGAAAGTAGATGGAAGTATAGTTACCTTTTTTGGTATTAATAGAAGAACCAGAATTTAAGAGTGCCTCAAGGACCAAATCCTTTTTTTTTTATCCATATGGCAAAGAAAACAGAAATAGAATAAAAGTTTTTATTTCTTTTTTTTTTTTGTTAAACCCTCACCTTCCATTGGAATCAGTACTGTGTGTTGGTTCCAAGGCAGAAGAGTGGTAAGGGCTATGCAAAATGAGGGTTGAGTGACTTGTCTAGGGTAACACAGCTAACAAGTGACTGAGGTCAGATTTGAACCCAGGACTCCCATCTCTAGGCCTGGCTCTCAATCCACTGAGCCACCAAGCTTCCCTCCAAAAGGTTTTATTTCAAAAAAAAGTTATAATAAACTTTTTGCATTAATTGATATGTCTAATCCTCCCAGTGTTAAGGTCCAAGATTCTTTTCCATAGCTTTGGCATCTTCTCCTCCATAAGATGCCATCCATGTAAATCAATCCTTCAGTGCCCTCCCAATTGTATCCCCTTCAGCAAAGATCTTCACCATGTATCCTTGGTCCAATCCAATTGCTTTTCCCATCTCTGTTCTCTTTACTACAAGTTCCAACTCCTATAAAACACAACAACGAGAACCAATGTGTTGACTCTGTCTTTGATTATGAAAACAGCTTGTCATAAAATTTTCCATTATTCTATTTGTTGCTCTTCTTCCATTTTCATCTCCAAGTACCCTTGGTGGCTAAGTGACTCAGTGGATGGAGTCCTGAGCCTGGAGTTAGAAATCTCCGAGTTCAAATCTGACCTCAGACACTCACTAGCTGTGTGACTCTGGGAAGATGACTTAGCCCTGTTTGCCTCAGTTTCCCCATCTGTAAAATGAGCTGGAGAAGGAAATCTTTATCAAGAAAATCATGAATGGGACCTTGAAAAGTAAGGCACAACTGAACAACAGCAGTCCTTGGGGATGGTTCTGCTCAGCTGAGTCTCTTGCTAAGCTTTTTTAAATCTGATTTGACTTTCCAATGGTTGTCTCCCTTCATGAGGTTGTGCTGCTCACAGTAATCCGCTGTCCTTCGCGAGATTTTCCAAACAAGACTATGATCTAAAGCAGAGTTGCCTTTTGGCTCCATCTTTCTCCGCTCAGCAATTAATCTAAGATTCTGCTAGCAAAGGCGCTTTTGCATCCCTTCCCATAACAAGTGATTTCCAGTGGTTTGATTTCTAGATAAAATTACCGTGACTGACGTCAATGGCATTTCTGTCGTCCCTGACGGATCTTCCTTTCAATCTCGTTTAGTGGGTCCTCTTCAGAGTCTTCCTTGGATCCCTCATCACAGCGTGAAGGTGATCCTGGGTTCTTGAACGCGATTCCAGCGGTGTGCACGCTCTGGCAGGTTCCTCCATGCTAGACAGGACACAATATAGCCCAAATGGTGGATAGAGCCCATTTCCCAAGGTTCAGCCTTGGGAAGTAGAGAGAACTCTGCCCGGCAGCGGCAGACTGGCCACTCAGCGATGATCTCTTTGGTTAGAAAGAAGCAAACAAGGGAGCCTCCAGTCTCCATCCTGTGCTTCTGCTGTGACAGTGTCAGAGAAAGAGCAAAAAGGGAGAAAAGGCTCAAGTTCACGCCATTTTTAGGATGCCCAGAGACTTCGACTCAGTGGGTGCAGGTTCCTCGTCCAATGGCCAATGAATGGGCAGATTGCTGAAGGAACTGAATCGTTCTCTCTTATTATAAATAAAACCCAAAGCAAGAAACTGAGGCCAAATGGAGAGATGACTCCTGGGTAGCCCCTGAAGAGGCAAAGAAAGAGCTGGAAGGATTGGTCTGATCAAGCATGCAAAGGCAACAAGAAGCAGTGTTTCATGGGACACTTGGTCTTCTCCTATTACCGTGTTCAGCATAAATATGGGCAAAAAGACCACCATGAGAATAATTGTTGACTCTGCTCTGCACATACACTGATTGCAGGGAAGGAAGAGCTGGGGAGACTTCATGGAGAACTTGACCCAAGACCCTCCAATTAAATCAACCTATTTTTTGATACTGGGCAGTATCAACCCAAGGGCAGCTAGGTGGCACAGTGGATAGAGCACCAGGCCTGGAACTAACAAGACTCTTCTTGAATTCATAGCTGACCTCGGGCACTAAATAGCTGTGTGACCATGGACAAGTCATTTAACCCTGTTGGCCTCAGTTTCCTCATCTGTAAAATGAGTTGAAGAAGAAAAATGCAAACACTCAAGTATCTTTGCCAAGAAAACCCCAAAAAGAATCATGAAGAGTCAGACACTGGGGCAGCTGAGAAGCTCAGTGGATAGAGAGTCAGGTCTAGAGACGGGAGGTCCTGGGTTCCAATCTGGCCTCAGACACTTCCCAGCTGGGTGACCCTGGGCAAGTCACTTCACCCTCATTGCCTAGCCCTGACCACTCTTCTCTGCCTTAGAACCAGTACACAGTGTTCTATGATGAAAGGTAAAGGGTTAAAAACCTATTAATATTCTGATGCATATACAAAACCAAGTGGCATGTTTAAAGCTTCTGCTGAAAAGAGGATGTGGTCATGCACAGCTCTGGTTTGGGGTATATATGACTGCGAAGCACATTCAGAGAGGGGTCCAGAGACGCAGGCGCTGGCTTGCTTGATCACTGAGACTGGAGGTACCGTAATCTGGGGCTGCGCCCTGACAAGACACCTCGTAGGGTGGAGGGGAGGGAAGGAGAAAGGGGGAGCCAGGCAGCCAAAGGCCCAAAGGAGTCAGGTGGAGCTGCAATTGGCATGCAAGGTCATGGAGGCTCTCAGGGCTTGTCTAGCCTGACTTCCCTCCCCGTCTCCCATTGCACAGAGGAGGAAACCAGGGCTGAGCTCTGGACAGAAGTGGGAGAATGTCTGGTTAAGGCTCCAGAAAAGGACCCAGGCTTTCAGGACCCCAATTCTGCCTCAATCTCAGCTCAGCTGGGACATCCCCAGGACATCTTCCCTCCTGATATCTCTCACTAGTGAATGTGTGTCCTTTCTCTGTATGTTTCTGACCCTGTCACTCTGCCTCACTGGCTGTCTCTGTCCCTTTCTTGCTCTCTGTCTCTGTCTGTCTCTCTGTCTCTGTCTTTCTATCTCTCTCTGTGTCTCTCTGTCTCTACCGCTATCTCTCTGTCTCTGTTTCTGTCTCTGTCTCTCTCTGACTCTGTGTGTCTCTCAGTCTCTGCCGCTATCTCTGTCTCTGTCTCTGTGTCTCTCTGTCTCTGCTGCTATCTCTCTGTCTCAGTCTCTGTCTGTCTCTCTGTCTCTGTCTTTCTATCTCTCTCTGTGTCTCTCTATCTCTACCGCTATCTCTCTGTCTCTGTTTCTGTCTCTGTCTCTCTCTGACTCTGTGTGTCTCTCAGTCTCTGCCGCTATCTCTGTCTCTGTCTCTGTGTCTCTCTGTCTCTGCTGCTATCTCTCTGTCTCAGTCTCTGTCTGTCTCTCTGTCTCTGTCTTTCTATCTCTCTCTGTGTCTCTCTGTCTCTACCGCTATCTCTCTGTCTCTGTTTCTGTCTCTGTCTCTCTCTGACTCTGTGTCTCTCAGTCTCTGCCGCTATCTCTGTCTCTGTGTCTCTCAGTCTCTGCCGCTATCTCTATCTCTGTCTCTCTCTGTCTCTCTCTGACTCTGCTGCTATCTCTGTCTGTTTCTGTTTCTGTCTCTGTCTCTGTGTCTCTCTGTCTCTGCTGCTATCTCTCTGTCTCAGTCTCTGTCTGTCTCTCTGTCTCTGTCTTTCTATCTCTCTCTGTGTCTCTCTGTCTCTACCACTATCTCTCTCTCTCTCTGTCTCTCTCTCTGTCTCTCTCTCTGTCTGTCTCTCTCTCTCTCTGTCTCTGTCTCTCTCGCCTCCTCATCATCTCCATCCTTCTCAGTCCTTTCCTCCTCTCCTTCCAGACTTGGATTATATCATTGCATCACTGTGGGACCTCCCAGTGAGAAGATTCCCTCCCCCTAGACAGGTCAGCAGCCTCCCCCGCATCGGTCATCTGGAGACACCTGGGCCGCACCGGGATCTCGCACTCCTCAGAGGTCCTAGACCTCTTGGGTCGGTCCTTTGCTTCTCCTCCTACTTGCCTAGGCAGCTTTCTCGCTTCTTCTTCGGGGGAGGGAGGAGGCCTGAGCCGGGATGTTGTAGGTCTAGAGAATCCCCAGGGAGGCGCGGCTGGGCATTTCCGTAGCTGCTCTGCAGATAGCTCCGCTTTTCCAGAACTGCCCAGAGTGCTGAAGCACCAGAGACTTTCCTGGGGCCGCAGCCAGGCTGCATCAGAGAGATCTTGGTGGGAGGCTCCTGGACTTCCTGATGGCTGCCTCAATTAGAACCGGGTAGGCAAGCGCTGGGCGCTCCCCCGGGGAAATATAAAGTCCTGGAGAGGAACAACTGCAAAACGTTTGTATTGCTGCCACCTGAGAGGGTTCTTGGACCCCTAAACTTAGTCTCTGTGTGACCAGGTTGACCCTCAGGGAACTCTAAGGCGCAGCCACGAAGTTACACTAGGTTGAGGAAATCTCAAATCCTTAACTTTTAGGATATTTCCCCTGCACTTTGCACACAGTAGGTCCTTTAAAAATGTTTTCTCAGGGGCAGCTGGGTAGCTCAGTGGATAGAGCACCAGGCCTAGAGATGGGAGGTCCTGGGTTCAAATTTGACCTCAGACACTTCCCAGCTGTGTGACCCTGGACAAGTCACTTAACCCCCATTGACCAGCCCTTACTGCTCTTCTGCCTTGGAACCAGTACACAGTATTGATTCCAAGATGGAAGGTGAGGGTTTAAAAAAAAACTACCCCCCTTTCCACTTCATTCACTAGCTCTACTATCTACTGAAGATTTGGGATTTCTTTTTAAAACTTTTTCTCTTCTGCTTTTCCTCAGGATGGATCTTTTTTTTTTTTAATAAGGAAACAAAAATCTGGTATTTCCATCCACAAAAGTCTCTCCTTTTTCCTTCCCTCTTCCCTCCCCCCCATCCAGAAAGCAAGGAAGAAGGTCCCAAGCAAATGCCCATCCTGGCCTGTCTGCACTCTCAGGTGTTTTTACGTAGCTTTCCTCCTGGAGGCAGCAGTAGCATCCTTCATGACTCGTTCTCTGGAATTGTGGTGGGCTTTTGCATTGATCAGAGCTCCTGAGTCTCTTCTCTTTACTGCATCATTCTTAGTGTTCCTGGTTCTTCTCACTACACTGATCAGTTCATAGAAGTCTTCCCAGGTTTCTCTCACCTCCTTGGTACCACTCAATAGCCATCCAGCTCATCTATTTACTACCGGCTGCCCAGTCATTCTCCACTTGATGGGGTGAGAACAAAAATGAATATACAACAACTCAAATATTCTACTTCCAAGATGTACTAATAACAACCTGAAATCAAAAGCTAGAGTAAAGCCTGCCTAACCCCACTGTGATCTTGAGAAAGAAGAGAAAAGAGAGAGAGAGGGCTGAGACAGTGAACTATTTACAGACGTGACCACACAGTGTGGTGGAGAGAGGAGAGGCATTCTGGGAACTACTGCAGGACTTCTGGGGGATGAATCCAAGGGTTCAAAATTCTAGTGACTACAATGGGCACCTTCTTCTGGAGAAATCTTGAAAGTGCCACAGTTTGGAAGGATGTCCCGTCCCCCCACCAGATCCCCAGCAGCCACTAATGGTAGCGTTGCTAAGGTACCACCATCAATATGTGGTAAGTAGGTGATGGGGTTGGTACCTCCATGACCTAAGGCAGGGGTCTCTGGTGCTAATGTAACTCTTGAATCTGAGCCTCCTCTTAGAGGAGGAAGGACTTCTTCGGCAGTCTGCTCCTAGAATAGGTTCTAGCTCAACGTGGGGGTCCCCTGGAGGGTTGCTTTCATGGGTAACACCAAATCCAAGAGTCCTGGAATCTATTCTTCTAGCCAGAGAAGAGGGGGTAGCCCAGGGCAGCTGTCCTTCAAGGTGGCCTGGTGGGCACGTAGAAGAAGCTAGGAATGCAGCCTCCTCTCTGGAGAAGAGACCTCTGTAGAGAGCTGTCCTTGTGTGGCTGGAAAGTTCCAAGCAGAATAGACATCTCTAACCCTCTTCTCCAAGGGAGGCTCATTTCTTCCAGGAAGGTCCCCAGACGCCAACCCTCTGCTCTCCTCAGAGAGGGGTCCTCAGGCTCCCTTCAGTATCGTTGGTGTGTCCATAGGTGGAATAGCAGAGAAAGACACTGATCCAAATCATAGCGAAACAACAATCAGAGAAGCAAAACCAGCTCGACAGCAAGAGTCCTAGAGCTTACTCGAGGGGATGGCGACTCCCCTCCAGGCTTTTCCTCTCACACCCTTCATTAGGGTTGGCTTCTCCCATTTTCCCTCCCAGAGTTGGAAGCCAAAAACACCCAAAGTGACTCAAAGCTACTTGAGGAGTCCCCGAAGAGGCCTCGAGAAGGCTGGAGTTCTCTGGGTCTCCCCAAGCCTGCCCCCCATGAAGATTGGGGCACTCATCTTCACCAGTGACTGTCCCACAACAATGGACTTTGGGACAGGGTTACAGAGCCAAAGAGAGGAGATTTCGAGAACCATCTCCTGGAGGCAGGAGGTGATCAAAAGCCAAATTGGCGACAAGAAAGGGACCCGGACTTTGTACTCCACTAACAGAGTCACCCAGGGCAGGTTCAGAGGGAAGGTGGTTGCCTGTCAGTGACCCCAAGTATGCTGCCCTTCGGTGGGGGGCCAAGCCCTCCGGTGGGCTCTGGGGGGTCCCAAAGGGGTTCGACTACTAGAATGCCAGGGTGCTGCCTGTCTGGCCACCTCAAATGACAGTTCCCTTCCCCCGGAAACCAAAGGAGCACATTATTAAAAGGCAGGGCAGGACTCTATGGGGAAGGGGAAGGAAGGAAATGAGTATTCTATTAAGTCTTTACTATGAGCCAGGCAGTGGGCTGTGCTTTGCGAATATTCTCTCCTTTGATCCTCATAAAGAATTAAGCTTAAGCGATATTTTTATCCCCTTTTTGGGTGGAGGAAACTGAGCTGGTAGAAGAGAAGTGACTTGCCCAGGGTCACACAGTTAGCAAAGTTTGATGTTGGACCCATAAGAGAGAGAAGAGTCATGCTGAGTGTTTCTAGGAGTTCTTTGTGTGTCCTCCACCCAAGGAAGACACGTGTAGCCTTTCCTGTTTTCACGGGTGCTGAAGTCCCTTTTCACCCACAACTGTAGAGACTTGGGCACAAGCCATAGACAGAAGTTTCCCAGAGTCAGTGCTGGGTGGCTGCATTTCAATGCTGGTCTTGTTCCCTGGGAACTAAGGGGCTGGGAGTGCCGAACCATGGGCTGTAGCAGAAAAAAATGGAGACCCTCCAATGACACAGAATGAGCTTGGATTGGCAAGGAGCGCTAAAGGAAGCAGAGCAGAGAGCGGGGAGAGAGATGGGGATCACTGTCAGGAGAGAATGGGACAAAAGGGAGAAACCTCACCCTTTGTCTGATTCCTATCTTCCCTCTTATGGAGAATAATCTTTGAAAGAACCCCAACTGGCTTAATACAGAGCCGAAATCTGAGATAAGGAGGGAGGAGCAAGAAAGCCAGCACCTGGGGGCAGCTGGGTAGCTCAGTGGATGGAGAACCAGCCTAGAGATGGGAGGTCCTGGGTTCAAATCTGATCTCAGACACTTTCCAGTTGGGTGACCCTGGGCAAGTCACTTAACCCCCATTGCCCAGCCCTTATCACTCTTCTTCCTTGGAGCCAATCAGTACACAGTAGTGATCCCAAGATGGAAGTAAGGGTTTTAAAAAAAGGAAAAAAAGAAAGCCAGAACCTGTGTGACTTGGATGGGTACAAGTCACCAATCCCAGACAAACTAAAGCTCAAGGTACTGACATAATTGGGTCTGATTGTGGAGGAAAGGAAGCAAGGATCACACGAAAGCCAGTATGGCTTCTGCTGGTCTTGTTCATGCCCAACTGACCTCCTTTCCTTCTCTAGACTGGGTGATTGGGAGATTTATCAATGGAGTTTACCTAGACCAGCATTGGCAAAGTATTTGGGGGAGCTGCTCTGTTCCTCCTCTTCCCCATTTCCGAGGACATTTTCGCATGCCCCCCTCCCGTGTAGCCCCCCAAAGCGAGCATTTCCTCCCTCTGCTCTCTGGGGCCATGCAGGATGGTGGGGCTCACAGGCAGCATGAGGTTGCAGTTTGGGCACACAAACTTGGAAACCTTCGCCAAGGCTGACCTAGACTTTGCCATGTACCAGGCACCACGCTGAGCTCTGTGGGCACCAGGGCAATCTCTGCCCTCAGGAATCTCACAGGCATGGAGGAGGTGGTCCAGCTGGTGGCATCATGACAAGGTGTGAGTTTCCCAGCTGCTTTCCGCTGGCATTGCTCGCCCATGGCCACACAGCCACGAAGTGCCTGGTACAGTTCCAATTCCCTCATGAGACTGGTTTGGGGTAAGAAGCAAGACCGCGGCCCTCACCTTGTCTGCTCTTTGTGTTTCAGGAAGAACATGAGGCCTGGGAACCAAAGCCAGAGCTGTTCCTTCACAAGAGTCGACAGCCTGATGAGGACGGTGCAGCTGGGCGTCCACATCCCCACGTTCCTCCTGGGCCTCGGCCTCAACGTGCTGGCCATCCACAGCTTTGCCTCCTTCCTGAGGAAGCGGCAGGAGGAGTACAGGGCCACCTCCATCTACATGATCAATCTGGCGGCCTTCGATCTGCTGCTCGTGCTCTCTCTCCCATTCAAGATGGCGCTGTCCCAGGGCCCTGCCCACCCGGCGTCCTTCTGCACCATGGTGGAGTGCCTCTACTTCGTCAGCATGTACGGGAGCGTCTTCACCATCACTTTCATCAGCCTCGACCGCTACCTGTCCATCAGGTACCCGATGGAGGTCAAACACCTCCGATCGCCGAGGAACATCTCCATCGTCTGCTGCACCATCTGGGCCCTGGTGTGGGCGGCCAGCATCCCCATCTACTCCTTTCACGGAGAGGCGGGCAACTCCACGTGCTTCCACAACATGTCGAGCGGAGCCTGGAGCGTCTCGGCCATCGTCCCTCTGCAGCTCTTCGGATTTCTCCTTCCCATGGCCACCGTCTGCTTCTGCTCCTTCAGCAGCATCTACATTCTGCTGGGCAAGGCAGAGCAGAGGAAGACTCTGGCCAGGAAGAGGGCGGACGTCATCCGCTCCATTGCCGCCAGCCTGGCCGTCTTTGTGGCCTCCTTCCTGCCCGTCCACCTCTGCATCTTCCTGCAGTTCCTGGTGAGGAATGACTTCATCCAAGACTGCCCTACCAAGCAGGGCATCAGCTTCTCCCTGCAGCTGGCCCTCTGCCTCTCCAACGTCAACTGTTGCTTGGATGTCTTCTGCTACTACTTTGTTAACAGAGAGTTCAGGGCAGGGATTTTGACTCACCACCGGCCTTCCAGGGCTCAGCTTTTCCGACAAGAGAGCATGGCCGCGAGCACTGAGGATACAGAGGGAAAGCTCTAAGATGAAGGAGGAGGACGGGGAGAGGACTCTCTCGCTAAGGCTTGAAGGAAGCCAAAGAAGGGCACGGAGACCCAAGGAGGAGAAGGGACTAGAGCAGAAAGACACCTTAGAGGCCATTGAGTCCTCCTCTCTCATTTTACAGAGAGGGAAACTGATGCCCACAGAAATGATTTGGCCACACCTTGTGAGTAGCACAACCAGAATTAGAACCCGGGTCTCCTGGCTCCCAGTCAAGGACTCTTCCCACAGATTCTTGTAGTTGGTCCCATCAGATGTCACCTGCCCTTTGCAGGACTGGATTCCATGCAGTCTGTCCTGAGGAGTCCGACTTCTAATGCCAGGGTACAATTTCAGATTTGAAGGATTCTGACGTCCTGGATGACTTTGGGGGAAGCGAAGAGAGGGGCAATCAAACCCGACTGCTATTCCAGAAAAAGAGGAGGACTCGGGGGCGACGCCGCCGTCTCCATCCACAAAGTCTTTGTCCTGCACCATTATCTCCCATACTTGGTGAGGTCGTCTTTGACCCTGGGAAAATGATCCTCTTCCGGCTCAAAGCTGAGTGGAATTTTACAGCCTTTAGGAACAACGTCCCAAATTTCTCCTTTAAAATTAATGTGGTGGGGCAACGAAATGGCAGACCTAGAGACTGGACTTTCTGGGGTCAAATCTGACCTCGGACATTTTCTGAGGCATTTAACCCCTTGTTGCCTAGCCTTTACTGCTCTTCTGCCTTGGAACGATACACAGTACTGATTCCAAGATGGAAGGGAAGGGATTGAAAAAACACTTCTTTAGTTTAATGTGGAGCTGAACAAGATTGGCCTGGAAGTAGGACTGAGGACAGGCATCTCCCTCTCTTCTCAGCCGAAGTGTAGAACATGGCAGATACAGTACTGGCAGAATTGGTTAGCCTAATGGCTAGTTTTGAGGGTTTTCCCCTCTTTAAAAAAATGACTTCGTACAGAACTGAAATCTGAGATAAGGAGAGAAGAGCAAGAAGGCCAGCAGCTGTGTGACCTGGGCGGGTAGCAGTCGGGAGAAGGCAGAAAAACTTTGCACAGAAGGTGGCATCTGGGCTGTGTCCTGAAGGAAGAGAAGACTGAGGGAGAGGGAGAGGGCATTCCAGGCATGGGGGGCGGCCAGGAAATGGGAGCTGAAGCGCCATTTGTGACAAGTAGATGCCCAACTGACCAAACTGTGTATTCCCTTTGGCCTGCTCATTTTAGGCCTACGTGACACCCCCAGGAAATCGGGGAAGGAAAAGTCCTGTATATGCAAAAACATTAATAACAGCCCCTTTCATGGTAGCCTGAAACTGGAAGTGAAGGGAATGCCTTCCTGCTGGGGAACGGTCAAGCAAACCACCCTCTGAGTGGAATGGAATATGACGTCACAAGAAAAGACAAAATGGGCAAATTCAGAGGAAACTGGGAATTCTTCTGTGAGCTGATGCAGAGTGAAGTGAGCAGAACTAGGAGGACAATTTATACTGTGATAACATACTGGAGAAAAAGATCTTCCAAAGACTTTAGAGCTAATCAGTGCAATGATAAACCATGAGTCCAAAAGAGTCAAGAGAAAAGGCACTTCCTTAGGTTATTTGCCGTCTAGGCTTTAAGAGATTTCACTAGAACTGTGATGGTGAACCTATGGCACATGTGCCATTTTCGACGACAGCCACATACAGAGAAGTATGGGGCCGCATGCTGAGAAAGACTTTTTTTTTTCTCAAAGTGGCACACCACTTGAGTTATGCTCAGTTTTTTGGCAAATTTTGACATACCAAGCTCAAAAGATTGCCCATCACTGCTCTAGAGCAAAGATGAACAATGTGGAGATCCGTAGCAAGTGAGAACATTTAGACAACCCATTGGAATGGCTTGTTGACTCTGGGAGGGGGGAGGGAAAGAAAATGAATCATGGAAACATGGGAAAATATTTAAAAATTAAAATAAAATAAAAGACATCCTCACCTCCAGCCAGAGAGAAATGGTGGACTTAAAATGCAGAGATGTGGATCTGGGGCATGGCTAACTATGTGACACTAGGCAAATCTCTTAACCCCTGGGTGCTCTGGGCAGCCCTAAGATTAGGAGTTGCAGAAAAGGTGTCAGCCTGCAATGACTAAAGCGGTTTCCTTTTCAAGGAGTTTTTCCAGAGGATGGAATCGCAGCTCCGGTCCTTTAGCGCATCAATTCATAAAAGCCATCTCGTTGTCTGAAGTCCTCCCGTTTGTCATTTCCTGGTTCCATCCCATTCATTTTCCACAGTACATCCTCAGTCATTAGGCATGGGATGGAACCAGGAGCAACATTGCCCTGGTGTCCTAGATGGCAAGAGAAATCAAACTGTGGCCAACGAGCACACAAATGAGCCGAGTCTCTGCCTGACAAGACATTTAGGGAGATGGCCAGCATAACAGGCTTTCCTCCACTCAATAACTTAATTTCATATAATTATCCAGGAGAAAATTGCAGATTGAAAGCAGCATATTTATTCCTCATCATCTCCAGATCCTGCTGCCTGCTCTAATTAAATTCTGCGGGGCTGGAACAGAGTAGAGCCACTCATTACGTAGGATGTAATCAATTTTGATTTCATGTAATTGAGCTTTGAAGTCTGGTCCCTTCTGGGGATGAGAGAGAATATTGGCAAGAGCCACATTTCTCCTAATGGGTCCGCTTGGCCCATTGAAACGTCGGTCACCAGCATCCAAGAGATGCTTCTTCGTTGTCTGGCCCGGGGAGTTAGGGAGGAGCCTTTCCAGCAAACACCAACGAAGCAAAAGGAGGGTGAGGAAGGGGGCTGGTTCTGCCCTGACTGCCAGAGCGAGACGTAGGCTTTCAGAAAATCACTTTGGCATCTGGGAGGGGTGAGTAGACACCAGAAAGCAGTCAGGAGGCCATTGGCAAGAGGTCCAGGCAAGAAGGGATGAGGGCCCAAAGTGCAAGATGTGTGAAGCCTCCGGATCTGGTTTCTCCTCCCAAGAGTACTCTTCCTACTGCCCAGAAATGTCCAACATAGCAGAGTACAGATACTAAAGGATCTGCCTCCATTAGTGCCACTTTTGCCAGATAAGACTTTCTCCTCTCCTATTTCTCTCTTATTTGGTCTCTTCGATCTCCCTTGGCATTTCTCATCCTGTTGTGGATTCTCTCTTAGTCAAATGTCTCCTTTCTGTACGATATGGAGTCATAAAGGAAAGTTGTAGGGGTATAAGCCTCCAAAGCCACAGGAACTAGTGTGGCCTCTTTTATGTGGACAGGAGAGAACTGGGTAGCTCAGTGGATTGAGAGTCAGACCTAGAGATGGGAGGTCCTGGGCTCAAATCTGGCCTCAGACACTTCTCAGCTGTGTGACCCTGGGAAAGTCACTTGACCCCCATTGCCTAGCCCTGACCATTCTTCTGCCTTGGAGCCAATACACAGTACTGATTCTAAGACAGAAGGTAAGGGTTTAAAAAAATTAAGTGGATGGCCACCAACAAAGGCTGCTCTGGATGTGGTCAACTATTCCCTGACTCTTTTTTTTAAACCTTCTTTAAAATAATTGTATATAACTAAAATCATTGTTTCTAGAAAGATACCTGATGGTACGGGGATGTTAGTAAATCAAGGAATGATTGTCTAGGTCCAGGATCAGGACACAGGCTTTGGGAAGGCCAGCAGGATAAAGCTTTCGGGATATCACATGCTATTAAACAGGGTTTATTTAAGATAAGGGAAGGGAATTGGGATGCTCCATCTAAAGAATACAAACAAACCTCCCACCAAATCTAGCTGGTAGCTTTAGAGAGATGATGCAGCTCTCTTCCTAAGAGCCCCAGTTCCTAGAATACAATACACGTTACTAACCCAAATCCCCCCTTAGATGGAAATAGAGGCAGTAGGGTTGGCAGGTGAGCAGGAACAGGGCTCAAAGGAAAGGTCTCACTGACAGATTGGCTTTCGGTGTCTCCAGCAGCTCTGTAGGAACATCTCTCAGTCAGCATCAACAGGATACACAGGAACAGGGAGTTGGTAAGATGGATCACAGGAAAGCCACCGGAGAGAGGTCAGCCCGTTCACCAGGTCCACTCAACCTCCAGCTTCACTGTCTGTTAGAAGAAGACAGTCCTGTCACTTCTCCAAAATTCTAGAACCTTCCTGCTTCTGCCTTTTCAGCAGCTCCTACTCCTGCTCATTTCCTTATAATACCTTCCATCTGTCAATATGAAATCTAGAAACCCCAAACTTGTACCCTAGCAAGATCTGATGAACAAGGGTCTCTAGATTCCATGTTGACACATCTTAGAATCAATACTATGTATTGGCTCCAAGGCAGAAGAGTGGTAAGGGCTAGGCAATGGGGGTCAAGTGACTTGCCCAGGGTCACCCAGCTAGGAAGTGTCTGAGGACAGATTTGAACCCAGGACCTCCCATCTGTAGGCCTGGCTCTCTAATCACTTAACCACCCAGCTGCCTCCTATTTAACTTAACTATTGATAATAGCTTCCTGATTGGCCTCTCTGCCTCCAGTATCTCCTCTCACTCCACTCTATTGTCAAAGTGATTTTCTTAAAGCATAGGTCTGACCATGTCAGTCAGGGGAGAAACAGCTCCCCTTCTCAATCTCAGTTTGCTTTGTTGGCATTTGCTAGGGAGTGACTAGACCTCTGAGTCTCCCCTGTGGCCAGTGTTTGCATGATTCGGCACCTGCCTTTTTCTTG
The DNA here is from genome assembly GCF_027887165.1 of Monodelphis domestica. Taxonomy (NCBI): domain Eukaryota; kingdom Metazoa; phylum Chordata; class Mammalia; order Didelphimorphia; family Didelphidae; genus Monodelphis; species Monodelphis domestica. The sequence goes on along the minus strand of NC_077228.1, from coordinate 532,009,433 downwards.
GAGTCTTTGGTATCAGTTCTTGAAATTCAGACATGTTGATCCTAGCCACTCCTGGTGTTCTGTCTTTGATCTTCTATCTAGAAACTTACCTATGTGAAGGACCCCAGAGACCTGTCCTGGGCTTCAATAACAAAGCTGCCATTGGCATGTTCATTTAGTTACTCTTCACTACGATTCATCTAACATCAATCAATTCAACAGGCATTTTAAGCCGCAGTTCTGTACCGGGTCCTGTGAGAGGTAAATGGAGCTAGAAAGGCAAAAAAAAGTAGTCCTTGACCTTGAGAAGTTTGCATTATAGGAGGGAGAAGAGAGCGAAAAAGAGAGAGGGAGAGAGGGAGAGAGAGAGAGAGAGAGAGAGAGAGAGAGAGAGAGAGAGAGAGAGAGAGAGAAAGACAGAGAGAAAGACAGAGAGAGAAAAAGAGAGAGAGGGAGAGAGAGAGAGAGAGAGAGAGAGAGAGAGAGAGAGAGAGAGAGAGAGAGAGAGAGAGAAGACAGAGAGAGAAAAAGAAAGAGAGAGAGGGAGAGAGAGAGAGAGAGAGAGAGGGAGAGAGAGAGAGAAAGACAGAGAGAGAGAAAAAGAAAGAGAGAGAAGGAGAGAGAGAGAGAGAGAGAGAGAGAGAGAGAGAGAGAGAGAGAGAGAGAGAGAGAGAGAGAGAGAGAGAAAGGGAAGGAGGAAGAGGCGGAAGGAAAGTGGAGAAAATGAATAAATCAGTAAGTGAACAATTAAATGAATGAATGGACAAATAAAGAGTAAATAGATAAATAATCATTTGAGGAGAAAGAGAGACAGAGAGAAACACAGAGAGAATGCATTAAGAAGTGAGGAAATCAAGAAAGACTTCATGTAAGCAGTGACCCACTGGATCTTAAAGGTTCTAAGAGGTGAAAATGAGGAAGGTGAACATCCAGGCATGAGGAACAGCCCACTAGCCCAAAAGGGCTCTCTCTAGTAGATGGGGGGACGCTTTGGGGAACAACAAACAAAGCAGATTGACTGGAATGTAGAGTAAAGGGGAGAGCAGGCCTGGAAAGGTAAGGTGGAGCCAGGTATTTTGAAGGTCAAGCTGAGAGGACGCTAGAGGTAAGAGAGAATGACTGAAGCTTCTTGAGCAGAGGAATGACATAGTTAGGCTTGTATTACAAGAGGAAGGTCATTTTGGCAGCTTTATCTCATGGAAGACCAATTGGAGATGGGAGAGATCAGCTAGATGGGAAGCTTTTTGAGTTATCCAAAGGTAAGATGATGAGGGCCTGAGATAGGGAAGGAGAGGAGGGAGATGATGGGAAGGTTGCTAATGAAGGTAGAATCCCGATGACCCAAAAACTGATTGGATTTGAGGGATGAGGGAGAGGACAGAGACATTGATGACCCTGAGGTTGAGAATCTGGGGAACTGGTGAGGTGGTGAAGCCCTAAACAGAGTTAGGGAAGTCAAGAGGAGAAGACTTGGGATTTGTACCATCTTTAAATAGTATTTCTTAATCACAATAACTCATATTTCTATCATGTCTTAAGGTTTATATGGCACTTTTATGATGGCAGTCCCAGGAGTCGGGAAATGAAGTTATCATTACTTCTGTTTTACAGATGAGGGAACAGAAGTTTCAGTCAGGAAATGGCTTGTTTGAAGGCTTGGCAGGCAGGTTAAATCAAGTTGAGAGTAACCAACAGGCCTCAAGCTCATCAGTACCTTGGCAGAATATCTACCCCCAAGCATGTGAAGACTTCCCCCCAGCAGAAGGAGCAGATTAGAAAAAATTGTTCCAGTGACCAGAAAAATGACCAAAGCAGATGTCCTTCATAGACACCAAGATCATCCACTGCATCCTGGGTCATCACCAGTCATCATAATTTTTGTCATATCACTGAATTCAATGACTGGGGGAAAGAGTGATCCTTAAATCTAATTCACAATCTGGTCAAGATTTCATTCTATAATGTCATTGGTCCCCTTCAAAAATGAAGGATGAAAAATAGAAAGACAACTAGTGAATAACAGAGTCAGAATTTAAATTCAGGCTTGACCTTCAATTCTCTTTTCACTATATGATGCTATGAGAATACCTATAAGTCTTTCTTAATTTTCCAACTTTAAGGTTAAATCAACTTATCACTTTGTCAGTCACTAAACATAGCTTCATTTATTAGGACAATTACATCCATTGACAGAGAGAGCTTGAATAAAATCTCTCTAATTGTATAGAAATTTTCCAACAAAAGACTGGCTTTATGTGGCAGGAAAAAACATTGGCCTGGGGCCTAGAAGACCTGGATTCGAATGCCATCTCTTTCACTGAGCAGCTATGTGACCTTAGGCAAATCATTTTGCCTTTCTGAGATAGGAACTTTTCTCCTATAAAATGGGGTATCTAGTCAACATCTTATACCCCATACCAAGATAAATTCAAAATGGGTAAATGACTTAAATATAAGGAGTGAAATCATAAATTAGGTAAACATAGATTGGTATACCTGTCAGATCTGTGGGAAAGGAAGGAATTTAAAACCAAGCAAGAAAACATTGCAAAATGTAAAATGAATGACTTTGATTATATCAAATTTAAAAGTTTTTGTACAAACAAAACCAATGCAACCAAAATTAGAAGGAAAGCAACCAACTGGGAGAACATTTTTATAACAAAATTCTCTGACAAAGGTTTAGTTTTACAAATACATAATGAACTAAGTCAAATCTACAAAAAATCAAGTCATTCCCCAATTGACAAATGGTCAAGGGATATGAATAGGCAGTTTTCACAGAATGAAATCAAAACTATCAATAAGCATAGGAAAAAGTGTTCTAAATCCCACCTGATTAGAGAAATGAAAATTGAAACAACTCTAAGGTACTATCTCACACCTAGCAGAGTGGCCAATATGACAGCAAAGGAAAGTGATAAATGCTGGAGGGGATGTGACAAAATTGGTATGCTAATACACTGCTGGTGGAGTTGTGAATTGGTCTAACTATTCTGGAGAGCAATATGGAATATGTGCAAAGGGCTTTAAATAAATGTCTGCCCTTTAATCCAGCCATACTATTGCTGGGTTTGTACCCCAACAAAATAATAAGGAAAAAGACTTGTACAAGAATATTCATAGACACATAGTTTGTGGTGGCAAAAAATTGGAAAATGAGGGGTGTCCCTTGATTGGGGAATGACTGAACAAATTATGGTATATGTTGGTGATGGAATACTATTTTCCTAAAGGAATAATGAACTGGAGGAATTCCATGTGAACTGGAACGACCTCCAGGAATTGATGCAGTGAAAGGAGCAGAACCAGGAGAACATTGTATACAGAGACTGATACACCGTAGTAAAATCGAATGTAATGGACTTTTCTACCAGGAGCAATGCAATGACCCAGGACAATCCAGAGGGACTTAGGAGAAAGAGGCTATCCACATCCAGAGAAAGAACTGTGGAACCAGAAACGCAGAAGAAAAATATATGATCAACCATGTAGTGTGATAGGGATGGGATTCAGGTTTTGATGTTAAAAGATCACTCTACTGCAGATATGAATAACATGGAAACAGGTTTTGAACACGTATAACCCAGTGGAACTGCTTGTTGGCTTTGGGACTGGGGAGGAGGAAACGGGGGGGGGAGGAAAGGGGGTATCATTAATCATGGAATCATGGAAAAATATTCTAAATAAAAACAATTTTTTTTAAATAGGGCATCTAGGTGGCACAGCGGAAACAGTACCAGGTCTGGAGTCAGGAAGACTCATATTCCTGAGTTCAAATCTAGTCTCAGAGACTTCCTAACAGTGTCACCATAGGCAAGTCACTTAACCCTGCTGACCTCAGTTTCCTCATCAGTACAATTAGCTGGAGAAGGAAATGGCAAACTATTCTAGTATCTTTGCCAAAAGAAATCTCAAGTGGGGGCACAAAGAGTCAGACACAATTGAAAATGAGTGAACAAATAAAGGAGTATCTATTTGATCTCTGAGATTTCTTCTTGACCATCACATCCTATAATTCCATGTTACCAATCTTTCTATTCATAGTGGTATAATAGGAAGAGACTAGGTCTTTGGAGTCATATCCTGGCATGACTATGATCTACCTTGTGTTTCCCTGAGCAAGTCACTTCCCTGCTTGGACCTCAATGTACTCATCTGCAAAATGAGGACAATAGTCAGAGCTGATATTTATTTGAAGCTTTAAGATTATATTACATATATTAGCTGATTTGAGCTTCACAGTGAGGCTTCTTGGAGGAGGTGGGTCTGGTGATGGGTTTCCAGGAAGGAGGAAGAATTTGAACTGTATCCACAATGGAAGGAGGAGAGTAAATAGGACCTCATTGTACTTAGGTCTAGAGGTTCATTCATAGGCTCCCAGAGCTAGAGCAAGAAGAGAATTTATAGGCCATTGAATTCAACCCCCTTATTTTACAGATGAAGAAACTGAGGTGCAGAGCGTGGGAGGAACTTGCTCAAAATCCCATGTGCATCTCTTCCCACCTAAAGTCTGACCCTAGGAAAACTGGTCATTGCTAGCCTTTCCCTGGCAAAGCCACATGAATATTTTTTCTTCCCATGTGAATTTACATCAAAGAATGACCAACAGGTTTTATGATTAGCCCCCCCCTCTTTTTTTTACAGATGAAGAATCTGAGGCAAACAGTTAAATGACTTATCCAAGGTCTTGCCCATATAATAAATGTCTGAGACCAGATTTGGACTCAGATCTTCCCAACTCCAGGTCCAACATTCTATCTGCTGCAGCTCCAGGCTGCTTCTAAGCCACTTTCCAGTAGGGATGAATGAGTCCCCTGAATGAGTGTTCACTGCTTCAAATTCTCTTCCTCTTTCAAGACCCAACTCTAGGCAACCTTCCATAATGACTTCAATAGCCTGCATAATCTAATTGAGTGCCATCAAGTTCCAAAATGCTCTATTTTCAAATTAAGTAATCAATCAGCAAGCATCGCTTACCAAGTATGAGACACTGCGCTAGGTGAGTTGCTGGGAGGCCAAAAACCCTGATGATCCCTGCTGCAGAGCTCACTTTCTAATGGGGAAGAGAGCACAGCTACGTATTCATGGGTTTATATAATAAATATAGAGGGAATCGATAGAAATATGTGCAAAGAAAGGCATTCCATGCAGGATAGTCTGAGAGGGATCAGGAAATACATCGTGCAGAAGAAAAAGCTACACCTCAAAGGAAAAGGGAGACTCCATGAAGTGAGGGAAAGAGGGAGGGCATCCAGGCATCAGGGAGTGTCCGTGGACGGACTCAGGGATGTGGTGTATGAGAGGCCTCCTCTACAAGGGATCTCTTGTCTTCACTTGAAGATGACCGACGCAGGGAAGCCACTACTTCCCTATTCTTCTTTTGAAGCACTTTAATAAAGACACTTTTCCACTCCATTGAAGCCAAATCCACCTCTCCATCCTGTTATGACAGGCTTTTGACATATTTTTGTGTTTATCCTATTGCCCTCACTTTCCATCTTATATTCATGTCTTTTAAAACTCTGATCTGGCTGATGAGACCCTTGTGTACTTCTAGCCATGCCGCCCCATCACTTCAAGCCTACTGAAGCATCCCTGTCTCCCTCCATCCTCATGGTGTCTACCATCTCTCTAACTACCATATATGCCTGTCCTTTGTCCCATATCCTTGGAAGCCCTTCTCTTTGCTAGATAGCTGGCTACTCTGATAAATTAAGAAATACTGAAGCATTAATGATTGGGGGAAGAAAGAAAGAAATATCCCTGACTCTTCTGGCCCAGTGTTAACATCCCTTTCCCTCTTCATTGGGAATGAGCCCTTCCAATTTCATTTTTGAGTCCCTCTCCTCCCTCCTGGACTGACTTCCCCTGAGAAGAATTGACAATGCAACTCTATCTATCCTTCTTCTGAACCCTCTGGAATCTGTCCTTCCCAAATCTAGGTAACAACAAATATTTATTAAGTACCTATTAAGGATTAGGGTTCTCTCCAGAATGAGCATATCCATGAAACAGTCCTTGTCTTCAAGGGCCCCTCTATGTTCTATGTTCTCCTCCCCTATCAGAAATTCTGAGATGGAATGGCTACTTCTCTTCAAAGTTTCCTTGCTGACTACATCAGGTCCAGATTAAACAATCATTAAGTTAAGTCAAGAAATTATTGACTATCCTGTTTTTGAAAGGCAGAGAACTCTAATCTATATTCAGATAAAAATGAAGTCTCCTATCACTGTGTATCATATACTGTGTGCCAGGCTTGTCCATCTTTTTGACAAGCTCTTCATCCATATTTTCTTTCTGCCTAGGTGGTTTATAGTATAACTCAGGGACAATCCAAATGCTCTCCACATTCCTTGCCTTCTCTTATTCTTGGATTCCCTCATCTGAATATAACCTTTTTTAAAAACCCTTCCTTTCCCTTCCATCTTAGAATCAATGCTGTGTAGATACTTGGAGTTGTGACTTGCCTGGGGTCGTGGAGCTAGGAATTATCTGAAGTCAAATTTGAACCCAAGACCTCCCATCTCTAGGTCTGGCTCTCAACTGAGTATATCTTTTACTATACGGTGCTTCTCCCCCCAGCTTTTACCTAATTCTTTTGAATGAGGTATATGACTTCCCAGACTCATATTCTAGTCACAACTTTTATATCCCACCAAATCTCAGTGATATCTGGGAGGTCAGATTTCAGTTTTCTCCTCTACACAGTGGGAATAGTGATGCACAGATGAGTCATAGAGTATCCAGAGAAAAACAGCCAGAATGGTAAAGAGCCTTGAGACCAAGCCATATGAGAATAAGTTGAAGTAACTAGGGACCCTAAGCCTAGAAAAGAGAAGACTCAAGGGAGGCTTAACAGCTATCTTAAGCATTTGAAGAACTGCTGAATGGAAGATGGATTAGACTAGAATATAAGCCTCCTCTGGGCAGGTCTGGTTTCATTTTTGTCTTTGCAAACCTAGCACTTGGCACAGAACCTGGCATATAGTAGGGGCTTAATAAATGCTTATTGATTCGTTGATTAATCAAGTTTTTCGGTTTGGGCCCAAAGGACAGAACCAGGATGCCCAGGGAGGTGGTGGCCTGCCCCTCACTGGAGAACATCAGTAAAAGGCAAGATGATTGCTTGGTGCAAGGGTAATAAAGAGAATTCTTGGGGTGGGGGGATTGGAGGAGATGAAGACCTTTTCAACTCCAAGTTTCTGGGATAAAGTCATAGTCCAAGAGCCAGAAAGACCTCAGAAGTCATTGAGTACAACCCCCTCGTTTTACAGAAGAGAAAGCTGAGGCCCAAGGAGGAGAAGGGAGCTGCCTGCAAGTAGTGAGAAGCAGAGGAAAGTCTTGAACCTGACTCATCCTGACCTCCAGCCTTTCCTCTCCCTTACACTGCCTCTCAGCTTCACTAGATTTTGAAGAAGGAAGCATCCCAGACAGGGAATCTATCTCCTCTCCCCTGAACCCCACATCTCTGGTGGGCTTAACCCTGGGCCAGACATGGGGGTGTGGGGAGAAAGGTGAATGTTGGGTCCTGGCTAGGGATAAGCTTCCAGGCTTACTGGGGAGAGGTGAGAAAACAGAAAACAATACTCACTGCCCTACTGCCCAGTGTCAGAATGGTGACTTTGGTAGCAACTCTCCGAGCCCTCTTAAGACTTTCCCTCCATCATCCATCATTTCCTGAACCCCAAGGTGCTTCCACTAGGTGAGCTGGGCCATTATTGGCCTTAAAATCTGGTGTTCTGGTTGATGTTAGGACCACAGATACAGCACTGATTGAGAATGGTCTCTTGTGAACACTATGGAAGTTCCACCCACCTCTCCAAGACCAGTGTGGCTCCATCTGTGCTGAGTAGTTGAAATGCACCGTGAATATTGGCCCATAAGGAGCCTTCAGGACATCAAAGAAGAACTTTGGGTTGCTGCTATCAGTGTAAAAGTGAATTTCAGCTGCTTCTTACTGGAACAAGAATCCTGCATCTATCTCCCAAGCCTTCCTTGCCTTCTGTTTTTGATGGAGTTCAACGCTGTCTTCTTAGAGACAAAGCGTCCTGCTGGTAAACCCTGTGGAGCTCTCGTTTTTCATTTAGCCGCTTCCGAATTTCTCCATCCTTTTCTCCAAATCGTCCTGGTGTTTGGGAGTATTCTGGCCCAGATGAGTAAATGCAGTGCTCCATACCAAATCTCTGCAGGCTGCCCACTCATTTTCTTCTCCAGTATTGCCCCAAATGCCAAACACACATTTGCCCCCAAAGACTATTTTATGGAGATAAAGGCAAGCACGTGGAGGCCAGGAGAAGAGATAGATAGAAGGACTCTTTCAAGGTCTCTCCTTGATGTTTGACTGTGAGATATGGGAGACTGGCACAAGACCAGCCGGCATGGCACAGCCACATCAAAGAGGGCACTGTGCTCTCTGAGAAAGCAGAATTGCAGTAGCTCAAAAGAAATGTGAGATGTGCAGAGTTCAAGACATTTCCATCCCAAATGTTGATACAGGCTATTTGGGCCTGACCGGTGGTCAAGCCTTCCAAGCTTGGATTGGTCTCATCAGACACAGACAGACAAACTGTATGTTGACCCCCAACTTAGTCATGCCACTTTGGTTCTCTTCCAGTATGATGGACAACAAGCACCAACCAACCAGCACCATGGATAGGGATGGCAATAGAGGGCAACCTGTGACAACCTGAGATTCCATACACTCTACGGTTATACATCGACAAGGAAATGTAGTCATTTCTGGGAGGTGTGAAGCTGTCCTCCATGTAGCTCTTTGGGCTTAGAACACTAATTGTCTGGATCCGCAGGGACAGAGAAGGAAGAGAGGAGTCTAGCAGTGAGAAGGCCAACTCCCATGCTCTTACTCTTCTTGGCCCCAAAAGGTAAAACAAGGAACAATGGCTGGAGAATGGAGAAAGGCAGGGTAAGGCCCACAGGAGAAGAGCTCCAGGAAGGAATGGGTTCCCCATGCCTGAAAGTGTTCAGATAAAGGTCCCATTTCCTAGAGATCATTGTCAGAGCACAGATGGAAAGCTGGAATAGAAAACCTAGAGTGAGCCAGTCACCTTCAAATGCCGAATTCAGGCACTGCCCTGAATGGCTTGGATTCCTAGCATGGCACTCTGGCTGGAAGCTTCCCCAAGGCTCTGACTCCCAGGAATCAGTTATGTTTCACAAGACCTCCTCCAATGCCATTCCCCTCTGAAAAGCAAGCAACTCGTTCTTTCTAGAGACTGTTGTCATCTGTCCCTGGGCAGTCTCCACTGAGTCACTCCCAACACCCATTGCTCTGTTTCCTGAACTCCACTGGGCAGCTGCCAGCTGATGGGACTGTCTCCTGCTGATGGGGTGTCTTCTCCTCCAAAGAGGGGGTTATCTCCCTTGCTGATCCATACATTCCCATCGCTTTGGTAGTCAGGTCCACAGTGGTGCCTGGTTAAAGGGCGTTCTTCCTCCTCTTCCTCTCTATCTTTCCTTCTCAACAGGAGTTTCTCAGAGCTCACTAGATATTTACATTGGAGAGATTAAATTCATTTCCATTCATCTCATGGCCACTGCCAGCCACAGCACTGCAATGAAGCTCTGAGACCCCTAGAAAAACGGGAGGAGGCAGAGCCAATAGGAATCTCTTTGCCCTGCATTTTGACTACTTTCTTCCTTAGGGCAGGGGCTGATTTCTTTTGGGAGTGGGAGGGAGGAATTATGTCCCTATTGGAAGTGCTTAATAAATGGATGTGTTTTTATAATCCCTTAATGATGGGACAGCTGGGTGTCACCATAGTGCATAGAGCACTAGACCTGGAGTGAGGAAGACTCACATTCCTGAGTTCAAATCACTTCCTAGCTGAATGACCCTGGGTAAGTCACTTAATCCATTTGCCTAGCCCTCGACCTTCTATCTAAACTTGCTACTAAGACTGAGAGTAAGGGCTTAAAAACAAATGTATTCTGAACAGGGCCAAGTCAAGTCAACAGCATTTATTAAGCACCCACTATGTACCCAGCACTGTGGTAAGCACTAGAATATAAAGGCAAAATAAAACCCAAAAAAAGCCCATTCCTGAGCAAACAACTCTGTAGGAAAAAGCTCTGTGCAGGCTAAATAGGAGGTTATCTCAAAGGGAAGATGTTAGAGTGAAGGGGGTTGGAGAAGGCTATTTAGAGGCCGGATGTTAGCTGAGATGGGGAAGGAAGTCAGGGGACAGCAGTCAAATCACTTGTCTTCCTCTGGTCATTCTAAGCATACAGTCATGAAAATACTCCAGTTGGTGCCTCACATGGCCAGCTCATACTGAGCTCACGCCTCAGAAAAGGCCAGGAGCTTCTTCCACACCAACAGCTGCTGCCTCCAAACTTCTAGCACCCTCTCCTTGGGTGTTTGTGTGGTTGGGAGCTTGTTTTTGCTTTTGCTTTTGTTTTTATTAGACAGGCAAGACCTCATTTTCATTCATATTCTTGATGCTTGGATCCTTTATCCTCCGCACCAGGGCATCCATTGGGGTCACAGTTCTTTAGAGAAATGGGAACCTCCTGTGATGCTTCTGACACCATAGAGAGGGAAAGTCATCAGGGACCAATCAATATCCAATCCTTTATTTAGACCTAATAATTAGGAAGCTCATTCCAATAGGTCAGTAGTAATGGGCAGGCTATAGAGCCCAGGAGGTGGTGGTCAGTGGATTCCACTGCCTCACAGTCACATGGTGGCCCCAGGGCAAGGATTTCATGCAAGTTTTAAGGAAGTATCTGTGGAAGAAAGCTTTGCCTTGCAATCTTCTCTCATTGCATTATTCAAACTTACCTCAGGCATCCACTTAATTGGTCCAGTCTCTCAACTCTGAGTCATCTGAGAGTTTGATCAGGCTCACAGCTGAGTCTTTGTAGCTGGAAATTCTTGTGGATTTGGCTTAACTTCATCCAAGTCATTAATAAAAATTGTGAAAAGGCACCTGGTAGCACACTGGACAGAACTCTGGGCCTGGAATTAGGGAGACCTGAGTTCAAATCCAACCTCAGACACTTACAAGTTGTGTGACCCTGGGTAAGTCACTTAACTTCTATCTGCCTTATTTTCCTCAAGTGTAAAACGGGGATACCAATAGCCACTCACCTCCCAGGGTTGTTGTGAGAATAAATTGAGAGATTTTGCAAACTTTAAAGTGACATATTATCTATTAATAATAATAATAATAATAGAATTGGGCTAAGACCAGAGTTCTGTCCTAGGCATACTTCTAGAAAGGGGAAGGGAAATAAGCATTCATATTAGCACCTACTATGTGCCAGGCACTGAGTTAAATGTTTTTTACAAATATGACCTCATGTGATCCTTCTAAGAGCTCTGTCCTGCCTCCTCCCAACTCCCCAGAGCCCAGTGAGGAACTTAACTAAGTCTACTACATCAAGCCACTGTCTCTTTGTCTTGTCCATAAGAATATCAGCATGGTGAGAGAAAGAACATTAGAATTTTGAGTCAGAAAATGAAACTCTGGGTTTAGGTTGGCCTCTGAGACTTCCAGTATGATCCTGAGCAAGGTGAGTAAGCTCTGGGAGCCTCTGGACACCCCAAAACTTATCTATGCAGAGCCACAGAACCAGCACTGATGGAGAAGGTTCCCACATTGGGATGGAGTGACCAATGCTTCGAAAAATATGTGTGACGGTGAGACTTGTCAATGGAAACCACACACACACACACACACACACACACACACACACACACACACACAGACAGAGATTGCCAGACAACATGGAAGAGGCTGGGGAAGGTCCTTCCAAAAAGGTAGGCTTTTGGCAGGCTCCGAAACCCAAACTAAGAAGCAGGCAAAAAGACTTCTCCAGGGCCATCTTTCCTCCTTTTCCCTTCCTGGCTGATTCAAGTGGGAAAGCCATATTCTAAGGCTCTGGTGGGGCAGAAGTCTAGGACTGTCCCCATGAGGGGCCCACATGTGGCCCATGATTATGGGTCTCTGGTGTCTCTTTTAGTTCTTTTTTGCTCTTCCCTAAAGGAGCATCAGTCTAGACTGAGACTTTGTGAGCTCTGGAAGGTCAGGAGAATGAAATGCTGGAGGTCCAGGACAGGGAGATCCTACCAGAGTCTATGGACAGATCTGACTAGGAAGGAGCAAACTCTTAGTGTGGCAGTGAATCAAAGGGACTGTGACAGAATGACAGCAACTCATCATCCTCCCTGCAGTATTCAGAAATGACATTTAAGGGCAGCTGGGTGGCTCAGTGGACAGAGAGCCAGGTTGAGAGATGGGAGCTCCTGGGTTCATGCCCTCAGATATGTCCAAGATGTATGGCCCTGGGCAAATCCCTTAACCCCAATTCCCTAGCTCTTGCCACTCTTCTGTTTTAGAATTGAGAAGGTAAAGGTTTGAAAAAAATGCTAATTCATTGTTAGTGGAATTGCAAAATTTTGGCAAGCAATCTGCCACTATATTGTAAAAATAACAAAAGCAATTGGTCCCTTTGACCAAATAATTACCCAGTTTGGAATATATTCTGACTGTTATTTTATTAAAACCAGAACTATCTGTTCTAGAATCAGTTATAATAACCTAAACCACAAAGCAACTTAAATACCCAATAATGTTAGAATGGTTCAATAAATTGTGAAACATTGGCATAATTGAATATTCTGTTGTAGGTAAGGGCTACGCATGCAAGGGATATAAAGGTTATGAAATGGAGGCAACTGGGTGACTCAACGGATTGAGAGTCAAGCCTAGAGATGAGAAGTCCTGGGTTCGAATATAACTTCAGACTCTTCCTGGTCATGTGGCCCTGGGCATTTAACCCCCATTACCTAACCCTTATGGCTTTTCTGCTGTAAAACCAATACACCATATTGATTCTAAGATAGAAGGTGAGGGCTTTTTTCAAAGATTATGAAATAATGGGAAGTAAGAACCGATCAGAAGAACAAGTGTACCTACACAACCTCTGATCATTCAAGTGGAAAAGTAAAGGAAATGATTGGACCAAGAATTACACTAGAAACTTTGAAACCAGTTATTTTAACCTTTTAAATGTCAAACTGGACTTGTTTAAATCTGACCAGTGGCAAAGGTAGTGGGACTATTTGGTTCACTATTAAATTGAGTCCTTTTTGAAAATATAGATTTCTCATTGGTGATTTCCAACTTTCCAACCTGAAAACTGTTCTCTTTTCTTTTACACTAAAAGGCCAATGACAATGCCCGAAGAGAGGAGTTGTTTTTGCAGGGAATTGCAGTTGTTGAGGGCTTAGAGATATTGTAGGGGAAGTAAGAATTGTTGGAAGTCGAAAACAGACGTAGAGATCACCTAAGTGAACGGGTGACTTGCCCAGGGTCAACCAGTGAGGTAGCTGCTGACCTCAGTTCTGACTCTTACTGCCCTTCTCTTTCCATTTCATCATGCCTCCTGGCCTCTGTTTAAAGCTAATTTCTGAGAATAAACAAGGCTAAGATAGGCAGCCCACAAAACCTCAGCACCCCCCACTCTGGTTGGATGGGACACTGAGCTTGTTTGCTTATCTAGCTCAGGGCAGCAGGCTACCGCACTCTCACGTGCCTCAGACCCCAGGAACTGAAGCGATCGGAACTCAGCCCTCAAAGCCCCAACTTCCTGGGGCCCCACAACTCAACCCTTCCCACCTTTTACTATTAGACAAACATGAAGGGTCTTTGATTTGGCTCTCCACTGGGGCCAAAGGAACCTCCAAATACTTATCTGCCATTCATTCATTCACTTATTAAAGCCCTACTCTATACACTTATCCATTATTCATTCATTCATTCACTTATTAAAGCCCTACTCTATACACTTATTCATCATTCATTCATTCATTCACTTATTAAAGCCCTACTCTATATACTTATCTATCATTCATTCACTTATTAAAGCCCTACTCTATACATTTATTCATCATTCATTCATTCATTCACTTATTAAAGCCCTACTCTATATACTTATCTATCATTCATTCACTTATTAAAGCCCTACTCTATACACTTATTCATCATTCATTCATTCATTCACTTATTAAAGCCCTACTCTATACACTTATTCATCATTCATTCATTCATTCACTTATTAAAGCCCTACTCTATATACTTATCTATCATTCATTCACTTATTAAAGCCCTACTCTATACATTTATTCATCATTCATTCATTCATTCATTCATTCACTTATTAAAGCCCTACTCTATACACTTATTCATCATTCATTCATTCATTCACTTATTAAAGCCCTACTCTATACACTTATTCATCATTCATTCATTCATTCACTTATTAAAGCCCTACTCTATATACTTATCTATCATTCATTCATTCATTCACTTATTAAAGCCCTACTCTATACACTTATTCATCATTCATTCATTCATTCACTTATTAAAGCCCTACTCTATATACTTATCTATCATTCATTCACTTATTAAAGCCCTACTCTATACACTTATTCATCATTCATTCATTCATTCACTTATTAAAGCCCTACTCTATATACTTATCTATCATTCATTCACTTATTAAAGCCCTACTCTATATACTTATTCATCATTCATTCATTCATTCACTTATTAAAGCCCTACTCTATACACTTATCCATCATGCATTCACTTATTTTTTTTAATTTTATAATATTTTATTTGATCATTTCCAAGCATTATTCATTAAAGACAAAGATCATTTTCTTTTCCTCTCCCCCCTATAGCCGGCGTGTGATTCCACTGGGTATCACATGTGTTCTTGATTCGAACCCATTGCCATGTTGTTGATATTTGCATTAGAGTGTTCGTTTAGAGTCTCTCCTCTGTCATGTCCCCTCAACCGCTGTAGTCAGGCAGTTGCTTTTGCTCGGTGTTTCTACTCCCACAGTTTATCCTCTGCTTATGGATAGTGTTTTTTCTCCTAGATCCCTGCAGATTGTTCAGGGACATTACACCGCCACTAATGGAGAAGTCAATTACATTCGATTGTGCCACAGTGTATCCGTCTCTGTGTACAATGTTCTCCTGGTTCTGCTCCTCTCGCTCTGCATCACTTCCTGGAGGTTGTTCCAGTCTCCATGGAATTCCTCCACTTTATTATTCCTTTTAGCACAATAGTATTCTATAACCAACATATACCACAATGTGTTCAGCCATTCTCCAACTTAAGGGATCCCCTCGTTTTCCAGTTTTTGGCCACCACAAAGAGCGCAGCTATGAATATTCTTGTACAAGTCTTTTTCCTTATTATCTCTTTGGGGTACAAACCCAGCAGTGCTATGGCTGGGTCAAAGCGTAGACATTCTTTTGTCACCCTTTGGGCATAGTTCCAAATTCATGCATTCACTTATTAAAGCCCTACTCTATATACTTATCCATCATTCATTCATTCATTCACTTATTAAAGCCCTACTCTATACACTTATTCATCATTCATTCATTCATTCACTTATTAAAGCCCTACTCTATATACTTATTCATCATTCATTCATTCATTCATTCATTCACTTATTAAAGCCCTACTCTACGCATACTTATCTACTATTCTTTCATTCACTTACTAAAACTGTATTATATACAAACTTATCCACTATTCATTCATTAACTTATTAAAACCCTACTGTATGCAAGCATTTATCAACCATTATTCAATCACTTATGAAAGTTCTACTGTGTGCTGTAGTGGAAGGCATAAAGACAGTCTCAGAATCCCAAAAATCTGAGTTCAAGTCTCCCAACTCTCTAAGTTGTAGGATGAAAAATGTGATCCACAACCAGAGAAAGAACTAATAGAGTCTAAGCATAGATCTAAGCAGACCATTTTTCACTTTATTTGTGTGTGTGTGTGTGTGTGTGTGTGTGTGTGTGTGTTTGGTTTTTGTTCTAAAAGGGTCTTCTTTCACAACAAGACCAAAATGGAAATGTTTCATGTGATCACACATGTATAATCCAAATCAAATTATTTACCAGCTCAGGGGGTGGAGAGGGAAAGGAGGTAGGGAGAGAATTTGTATCTCAAAATTATGGAAAACATATGTTAAAAGTTGTTTTTATAAATTTGTTATTAAAATAAAAAATAAAGAAATGGTTTTCACACATAATTAGGCAAAATAAAATGTTATTTTTTAAAAGTCTCTAAGTTGTGTAATATTTTTTATTATTAGAGCAAGTTTCCTAACTGGCATTGCTCTATGCTAATGATATCATAGATCCAGGGGAAAAAATGCAAGGCACAGACCTGGGGCTACCAATGCAGAAGCTAAAATAATCCCAGAACCAAATCGGGCACTAATGTTCTATGGGAGAAAAGGACACGTTGCAGATAAGTCAATATAGTCTATATGAAGCCATTCCAAGGGGAAGACAGCGCTAACCACAGGGGAAGTCGGAGAAAGAATTGTGGAGGATGTGGAGGATGTGGCCATGAAGCTGAGCCTTAAAGGAAATGCATGCTAAGCGGTGGAGATGGGGAGAGAGTTCTTGTGATTGGGGGGGGGGGGGCTTCTCACCACTGGTTAGAAATGAAGGCTGAGATACCACTGATGAGTTTGTACCCCAAAGAGATAATAAGGATAAAGACTTGTACAAGAATATTCATAGCTGCGCTCTTTGTGGTGGCAAAAAATTGGAAGATGAGGGGATGCCCTTGATTGGGGAATGGCTGAACAAATTGTGGTATATGTTGGTGATGGAATACCATTGTGCTCAAAGGAATGATGAACTGGAGGGATTCCATGTGAACTGGAACGACCTCCAGGAAGTGATGCAGAGCGAAAGGAGCAGAACCAGGAGAACATTGTACACAGAGATGGATACACTGTGGCATGATTGAATGTAACTGACTTCTCTACTACCAGCAATGCAGTGATCCAGGACAATTTGGAGGGACTTATGAGAAACAAGCTCTCCACATCCAGAGGAAGAACTGTGGGAGCAGAAACACAGAAGAGAAACAACTGCTTGATCACATGGGTCGATGAGGATATGACTGGTGTTGTAGGCAATCATCCTAATGTAAATATCAATAATATGGAAATAGGTCTTAATCAATGACACATGTAAAACCCAGTGGAATTGCTCATTGGCTATGGGAGGGGGTGGGGAGAGGGGAGGGAAAGAATATGAATCATGGAACCATGGAAACATATTCTTAATTAATTAATTAAATTGGTTTAAAAAAAAAAGAAATGAAGGTTGAGGCCAGGTGGGAGGGAGGTTAAGCAAGGTCAGGCAAAGATCACATGGTGATGGAGGTGAGCTGGATTTTCCTCACTCTCAGACTTCCCTTCTTGCTCTCTTCCTGGCTTTAACCCAAGAGGCAGGGTGGGGAGAGAGAAACGCTTTGAGGTCTCCAATATTTCCCTTTGGCCCAGCCAGGAGGCCACTAGCTTGCTCCCAAGCATGAGGGACCTGGTTCCCCACAGACTTAATCTCAAAATGTTATCTCACTCCATGGATGTTCCTTGTAGAGATCCAATGAGCATTTCTGCCATGATGCTGTAGGACCATAGCCTTCCTGGGCCTATGGGAGTTGTTTTGTCCTACTGCTTGGGAGACTGGATGATAGAACAGAAACTACTTCATATGCAGTCCTGTAATATGAGGACCCAGGAGGGGACCTCATGCGCAAGAGGATCGCTTGGCTTCAACCCCCCTTGTTAAACATCCTCCTCCCTTGTTTGGTGACATTGAAAACTGTCATGGTTCTGCTCCTGTCAGACTTATCCAATTGGCAGGTGCCTCCCCAGAGACTTCTCAGATGACTGTGGAGTACTTCAGGGAACTTTGTGTCTAGCATAAATGTGCAGATCTACTAACGCATCTCCTGGGATGAGAAATCATGTCTTTAACTAAGCCTGAGGATGAAGACATACAGGATGATAGAATCCTAATGATGGTTCTGGGAGTATGGGAGAGAGAGAGAGGAAGGAAGAGAGAATAAAAAGGAAGAGAGGAGGGGAGGAGAAAAAAGAGAGAGCTTGCACGAATATTGCTCCAGCTTACCTCTCAGGAAGGAAAATGTGTGTGTGTGTGTGTGTGTGTGTGTGTGTGTGTGCGTGTGTGTGTGTATGTGAGAGAGAGAGACAGAGAGACAGAGACAGACAAAGACAGAGACAGAGGCAGACAGAGACACAGAGAGAGAGACAGAGAGACAGAGATAGAGAGAGAGACAGAGAGACAGAGACAGTGAGAGACAGAGAGAGACAGAGACAGAGAGACAGAGAGAGAGACAGAGACAGACAGAGACAGAGACAGAGGCAGACAGAGACACAGAGAGAGAGACAGAGAGAGACACAGAGAGACAGAGACAGAGAGAGACAGAGACAGAGAGACAGAGAGAGAGACAGAGACAGACAGAGACAGACAGAGACAGAGACAGAGGCAGACAGAGACACAGAGAGAGAGACAGAGAGAGAGACAGAGAGACAGAGACAGTGAGATACAGAGAGAGACAGAGACAGAGAGACAGAGAGAGACAGAGACAGAGAGACAGAGAGAGAGACAGAGACAGACAGAGAGAGACAGAGAGACAGAGACAGAGACAGAGAGACAGAGACAGAGAGATAGACAGAGACAGAGAGAGACAAAGAGAGATAGAGAGACAGAGGAGGGGAGGGACACATGTGTGCGCACACACACACACACACACTTCCAGTTCAAACACCTACAAACCTATCTAGAATATGCTTTGTATGATATTCCAGAAAAAAAGTGTCCAAACAGCACCTCCAGAAGCCAGGCTACCTCTAGGGCCTTCTATAATGTGCTGCTGTCAGTTGCCTTTTAAAGTCCTGAATTCTAAATTAAGTCACTGTAAGTCAGACAAGGCTTCTTGGTGTGACTGCACCTTGATTGGCTGAGCAAAGGGCCCTCTCTCTGAACCACAGGAAGCATCCCTTGCATCCGGTTGCCCAGAGGATAGCCTCTATTATGACTCATTGTTATTATCATTTCTATATTACTCTGAAGTTTGAAATCATATCAGAATGTGAAAAAAGCCCTTGGCAGGACAGGTGGGTTTCTTAGTGGTTAGAGAACCAGGTCTAGAGACAAGGTGGCAGGAGGTGGGTCATCTTAGGTTTAAGCTAGATACTTCCTAGCTATGTGACCCTATTCGAGTCACTTTGCCTCCATTGCCTAGCCCTTACCACTTTTCTGCCTTGGAATTAATACATAGTCTTAATTCTAAAATGGAAAATAAGGAGGAGGAGGAGGAAGAGGAGGAGGAGGAGGAGGAGGAAGAGGAAGAGGAAGAGGAGGAGGAGGAGGAAGAGGAGAAAGAGGAAGAGGAGGAGGAGGAGGAGGAAGAGGAGGAAGAGGAGGAGGAGGAAGAGGAGGAAGAGGAAGAGGAGGAAGAGGAGGAGGAGGAGGAGGAGGAGGAAGAGGAGGAAGAGGAAGAGGAGGAGGAGAACAAGGAGAAGGAGCAGCAGCCCTGGAGGCCAACTCTTTTATTTTTAGACCATAACAAAGATCTATAAAATATGGAAATTCCACCTATCTTCAAGCAAATGAAACTCAAACCAACACAGAATTTGTAAACATTGAATTTGAGAGCAGATGCCAGTCATTAAGTGAAATGTCGAATCTTGACAGCAGAATAAGATATTTCTCCTAAAGAACCTCCCACATCTATAACACTACTGGGAAAAGGCAGCAGGGAAAAAAGACTATGAAAATAATTTCTCATTAGTTTATAATAGTCCAAGTATATAAAGTCGTAACACAGTTGATGCAATTCATTTATCATCAAGTAGTGTTTGGGCTCACAGGAAATTCTCTAAAATCGTGATTTAGAGGCATTTAAGGGCTGTTTATGATATCAATAACAATTGAATGCAGAGAAAAGCTTTTAAAAGCTATAAATGTGTTTTCCTTTTGTCTTTCAGATTGCTTGCAGCTCTCTTGAATAGCCAAAGTGCTCAGGACTCCCTGGGACTTAGCCAGAAGCATCATCAGATCAGCCTGATCACCAGGGAGTGAATCCAGGAAAATAAATGATGTTGGAGATCCAGGGAGGTCCCAAGATCAAAGTCTGGGTCAGTGGAAAGGTCACTGACTAAAGGCCAGGAAGCCAAGTATCTGATGCCAGAGCCTTAGGGCAGGTAGATGACTCAGTGGATAGAGAGCCAGGCCTGGAGACAGGAGGTCATGTGTTCAAATCTGGGCTCAGATATTTCCCAGCCGTGTGACCCTGGACAAGTCACTTAACCCCCATGGCCTAGCCCTTACTGCTCTTCTGCCTTGGAACCAATACAAAGTATTGATTCTAAGGTGGAAGGTGATAAGGGTTTTAAAAAAAGAGCCAGAATAATAGCCGATACTCACACAACACTTCCTATAGAAGCACCATCCTCACCACACCCCTGGGAAGGAGGGACTATGATTATCTCCATTTTACAGGTGAGGAAACTAAGGCAAAGATTAAATGACCTGCTCAGGATTCCACAGCTATCAAGTACCTGAGGCAGGATTTGAACTCAGACTCTTCTTGACTCCAGAGCCAGCACTCTATCCACTATATCACCCGGCCACAGGCAGTTCCTGCCTTCAAGGAGCTCACAGTCTAATGAGGGAGATGACAAACATCCCATCAGCATCTTGAACTCAAATAATCAAAGCAGAAATCATTCTCTTTTCCCCAAGTCCATTTCCCCTCCCAGATACAAAATAAAATAAAATAAAATAATAGGATAAAATGGTAGAAAGAATTCATCTAAATTTTGTAAATGTTTACATCGTCCTTGACTCATTGCTTACCCTCACTCCACATATCCAAATCCTTTTAGCCTTGACAATACTGCTAGCCTCTGTCCCATCCTTTGCCCTCCTTCACGTGGTCATCACGCTAGTTTGGACTCTCATCACCTTTCTTCTAGACCACTGAGTTAGCTTCTTAAGTGGCCTCTCTTCCTCAGATCTCCTGCTCCCCACCATCCCTCTTCCATAAAGTTGCCATAGTAATATTGTCCCTTCCCTCCTCAGGAACTTTTGTAGCTCCCTATTACCCCTAGGACCAAACACCAACTCCTCCATTTGACATTTAAGTCCTTTATGGCCCAGCTCTGTCCTCTTTTCCCATCCTCATTAGCCATCGATCGCTCTTTGGACTCTTCTATCCAGTTAGCCTGACCCTCTTGTTCCTCAAACCCAACACTCTGTCTCTAGAGGCTCAACATGCCTGGCAGGCATCCCCTGGTCCCGTCTAAGACTCAAAAGTCTTGGTTTCCTTCCTTCAGTCCTCAGTAAGTACTTATTAATGTACTTACTCTGGAGCAGGCCCTCAAAGAGCTTAGACACTGGGAAGTGAAAAAAAAGAAAAGCCCCCAAGCTGCGGTACATGGAGGTGGTGCCATATCATGGCACCTGAGTTCAGGGAAGAGATGCAACCTGGAGAAAAGAGAAGCAGGAGAATGATGCCCAGGCCAGGCACTGTCACAGGAAAGAGCCCAGCGACGTCTATTCCACACAATCATGATCTATTGAAGGTGGTTTGGCTCAATTGTCCCATTTTTTATTCTATCTTGTGTAGGTGCTTGGGTTGGGGGATGGAGGCAATGGAGAAGAGGAGTTACTGGGAGCGGATTGGTGTGTAAAAACAAAACCCATCAACATGTCTCTATCTCTATAAAGGACTAGAAATATACTTTTTAAAAAAAGAAAGTTGGTCTTGGAGTCAGAAGAGATTGAGATTTTATTAGCAGTAGGAGCCAGAGCCAGCCATTTATTCTAGGTCTCAGTTTCTTCAAGATAAAAATGGGGATAATTGCATTCATTAGAATGTAAATTCCTTGAGAGTAAGGATCATTTTGTTCTTTGTATCTGAATCCCCAGGGCCTAGCACAGTGCCTGGCAAGAAGTAGAACCTTAATAATTGCTTGTTGATTGACTGATTGAAAAATTATACCACTTCCTTCACAAGGCTGCTGTGGGGAAATAAATTGGTTACCCTTAATGAGCTAAGAACAAGTGAGATAAAACGAAACTCGGGCAGTAAGGCAAAGGGGAGATTGGGAGGTACAACATCTTCACATACAATGGACCTCCTGGATCAGAACTTGGACTAGGACAGAAGTTTTGAACTCAGGGCTTTGGTGGTGACTGTTGTTGAGGGACACTGGGATTTTCCTGGCACAGGGAATTCCCAGTGAGGAAACGCCCTCTGGCAATATAGTTTTGCAACAAAATTCTTTAGAGAGTTTTCTTGGGCACTAAAGACTAAAGTAGGCTAGCCAGGGTCACATATCCAGTATGAGGCAGGACTTTATCTAAGGCCTTCCTGAGTTGAAGCAGCTAGATGGCACAGAGGAAAAACTGTAGGACCCAGAGTCAGGAAGACCTGAGCTCAAATCCAGCCTCAGACTCTGACTAGGTGTGTGACCTTGGGCAAGTCACTTAACCCTGTTTGCCTCAGTTTCTCCATCTGTAAAATGAACTAGAGAAGGAAATGGAAAAAACCACTCCAATATTTTTGTCAAGAAAACCCCAAATGGGGTCAGGAAGAGTTGGACATGACTAAAATGACTGAAAAACAACTTGTTGACTTAGAAGTCCATGCTCTATCCACTATACCATCCTACCACTCAGATTAAAAAGTTAGTTAAGGGATATTAACTAACAAGTTCTATGTTCTATGATACACTGATAAGAATTTGCTCATTCTGGGGTTTCAGATCTTCTGCTGACCTGTATCAATCAGTCAATCAGCAAGCAGTGTACCAAGCACTGGGGTTACAGAGATAAAAATAAAACTTGGGCAGGAGGTGGTGGGGAGGGTTGGGAGGTACAACATATTCACATACAACAGGGTTCCAAGAGCAGGTCAGGAGCTCCTTCAAGGTGAAATGAAGTGGACAACATACAAGCATCTTAGCCTAGAATTCCAGGCTGTCCAAATGGGTCCTCAACCATGCACCCAGGCTTATTCCATGTTACTCTCAGTGATCCATTCGAGATTCCTTCAAAATTGAGGTGGTCTCCAAATGCCTAAACTACCTTGGCCAACCCGGCAGGTAAAGCTGTGTCTCCCGAGCACCCCCTTTTCTTCTCTTCCTTGTGAATCCTGACTGTTTTTCAAGATTCAACCCCTTTGGCAAAGCCTTCCTGACCTCCATTTCTTAACTCAATTCAGGGAGTTAGCGAGCTTCTTGTCCTGAAATTTCTCTCAAAAAATTTTAAATCTTAGATTTTACAAAAATTATGCAACATCATCCCCCCAGGGGGGCATTGACCAACACCCAGATCAACCCAGGATACATGCCTGAGTTATTGGGTATATGAATCAATTCTCAAAAGAAAAACCCAAAACTTAAAAAAAAACAAATAAAAGAAAAATTAAATATTGGGGGGAAATTAATATAGAAAAATCTATGTATATAAAATTTTGGAGTCAGCAAGAATAAGCCCATAACAGGTTCTTGAATCAGGACCCAATTAAAGTGATTTATGTCCTACAAGCGTGCAGGACAATAGCAGCAATCTTGCACTTACCCAATCAGCAGTCAGGACTACAGAAAATTGCCATATTATAAGAGAAAAAGGGACTAGATTTTGCAGTAAAAGGGAAATATGTGATTCCCTGGTCTGATTTTTCCTTCACTCTCAGGGACAGAGGAGCCAAAATGGCAGCCAAACTAAGGTACTTGCTGTAATGTGGCACTGGGGAGTCCAGCATCTGAAGTTGTCAAACAGCTGCTTCCTTGAACCACAAATAAATCCTCTGTCTTGGTGCATATTCTCATCAATCCCATCAGGATTGGTTGGTTTCCCTGACCTTGTGCTTCTTGGCATTGTACAGTGGCTCTTTTGTGATCCCTTTTTCTGGAATCAGACACAATTATTAATCAAAATCCCATAATATTGGCAAGTTCCCATAGTCTAAAGCTTTTGGGTATGCATTGATATTAGGGCTAATGGATATTTTAAACTTAGCCTATTGCAAATGAAAAAGAAAAATAGTAATAAAATTTTAAAAATAAAAATCTCGTAGTTCACATTCCATGACAATGTGTCAGCCCAAACAGTGTCCAACTTGGACTTTTATAATGGTATTAGCTCTGGTCTAATCATAGGAGTACAAATACATCCTGTTACATGCAACAGGATACAGTTAATTAGTGTTGATATTTGTTTCCTTCCACAAAAGGATTAATATGGGAAACTGTTTTACATGATTACACATGTAAAATCTATATGAGATTGCTTACCATATCAACAAGGAAGAGTGGGATGGAAGGGGAGGGAGAGAGAGGGAGAGAATTCAAGACTTGCTATTCTTTGAAAAATGTTGGAAACTGTTTTTACATGTAATTGGGGGGAGATAAAATAAAATTTAATTTAAAAAAAGAAACAATAATACCTCCTCTACATGGTGGTCAGCCAGTTGACCAGCATTTATTGAGCAATCTCTGTGCACCAGAAACACTGGGAAAGGACTCCTACAGAAGGTGGAGTTTAATTAAGTCTTGAGGAAGCCAAGGAAAGTATAAGGCCCAGGTGAAAAGGTGTTAGAAGCAAATTTCTCTCTCCATTATGTTGTCTCTTTTTTTAAATTATCTCTCAGTGACCTGGAGGTCAAAGACCACTGAGTAAATTCAGGTATAGATAAGCCCTCAGAGAAAGGAAGTTAAAGAACCAAGGAATCAATGAGATGGGAAATTGATTCAACAGGCAATGCCCACCTGGGTGGCCCAGGCAAATTAAGAAACTAAACTATGGCTGGTTCCTGAGGTGTGATATGTGAGAGTTAGTGGGTGGAGAAAAGAGCTTATAAGATCAGACCAGGACCTTTTCAGGGTCTTCTGGCTGGAGCATGGAGAGCTAAAGGAACTCTTGAGAGAGTTTAGCCACAGGACCATCATGGCAGCCAATAGATTAGAAAGCTAAATATCTCTGTCTCTCTCCTATCTTTCCCTCTCTTTACTACTACTACTACTACTACTACTACTACTACTACTACTACTACTACTACTACTACTATTACTACTACTACCACTACTACTACTTTGATTTCATAAAGTTATTAAGCTACTATCAGCCTCATAATTTTAATTATTACAAAGGAGAATATTCTAAACATGGAAGACATCCAGTGCAAAGGCAGAAAAATCAGACAAGAGAGTGTCCGAAATGAGGAATAGCCAGAAAACAAGTGGATTATAGAGCAGAATGATGTGTGAGAAGACTGAATAAAAAGTGAAGTGCGTTTCCATTTCCTGGTGATATACCAGAGGTGAGACAGTTATTTTCAGACATAAATTGTAGGTTGAACCATGCTTCAAGTTTTTTTCTTTCTCTATTATTTTATTGTGTTTGTGTGTTCTTTTACAACATGACTAACATGGAAATATGGAGAGGGCTTCAAATGCTAGGCTGAGCATTTTGTATAGATTCTAAAGAATCTATAGAGAGCTGCTGAAAATGTTGCCTGATCAGATCTGTGCAGTAGAAATAGCCACTTGACAGTTCTAGATGGAGTGGAAAGAGCAGAACCTGGAAACAGAGAGACCACTGAGTCAACTAATGCAGTAGTCCAAACAGGAGATGATGAGTGAGAATAGAGGCTGTAGTGATGGAGAGAAGGGAATGGATGTGGGAGGGGGTTGTGGAGAGGCAATCCACAAGGCCTGGTAACTTAATGGCGATGAGGAGGAAGGGAGGAAGGAGGGAAAGTGTCAAGGGTGACTCCAAGGGGCCTGGAAGAGTAGTGGTACCCTCAACAGAAAGAGGGAGACTTTGAGGCAGAATGAATTGGGGGAGATGGCATCAAGCTGGGACTCTCTGGACCTAAAACCTGACTATCCTCTCTGACCAATGGACCCTGTCCATTTCCCCTTATTCAGTGAGATGGCTTTCCTCCACAGAGGTTTCCAAGCAGGACCTGGATGGGGCACCCAACATCCCCGCTCACCTAGAGATGGCACTAGACCACCTCAGAAGTCCCTTCCTAGAATTCTGAGACTAGCAATTCAGGATGTTCAAGTTTTGTTGATCTAGACATCCTCTACCCTAACCCCTTCTGATCTTTCTGCTCATACTGTATGATGTACAATCAATCCAGGATAGAGTAGTGACCTCCAATAGATGGACATTCAATTCAATTCAATTCATTTTAGTCATCTGATTCAGTAGAAAGAACACTACACTTAGAACCAGTGGATTTGGGTTCAAATCCTGCCTCCATTATTGCCTATCTGATCTTAGACAAGTCACTTCCCTTCTCTCTTGAGGCTCAGTTTCCTCTCTGTAAAATGGGAAGGTTGGACTAGAATCTCTCGAGAATCCCTTCCAAGTCTGGATCAAGGAGCCTCTGAATGAAGCTTCATTCCTAGGTGTTATCGGGTTGGGCTGAGCTTTGCAATGGTCACTGGCCTGCCCCAGCCGCTGCCCCCATGTAGATGGAAGCCCATGTCAGAAGCTCTCTGTCTCAGAGATACCTTTTGGGAAACGTTCTTCCTCTCGTTGCACCTATGTCTCCATCCCAGAAGTCTGGGGCACCTCTGCAGGGTAGCTGAGTGTAACAGGGGCAGCGTGGGATGGTGCCCAAAGCACTGTATTTGGGGACACAGATGGCCAGTTCCAAGCTTGGCTATGCCATTTACTATGGGTGTGATCCATGATCAAGACTTGGCCCCTCTACGGGCTTCCCTTTCCTCATCTGTAAAGGAAGAGATTGACATGGAAAGACTAGTCTGGTGACCGACACGGCGAGCTGTGATGCCTTCGGAGGCCTACGAAGTGGAGGGAAGCTCTGGGCACCATCAGGGGCTTATGTCTCCCCCATGGCCAAAGCCTCCATTTGTTGCACTTGACTGACTGTCCTGATGTGACAAGAGAGGATCCTGTTGGGGCCAGGAGTCATTGGGAAATGGCAGGGATTTGAACTGAGAGCATCAACGAGACACAAAAAGAAAAAGAAGCGAAGAGGTTGGACAAGACCCTCCCTTGGGTCCGTCCAGCTGTGACATTTGCGAAAACCCAACCCCTGGAGGAGGAACCATCCCCTCCTGCCCAGGATCCCCTGGTGCATGCTGAGCATCACTTCATGTGCCCACTAGGAAGCCTCCTCCACCCAGGCTCATCTCCCTGGGATAGCTCTAGCTGCAGTTCCCAGATGCTCCCAGCAAGGGGCCCCAGGGCTGCTCTCTGCCGCCCCCTGCTGTTGGCCTTCTGCTCAACAGTGTAGGGGGCGAGTCTCTGCGGTTCTCTGCTTCCACCTGCTGATGAACTCTTGACATTGTTCTTTCTAAGCAAGGGATTAGAGAGAGAGGGAGAGAGACAGAGAAAGTGGGGAGAGATGGGGGAGAGACAAAAAGGAAGCGAGAGAGACAGAGAGAGAAAGCAAGAGAGAGATGGAGAGAGGGATAGAGAAAGGCAGAGAGAGACAGAGACAGAGAGAGGGATGGAGAGAGGCATAGAGAGAGACAGAGACACAGAGACGGAGAGAGGGATGGAGAAAGGCAGAGAGACACAGAGACAGAGAGAGGGATGGAGAGAGGCAGAGAGACACAGAGAGATAATTCTGTCATGAAGCACATGGGCCATAGATGGAAATCCACCTACAAAAAAATCCAAGAGTCCTTGCTTCAGAGGAGACGTTCTTCCCTCTGCAGTACTTCACAGCTCTGTGGGTATTTTCAAACTTAATTAACCTAACACCTAAGGAGCTGTCCAAATGTGGCCTGTTGCCTCAGAAAATCACAAGATCTTAGATGTCCTGAGAAGGCTCTAGGAAGCCAACCCCAATCTAACTTCTTCATTTAACAGATGAGGAAACTGAGGCCCAAGGAGCTGAAGAGGTTTGTCCAAGGGCACCCAGGTTGTCTTGTCTGGGTATGAATTCTTCTAAAAATGCAAAGCAAGTATCAGTAGCATTTGAACTCAGAACCCTCAGTTTACAAAACCAACCACTGAAGTCTGGGTTCTCCGATCACCAGAGATGAGGGGATCACAAGCAGTAGCTGCATTAAGCCTGTGGGTGGTCACTATACTTCTAGCCTAGGAAAGATGGAGAGAGATTGAAAATAAATAATAAAATAAAGCATCTTGGTTACAAGAGATGGCTCAATGGATGGGGAAGAACCAAAGGATAGAAGGATAAACCTGGAAGAGGCCTTGGGGCCATTGTTTCTAACTCTCCTCTTTTATTTGTATTTTTAAAAATAAATATCATTGTTTATTTACAAGCATTCACAACTGCCTGCCTACCCCCTACCGCAGGGAACAAGGATGGGAGCAAACATGAAAATCCTTACCAGAACTATCCATGGTCCAGCAAAGCCAATCCCTACCCAAGAGCCACACATTCTAAACTTGGGCTCTTGGACTGAAGCAGAGGGGCCTGGTTCATCTTTGATCTTCCAGTTTCTCTCTGCTTTGATCAGTTCTAAAATCTTCCAAATTCAGCCTCTTCCCTTTACAAATGAGGAAACTGAGGCCCAAGGTGGTTGTGTGATTCTTGTACTTGCCTCCACACAGTTCATGAAAGCATCTACTCCATTCTAGAAGCAGTGCCACCATTCCTGAAGAGCTGCTGGCTTCTAAGGACTGGGTATGGGTAAGGGCCAATGAGTATGGAGACATTGGTGTGACCCATTTCAATGGAACCAGATCTGGGGCTGTACTGCCTTGTTGTTCAGATGTTTTCAGTTGTGTCTGACTCTTCCTGACTCCATTTGGGGTTTTCTTGACAAAGATCCTAGAGGGGCTTGCCATTTTCTTCTCCAGGTTATTTTACAAATGAAGAAACTAAGGCCAACAAGGCAAAGTGACTTACCCAGGGTCTCATAGCTGGGAAGAGTCTGAGGCCAAATTAGAACCCAGGACCTCCCATTTCTGGGCCT
The DNA here is from genome assembly GCF_027887165.1 of Monodelphis domestica. Lineage (NCBI taxonomy): Eukaryota > Metazoa > Chordata > Mammalia > Didelphimorphia > Didelphidae > Monodelphis > Monodelphis domestica. The sequence goes on along the minus strand of NC_077228.1, from coordinate 531,980,626 downwards.
GACTCTCAATCCACTGAGCCCCCCAGCTACCCCTCTTCAGATGACTGTCTCTAGCACCTTGCTCTCCTGGTGATTATATCCATAGAGAGAACCTAAGCGTTTCTGGCAGCGCCCACTCAGGATGAAAGCACACATTCCTGGGTTCCAACCAAGGTTGACAGCAACACTGATGACAGAACTGGACCCTGACCGAGCTGGCCTGGTGGCTGAGGACATCACATCAGCCAAAGCTTTTCCTCTGGCTCCCTCTGATCCATGTTCTTTCCTTAGATGGTTTCCACCAAAGTCTCCTAGAACTAAACTCCCTACTTGAATGTGAGCGGCTGAAGATGGTGGCCCTCTGTGGGCCATTGCTTAATTCATACAAGCTGTTGGCTCTGGGTCTCTCTCCTACTGACCCTCCCTCTTCCCCGGAGTGATCCTGGATGAGTCACTCAGCTGCCATTGCCTTGTTCTTGCTGCCCTTCTGCCTTGGAACCAGGATTTCAGATTGATTCTAAGATAGATGAGGGTTACAAAGCCAAACAAAGCAGGTGACTTCCCAGGAGGGCCAAGAGAATAAGGGGGGACTAATCAGCTTTTCAGCAGCTGAACACACATCCTCATTGACTGGGGCATTGTGCTTGGGACCCAAGATGGAGACGAATGTTGTCCTCAGCATCAGTCAGGGTTGGAAGGGACGAGGAAGGGTTTGCTTTCTGGGGGCCAGAAATATGGGAGGCAGGTGGACTGACAATGCAAGGTACAGAGTGATGGGCATAAAGCAGAGCCCAGACACAGAGCTTGCGGAAAATCAGAAGAGAGAAAGAGCTCTTGGGGATGGATAGTGTAGGGAAGGCTTCCCTGAGAAGAGGGAACCCGAGCTGAGCTTGGAGGGAAGAAAGAAGCTGCAGGATGGGCAGAAAAAAAAATCCTGGCCTGGAGGAGGCAAGAATCCCACACTGGACACCTCTTAGCTGTGTGACTCTGGTCAAGTCATTTGATGTCTGTTTCCTCTTCTATGAAATTGGTAGTATAGCTCTCTCTTGATACAGAGTTTTTTTTTTAATTTTATAGTATTTTATTTGATCATTTCCAAGCATTATTCATTAAAGACAAAGATCATTTTCTTTTCCTCCCCCCCAACCCCCATAGCCAACGCGTGATTCCACTGGGTATCACATGTGTTCTTGATTCGAACCCATTGCCATGTTGTTAATATTTGCATTAGAGTGTTCGTTTAGAGTCTCTCCTCTGTCATGTCCCCTCAACCACTGTAGTCAGGGAGTTGCTTTTCCTTGGTGTTTCCACTCCCACAGTTTGTCCTCTGCTTGTGGATAGTGTTTTTCCTCCTAGATCCCTGCAGATTGTTCAGGGACATTGTATTGACACTATTGGAGAAGCCCATTATGTTTGATTGTACCACAGTGTATCAGTCTCCATGTACAATGTTTTCCTGGTTCTGCTCCTCTCGCTCTGCATCACTTCCTGGAGGTTGTTCCAGTCTCCATGGAATTCCTCCACTTTATTATTCCTTTTTGCACAATAGGATTCCATCACCAACATATACCACAATTTGCTCAGCCATTCCCCAATTGATGGGCATCCCCTCGCTTTCCAATTTTTTGCCCCAGAGTTTTTATAGTGAAATAATGCCTGTGAAGTGCTCTTTGACCCTGCAGCGGTTATTACTGGGGGAAGGAGTCCTGGGTATTCCCCTGGATGGCTGATTGGTCCACCCTACTTTGTGAGGTGGAAACACTGCTCAGTTGAATCAGATCAAACCCTGGTGCGACAAGAAGCTGCTCTTATTAGGGGCAGGCGCTTAGTTCTATCCAAACAAACAGCAGCAAGTTCAGAATGAGGACAAGATTGGCAGGTCGTGGCATTGGAGAGGAAGGAGCCGAGATGCCCAGATCCGAGCCAGAAAGCACCAGCAGGGCAGAGACAAGCAGGGGAGCTCAAGAAAGCAAACTGCCTAAATAGCAGGAATTTCCCAAACTAGGGACTCGGCCATTGGGACTGTATTTCCAATTTTGAGTCTAACTTAAACTCTCTAAATCATTAGAAGAGGGAGCCAGAGGGTCCCCAAGAGGCATTGTTTTGGCCCCAGGCTTAAATCGAGCTGATTGGTGGAAGCGTTCCATTATAACCTTCTTTTCCTTGGCACTGGCTGTGCCCCATTGCTGGCATACTCTCCCCTGGTCACTCCTGGTCTTGGAATTTCTAGCACCTTCTGGGCTTCATTCACATACCTCCCCCAGCTCCCCAGAAGTTCCAGGGCTCCCCTCCATTTCCCTGGTGCTTGTTTTCCATGTCTTGCTATATGCATATGTTGCATCCCCCGATAGAACATAAGCTTCTTGCAGTCAGGGGTTTTCTCCTTCTTGCCTTTATGCTCCATTGTCTGGAGTATGTGGCTGTTTAGTCAGTTTTAGTCATGAAAACCTCTTCTGGAGTTTTCTTGGCAAAAATACTGGAATGATTTACTATTTCCTTCCCCAGCTAATTTTTTCAGGTGAGGAAACTGTGACAAACAGAGTGAAGTGACTTGACCAGGCTAACAATTGTCTGAGGCTGGATTTGAACTCAGGTCTTCCTGACTACTCCAGGTCCAGAGCTCTATCCACCAGCTAACCTCAGGAACAGAGGCAAAGAATAAAGGATTGTAATTGGGAAATACGTTGCATTTACTTCTTTGCCTATTCTTTGTCCTCCCTTCCCTCCCCAGAATGTAAGCTCTCTGAAGGCAGGGGCCATTTAAACTTGCTTTTGTGGGCATTTAATACATGCTTAATGAGGGGTTGACTTTAGCTCTTGAACAAAGACCTGCCCTGGGCTGTTATGCACATAGTAGGTGTTCAGAAAAGGTGTGCTGATTGATTAATGGAGTTCTGCAGGAGGAAAGGATCTGGTGAGAGGAATCCCCTTTCTCCCCTCCTGCCTGAAAGAAACTGGCTAGCAATGGAAATCTTTTCTTCCTCTGGGCAAACCACAGTTCCTAATCCCCCACAGAGTAAAGAGCACTGGACTGGGCACTCTGAGGGGAGACAAAAGAAGATGGAACCATTCTGGCCATTGAGACAGAGGAAGGCTTCCCAGTATAATGAAATCTCCCACAACAATGGATGCTGGCTCTTTCAAGCAGTGACAATCTCTCCTCCCCCTCCGTTTCCATGGTGATGGCCCAGGCTCTCGTTTCCATGGCAATACTGTAGGAGGCTTGAGCACTTCATATTTATTTTATAAACTGAAATTTTCCAGCAAGTTTTTTTCCCTCCTTCAGTCCAAACTCTGGCCCCAGACAGGCTTTCTTTTCTCAGGGGAGGCTCCAGAACTAGAGAGAAAAACCAAAGGGTAGCAAGAAAGCATGGCAGGATAAATGTCAGAGGAAGAAGAAAGAGAGGGGAGAGAGGAGCTGGGGAGAGACGCATCAGCAGGAGCTGCCAGGGGGCAGGAAGGAACCTGGTGGATATTTACTTCTCTGACATTTGTTTAATCTTTGGGTGTGGGTGCTTTTTAGGAGCTCAGGATGCAGAAGCTGTGGGAATCCTGGGTCTGCCATTCACCCCCGAAAAAGCTTAAAGAGAATTAGGAGAATGGGAAGAGCATCGAATGCCCCCAGGAAAAAGAAAGCCAGGAGGGGGAAGGGTTGCTGTTGGCTAGGAAAGATGAATTCTGGAAGGAGCCAAGAGAAAGGATGCTTGAGTTGTCTTTATTCCCAGGAAGAGAAAGTGGCATTTAGTGCTCGAACCCAACCCAATACCAGCTGAGACAACTCAGAGGCAGAGATCTGGAAAGGGATAAAGGCAGCCCCGAGAGGGAAGATATTCAAGAGTGAATTCGAATTCATTTTTTGCAAGAGAGAAAAGTAAGACGTATCTTCAAAGCCCCAGGGGATCCTTTGTTCCAGGGGTCTGTTAGCCAATCCAGAAGGGGCTGGGAATTGGGATTTCAGTCCCCCCAGGACCAGATAAGGCCAAAAGGGTGGAGAACCAGGGTGGATTCTGGCTGTGGGATGTCCCCTCCGAATGGAGAGAGTTATGACATTTCCCCCCTTGTTTGAGAACTTTGATCTCTGGGATCATTTCCAAGTTACTGACAAGGAACTTGTTTCTCTCTTCTTCATATAGGAGAATGGCTTGTGAGAAGCTTAGCCTCCCCAAAATGAGGAGAAACTGAGGCATGGGAATTTGAGACTTGCCCATTATCACCTAGTTTGTGGCAACAGGCAAGTGGGAACACTCCAGCTAGAACCCAGGTCTCCTTACTTCCAGTCTAGCTTTCTTTCCCCTGCACGAGGGCAATATGCCTTTAGGAAAGACTTTCAAGGATAGAATCAGCTCAATGCTTCTTCTTTTTTTTAATACATTTTAATTCATGCAAAGAATGCCATTTATTTATTTTTTAATTTTATTTAACTAATTAATTTAGAGCCTTTTTCCAAGGTTACAAAAATCATGTTCTTTCCCTCCCCTCCTCCAGCTCCCCTCCTGTAGCTGACACACAATTCCACTGGGTTTTACATGTGTCATTGATCAAGACTTATTTCCATATTATTGTAATTTGTAATATATATAATTGTAATGTAATTGTAAAATGTAATATAATGTAATTGCATTAGGGTGATCCTTTAGAGTCTACATCCCTAATCACATCCCCATCGACCCATGTGATCAAGCAGTTGTTTTTCTTCTGCATTTCTGCTCCCACAGTTCTTCCTCTGGATGTGAGCAGTGATCTTTCTCCCAAGCCCCTCTGGATTGTCCTGGGTAATTGCATTGCTGCTAGTAGCAAAGTCCATTACATTGGATAGTTCCACAGTGTATCTGTCTCTGTGTACAATGTTCTCCTGGTTCTGCTCCTTTCACTCTGCATCAATTCCTGAAGGTCATCCAAGTTTGCATGGAATCCCTCCAATTCATCATTCTGTGTCAAGGAAGTTCATTCCCTCCCCCTCCTGAGTAGCTTGACCTGTCCATCAAACATTCCTGACATAACACTGTTGTGCCAGGCTTGCGTCCCTCTACATGTTGTACATCACTAAAAGTCAAGGCTTTGGGGCTTGAGAGGAGGGAGAGAACTGAGAAGAGAAGGAAGAAGGAAGAGGTCGGGATCAGAGCAGGCCAGTGAAAGGGAAGGAGGAAGAGACATGCAGACTAGGGATCATGTGGGCAGGTTACGTAGAGGAATGATTGTCTACCCTTTCCAATAAACTTTATAAAATATATACCTGGGTAGAAATATTCCAATTCTTACAATTCCTTTGAGCACAATAGTACTCCATCACCAAGATACCACAAATTGTTCAGCCATTCCCCAATCGAAGGGCAGCCCCCACAATGAGCTGAGCCAGCCCAATGCACGTGCCTGAACATAAGATTGGAGGGATGCTGAGACGGGTTGCAAATCATGCTTGGTGCCAAACATTGGAACTTGAAAGTCTACCATTAGAAATTCATTCCTTGGAGTGACTCTTCTAGACTCTTGTTTGAAATGGCATACAGCCCATAGAAGGGAGTAATTTTAAGTCCTTATTAGCCACTAACATTTTAGTGTGAATTCTAGGATCATGGTTTTAGATTCAGAAGGGACCTTAAGAGTATAATGCCCTCATTTTAGATGTGAGAAAATAGACCCACAGAGGTTAATACAGATAGTAGGTTTCTGAGTCAAGATTTGAATGCAGTTCTTTCGAAGTCCAGCAATCCATCCATCATGCTTCAATCAATGAGTCTACCCTCCACTAAAGTCTTCCTTTATTCACTCGGTCCTCTTCCACTCAGGTCAGAGGTTAAAATGTCTTCACCTACCCTTAAGGCAGTGGTTCTCAACCTGTGGGTCCCAACCCCGTGGGGGTCAAATGACCAAAACACAGGGGTCACCTAAAGCCATCAGAAAATACATATTTCCGATGGCTTTAGCTGCTAAGAAATCATGCTACTTTACAGCAAGATCTCGGAAAGAACGGGGACCCTGCTGCCCGCACATTGTACTAATATTAGTTACCTATCAGCAGCCCTCCCCCTATGAGGGGCGATGGATTTACCCTGCTGCCTGGAGACCGGACTCAAACAGAGACCCAGAGAGAGGACCTGGGAGCTGGCTCCAGAGGGGTTAAGAACGAGTCCTGGAGCAGATAACGGAGCCGAGCAACCCCAGCAAAGTGAAGCCTCAGCTCAAGCTTGAGGGAGACAACAGGAAGAAGAAGGCAGCATCTGCGGACCCCCTCCCCAGGCAGGACTTACCTCCCACCCCAGCGCTCAGGCTGCCTCCTGCTGGATTAATATTTCTCAACATATAATTAAATATTGTTTTTGTGATTAATCACTATGTTTAAATTATGTTTGATTTGTAGCAATGAGAATACATAATGCATATCAGGTATTTACATTCTGAATCATAACTGTAGCAAAATGACAGTTTTGAAGTAGCCACCAAAATAATTTTTTGGTTTGGGGTCACCACAACATGAGGAACTGTATTGTGGGGTCACGGCATTAGAAAGGTTGAGAACCAATGTCTTAGGGAGTAAGCTACGTACCAGAGCTGAAATGGAAGGATCCCAGCTGGCCCTTTAGGAAAAAACAATCTGGTGCCAGAAATGAGGTAAATGCCAGGAGTAGGGCAGCAAAGACATATCCTATGGGTGCTGACCCCCAGGGGCCCAGGCTGAATGATGAGCGATTTCAGAGGAGCAGAGGAAGGCTCAGTACTGGCTAGGAGAATGCACAGAAAGCTTTCTGGGGGAAGTGGTGATCTCTAAGAGCTCCCCATTGATCTCTTTCCTTCCCCCACTCCTTGCTAATAGGGATACGGGTGGCTTCATACTCCCAGTGGGCAGGTCCTCTCCCTGTCCAATGTGCTGAAGATCAGACTTAGAGCCAGAGAAGACCCCAAAGGCTATGGAGCCCAACTCCCTAGTTTTATAGATGAGGAAACTGAAGTAAGTAATTGCCCAAGGTCACATAGACTCAGAGATACAGATGGGATGTGAACTCAAGTCCTCTAACCCAAGACAGCAATCAAAGGTTCCAAAGTGTCTTGTTGATGATGGGGAAAAGGTAATAAAACTGGAATTTGAATCTAAAATCAATGGTCTCTCCTTTGTAGGCACCATCTATGTGGTGAGAAATGAGGAGGTTGGACTGGATGCCCTTGAGGACAGCGTCCAGCTATAAATCCCATGAACCCTCTGACCCAATGACATGTTTTACAAAATGGCAGCAGGCTGGCAATTGAGTATCCTCATCCAAGTCTCAACACAGAATTTGACTGAGTATAGAGTCTTCCAAACAGAAAGTTTCCTAATTACCTTGGCACTGGGGTGTGGGCATGAATGTATAACTAAGCATGGGCATGTCTGTGCCCAAATGAATCATAGTATTGCAGACATGGCTAAGGAACAAAGGATCTTAGCTTGCAGGGGTAGGGAGCTAAAGAGTCGGCAAGCCCAGGCCTCTCATTTGACAGATGTGGAAACAGAAGCATGAAGAAATGACGTGCCCAAGGTCACACAAGCAGGATGTATCAGAGGATTGACAGAAACTCCTTCAGGGCTATTGCCAGGGACATAGTAGTGTTAAATTTTGGTTGGACTGAATTATTAAATAGATGTTCACCAGAGATTTAATTTCTAAATCCCAAAATGAATTACTCAAGTAAATGAAATTTATGGTAATTTATTTTACAATAGAGGGAAGATATTAAGGGAGAGAGAAAGGGGAAGAGAAAGAAAGAGAAAGCTCTGGCTTCCTCAGAGCCAAGTAGAAATTCTAAGCCCCAGACAGGGGAAAGAAGTCTCAAGAGGAGATGGGCCTTTCTCAGAGGTTCACACCTCCAGAAAGGTAAGGAAACTAAGTCAGCCTTTCACTCACCACAGTGAAAAGGAAAGCAGTTTGAGGTCTCCTGCACAAGCTCCTCCAGGGGTCCAGTTCCACAGCCAAATGTCTTCACTAAGGGTCTGTCTTCCAGTCTCTCCTCCAAGTGACTTTTCCACCCCAAGCCCAAGTCACTGATCTCCAGTCCAGCTCCGAGTGACTGATCCTTCAATCTATATCTGTGTGCCTCTGTTTCCTCTATTTAAAGACCTTTCTCTCTTGTGTCACGTCCCCCAAATTTTACATCGACCAATCACAGCAGACACTTTTCTCAAGGACTGCCCACTTCATGTATGAAATGGGTGTCACACCTTTTGTAGTTAATTAACACCTTTTTGTGGTTCGTTAACACTTTTTTGTAGTTGAAATGAGTAGATCTACTTTAAATACCGAGTTAACACTTTTGGGGATTCAAATCTAAAAATAGATTGTGGATTACAATTCTAGCTTCACTATAAAGGAAGAGCTAAGTACCTTCATTGTTACAATCCAGTCTTCACAGTAGGTGTTTAATAAACAGGGGTTACATTTGGATGGAACTGTCAGATACAGGAGCAAGAATGGGGACTCTAGGCAAGTCCTGCAGCTCTGGAGAGGGAGCCTTTAAGATACAGAGGATAGGAAAGGGACCAGGGTGAGAGGAAAACTCTTGGTGGTCCTGAAGCTCAAGTGAAGCCAAGGGGCCTCAGTTTCCTCACCTGTAACATCAGGGGGTTGAGCTCAATGGCACCCAAGGGTCCTGCCCTCCCTGTTGGAACCTTATCATGTGATTGTGATTAGGCAGTCCAGGGGGGAAGAGGGTTGGGGAGCTGTATGGAGCCCCCAGCTAGCACTAAAGGACGAGGAGTAAAGCAGTACACTGCTTGTGGGTCCCTTGGGACCCAGGTGCTCTGACCTCCTTCTGCCAAGATCCAATTGGTGCTGAGTGGAAATGAATTAGCCCCTGAAGGCCAGACTGCACTCAGTTGACCTAATGGCAGGGGCATGTAGGTGAGCATTCACCACTACGGGATTATGGGACGTGCCATCTGAGCAAGGACTTTGAGGAGGGAGGACCTTCCAGGCTGGGCTAAAGGGAAGAGTATGGCCCAGGAGTTAGGGCCGATGAGCCTGGAAAGGCAGCCCAGAACTACCCTGGCAAGTTCATTTTCCTCTCCAGGCCATAGGGAGCCACTCCAGGTTCTTGAGGAAGGAGAGTGACATGGTGAGGTGTGTTTCAGGAAGATCAGCCTTCAAAGATGTGCCATTTCTCTCCGAGGTGAGACCAAAAAATGTGGATTCAGGTGATCTGGGTTCAGATCTGGGCTCCAGTGTGACCTTGGACAGGTTGTGAGCCTCAGATGAGCCTTTCTGACTCTCCCAAGCTGGGGCCCATCCGCCTTGCTCCTCCAGCCATGAGTGACCATCTCTGGGCAGGGGTCCCGAGCCCCCCTCCATGTCCCTCCTTTCCCATTCCTGGGGCTCAGAACCTGAGGGGAGGAAGAAGTCCCGCCCCCGGCCCAGCCCCAGCAGCCCCCAACAAGCAAACACCCCCGTCAGAGGTAAAAGATTTTATTATTTTAAGAGCATTTCCTCGAACAGATGAACTATACAAAGCGTTGGGAGACCCATCCCAGGAGGGGGTGCCGGGGGAGGTGGGGGGGGGGGCTGGATGCTTAGATTAATGCGGGAGAAACGGTCAAGGCCCTTGTTAGTGGAGGGTGCGGGCTGCTTAGTGAACTGACCAGGAAATCATGCAGACAAAGGCAAGGACGAAGACACCCCCCAGTGGGGGGAGGAGAGGAAGGGTCGGGGAGGGGGGGAGGGGAAAGGAGGACTCCTAAAAGCAAGGAGGCTGCTGGGGAGAAACCTACCAGCTCGTTCGGGCCTTTTCACCGAGTCCCAAGTGAAAGCCGGACCGAATCGGATCCCCCCCCACCCTCACGCCTCCCTTTTCCACATGGCGCCAGGAACTCCCACCTAACTCCAAGGGAAGCCGGGTCCAGGGCTTGGCTCGGGCCACCTGGGCTCCCTCCTCTGATACAGGCTCCCACGGGTACCCTCCCCACCCTGGCCGCCCGGGGAGCACCCCGCAGCCAAGGTCTCTGCCAGCCTTGGCCCCCTCCCACGTTTCTGATGCACGGCCAGATCGTCCTCGCCCAATGCTCTGTGCTTCCCTTCCCTGAGGACGGCCAGCCTGCCGCCCTCTCTGCCCCAAGGGTGCCGGGCAGAAACGGGCCGGGCTTCAGCCGGCTTGTGCTCCTTATTTAGGCCCCGTTCTCACCCCCAAGATGGCAGGACAAGCCTTCTGGCCCTCCCAGGGAGAGAGGGGCAACTGCCTGTGGAACCCCGGAAGAGCAGCGGCTTCGGGGAGAAGCCCTGAGTTCAAATTCCAGCTCAGCCTGCTCTAGCCTCAGTTTCTTCAACTGTAAAATGAGGACACTGGATGAAGCGACTTCTGTCTCTAGTCTGACCGTGTCCTTCTCACGGCAGAAGGACCATCTAGGAGCCTCCTCAGCGCCGGGCGCTCGGGTCCCATTTACCCTCGTTTCCCATCAAGATTGCCCCCCCCCAGCTACTGTCCGGCACCGCTAAGAGACACAGGGAGGTAGAGCAGGAGCCCAGCGGGGCCGGCGCTGGTACAAGCAGGGGAAGCAGGCCAGGCAAAGAAAAGTCTAAAAGGAAGGCTCGCCAAGCGGGGGCCACGGGAGGGAGGGGGCGAAGGGTGGGGCGAGGCCAGGAGAGGGGCCGCTACTGCTCGCAGATCACCGTCTCCACCACAAACGTGTTCTCGAAGTGTCGGATCGGGTGGCAACTCTCAGCATCCCGCTTGCTGATGCCTGAAAAAACACACACGGAGAGCCCGGTCAGAGCCAGGAAGAGGCGGCCGGAACACGGACCCGGAGGGCCGCCGGGGCCGGCCGGACAGGAAAGGCTGGCGGCGGGAACCTGGCCCCAGAGCTGGAAGGAGCTCAGCTTAGCCCCAACGGATTCTTCTTCCCATCAGAGACCCGAGTCGGACACGGTTCCCATGGCAATCCCTGGCCCGGGAGGGGTGGCGTAAAGGCCATCGGCATAACCTCCTTGGAGGCAGGCGGGATCCCTGGTCAGATGGGTGCTACAGGAACCACTTGAGCTCCCCCAACTCTCTCTGTCCCTTTCCCTGTAGAAGGGACTTGGGACACTGGGGGGAATGGAATGGAAGTCAGTCTGTGTGGGCATCCCAGCTCTGGAGCGCTTTACTCCTGGGCTGACCTTGAAGCACACTTTCTCTCTCTGGGACCAATGAGCCATCTGTAAAATGAGGGAGCCCCTGGACTGCACGACCCCTCAGGTCCCTTCTGAACCTATGAATGTCTCCTGCCTCAATGTCCCCATCTGTAAAATGAGGGAGCCCCTGGACTGCACGACCCCTCAGGTCCCTTCTGAACCTATGAATGTCTCCTGCCTCAATGTCCCCATCTGTAAAATGAGGGAGCCCCTGGACTGCATGACCTCTCAGGTCCCTTCTGAACCTATGAATGTCTCCTGCCTCAATGTCCCCATCTGTAAAATGAGGGAGCCCCTGGACTGCATGACCCCTCAGGTCCCTTCTGAACCTATGAATGTCTCCTGCCTCAATGTCCCCATCTGTAAAATGAGGGAGCCCCTGGACTGCATGACCTCTCAGGTCCCTTCTGAACCTATGAATGTCTCCTGCCTCAATGTCCCCATCTGTAAAATGAGGGAGCCCCTGGACTGCATGACCTCTCAGGTCCCTTCTGAACCTATGAATGTCTCCTGCCTCAATGTCCCCATCTGTAAAATGAGGGAGCCCCTGGACTGCACGACCCCTCAGGTCCCTTCTGAACCTATGAATGTCTCCTGCCTCAATGTCCCCATCTGTAAAATGAGGGAGCCCCTGGACTGCACGACCTCTCAGGTCCCTTCTGAACCTATGAATGTCTCTTGCCTCAATGTCCCCATCTGTAACATGAGGGAGCCCCTGGACTCCATGACTTCTAAGATCTCTTCTCAACCTCTGAGAACTATGATGGGACCCAGTCCAGGCTCTTTGCTTCCTTTTGGGTCAGGTAAGGAGCCTCAAGCCCGTCTGCATCAGGGATGCTCCCTGCGTGGTGGCAGACCCCTGGGACCCTGGCCCAAGCCTCTTACGCATCCTGGTGGTGCGCCGCCGCAGTCTGTAGGTCTCTTTGCCACGGCACAAGCGGTAAATGAAGGAGCCCAGCTGCTGCACGTCACTGACGTGCTCGGTGACGATCATCTCCTCCTGGATGATGTACGTCTGGGGCAGGTAGGTCCCCTTCTGAAACAACAGGGACCACGCACACGGCTCTCAGTCCACGAGCTTCAGCTCTACTCATTTCAGTCAATTTCTCAGCCTCCATTCACAGGTGAAAACCCAGACTGGCTGCCCTCCAGAAGCTTACATTGTGTCAGGGAATGACGGGAACACAGCCAAGTCAATACAAAGTATCCACAGAGGTCTGGGAGGTGGGGGATGGGACCTCGGGAAAGGTGCCAGCCCCAGGGAGGACTAAAGGAAGCCTGATGATGAAAGAAGTGACCATGTTCCATGAGAGCTGAAGTTCAAGAGGAAGGAAAACATTGCAATCATGGGGCAAGAGCCTGTGCCAAGGCGTGGAGGCTGGAGATCTCAATTTGTCTAAAGAAAATAGCCAACGGATGAGTTTGGCCAGTGCATAGGGAGTGCATGAGCAGAAAGGATGGCTCTGCCCTTAGGCTGGAGCCGGACCACAAAGGCAAGCAGGAGGCTGGATCTTGTGGAAGAGGGAGGGGGCGCCGAGCTCCAAGAGGGGCGCTTTACAGGGTTATCAGGCAGCAGGGTGGGCTCATCTCCCAGGTCTCCCAGGTCCTGGGAGAGGGGAGGGCCTGGCACTCACCTTCACGTTCACCAGCAGCTCCAGGAGGTTCCTCGGGGGCATCACGATGGTGGTGTTGAGCTCAATGACGTAACACTTGTCCAGAGCGATGTCGTGGTAGGCAGTCAGGCCCTGGAAACCAGGAGGAAGCGGGGCACTGCAGAGGGGCTCCCAGCCCAGCACCGACTGTCCCTCCACCCCACGCTATGCAGCCTGGACCACCCCCAGCCTCTCCGTCACAGTCAGGGTCAGTGGTGAGTGGAAGCAACCCACAGTCCTGCCTGTGATTTAAGAGCAGGACACACAGGAGGCACAATGGGAAGAGCCCTCCCCAGGCATCTCTAGAGGCCAAGGATGGGGCTCAAACCAAGGCCTCTGCACCCCCGAGCCTACTCTTTGTGTACCCTTCAACAGGCTACTTGAGGGGACTGGGCGAGCTGGCTCTTCTTCCCATGAGCCTCTCTGGTCCTTCGTCTCTTCGTATGCAAAACAAGGGAGTGAGACTAGAGGCCTCTGGGGCCCCCCTCTACAAAGGCATGACCAGTGCACAGCACCCCCTCCTGGAGGCTCGAGAGAGCTTGTCCGTAAGATGCTCCCTCGCTATAACAGTCAGCTCCCACCAATGAAGCATTTAAAAATGCACTCAGGAGGCCAGAGACAAGTGGGACGATGCTGTTGCTGCTACCATGTCGAACATCGCGTCATACACAGCCCTCTTTTCTTCCTGTAAATGATTTTCTAGCCATGATAAAGTCTTGCAAAGAAACATCATCTAGCGCCATTACTGAAGCACGACTTGGTCATAGCATATCAGAGCTGGACCATCATTCGTGTTACAGAGAGGGAAACTGAGGCTGAGAGAAATCACTCCATACAACAGAACCAAAGATCTAGAGCAGGAAGGGCCCCTCGGCCCAGTCGGCTCATTTCCCAGACAAACCAGCACAGGCCCAGCACCATCATGTTCTATGGAAGGAAACTACTAGCATTCTCCAGTAGCTGAACCACATGGGCATGGTTCCATTGTTCCTTAAAGCCACAGGAATCTTACTGATCCTCTCTTGTGGAAAGAATGCCCGCCCCAGGGAGGTCCCCTTGCTCCCTATTAGCCTCTCTGCCTCCCGCCACCAAGCCTTTACCCTCTGGAAGTCATGGATGATGTCAGCAGGGTCCCCTCCCCCAAACTGAGGCACAGGGATGTTGATGTGCTCGTAGTCCTCCTTGATGAAGATCTCCACGTTCTCCTGAAGTTCCAGATGACTGTGGAAGGGGGAAGAGAGGAAGTCCTTGTAGATGACCCCACAGGTGAATATGTTGTTCTCAGGCTCATGAGAGATCTTGGAAGAGACCAGGAGGACAGAGATGGGAAGAGGGTTAGAGACGGTCTAGTTCTCGTGGCGATGCCCTCAGCACCCCCGTGAAACCTTCACAAACACTGACTGACCCATCGCCCTCCCTGGCCCAGAAGAAATCTACATGGAGGCTTGGAGGGGATGAGCTCTATGGCCAAGTCCGTTTGGACAATAAGGGAAAAAGATGGAATTTGAACCCGGCCCTCCAACTTCAAACACACTAGTGTACCCAATGCTGGGTCTTCCACCTCCTCAAGCCCTTCAGTATTTGGCAGAATCTCCCGGCTTAGTGTTTGTCCTTTGGGCTGCAGAGGTGGGTCTCTCTTGTTCATCTTCCCCATCTGCTCACGGGGGCCAGCCCCCAAGTCTCCCCCACCTCCCCTGGGACTCTACACAAAGGGGGAGGGGGAAGACCCACGGTGGGAGCTGAGGTCTCCAAAGAGGAACCTTAAGGGGAAAGTCTGAGTCATGTCTGGTCCTTGGAACATGGGGGACTGTGCCCCAACCCCGGGGCAGGCGGGGGTGGGGGGTGTCTCAGTTTGGAGAAGGGGAAGGTGGAGAAAAGGCGAACTTGAGGAAGTTGCCACTGAGAAGCCAGGAGAGTTCACACTGAGGGGGGAGGGTCGATGGGGTTCACTTCCTTCTCGGAAATTCATTTGAGTCAACCTCATCTTGGAGAGGACTAAGACCCACAATGGCCCCATTTTCCCAGACTTCGGTGAGGTCTCAAAAACCAGTTCTAAGTTGGTTGAACAGTTCTCTTAAAAACTGAGACAGGGGCAGCTAGGTTGCTCAGTGGGGTTGAGAGCCTGGGACTAAAGACTTGAAGGTTCTGGGTTCAAATTTGACCTCAGATGCTTTCTAGCTGTGGGACCTTGGCCAAGTCACTGAACCCTCCATAGTCTAGCCCTGCCCTCTCCTCATATAGTATTAATTCTAAGACAGAGGGTTAGGTTTGGGGGTTTTTTTAATCTCTATTATATGAAATAACTGGGGCTAGAAAGAGGGGGTGCAGGGGAAAATGTAATAATTTAGGGATATTCAGGAATGTAAACCCATTTCAAGTGTTGGCAGTGACCCTTGGGATTCCTTGACTTGGAAGGCAGGAATAAGGTAATTTATTCTAAGGGGCAGGTCTAATGCAAAGGAATGGAGGTGGGAAATGGGATGTTCTGCAGAGGGGACCCTGAGCAGGTCAGCTTGACTAGAGCAGAGTTTGTGAAAGAGTAATTAATGGGGAGGACCCAAACTAAAGAAGGCTGAGGATTTTATAATTGATATGTAAATTATAAAAATATATACCTATAAATAGTTATAAGTTGTAAATATGTAAATGGAGGCAAGAGGGAGCCCCTGCCTGACTATGTCTGAATGCTCAGAGATCTCGATCTATAGTGGTGGGTGGGGGAAGAGGTAGAGAAGAGGCCCTGGACCCACTTACCTGGGGGATCAAGTAGTGCCTGTACATGTAGACAGAAGCCAAGAGGAGGCCCAGGAGGAGGACTATGCCGGTGGTGAGGGTGAACATGCTGCTGATCAAATTCCTCCGGGCTGCTGTGGAGCCAGGGGGCAACCCCTCCTCCTAGAAGAGAAGGAGAAAAAAAGTCAGCTGGATCCCCCCTCAGTCTCAGTAGAGCATCTGTTGAGGGGCCTGGGTTCCAATCCGGAGCTGAGTGACTAAACTGATTAAAGCTCTCAGTTTCCTCATCTGTATAACAGGCATAATAATAGCATCTGCCCCACAGAGCCAAATTATGCATTATCTAACACTGTATAGAAACTCAAACTTTGGGGGTAGCTAGGTAGAGCAGTGGATAGAGTGCCAGGCCTAGAGTGGAAAGGATCTGGGTTCAAATCTGACCTCACTATGTGATCCTGATCAAGTCATTGAATCTTCATTGTCCAGCCCTTGCCGCTCTTTTGCCTAGGATTCTAAAATGGAACATAAGGGTTTTAAAAAAGTAAAAATAAGCTCAAATCTTAGATGTACTACACAACCACCAACTATCATCATTACTAGAGGCTGAGTCAAGATTCAAACTCAGATCTCCTCACTCTCAGTCCAGAGTCCTTTGCCAAACCCCATCCCCATCCTATAAGTGACTGGGTAAGTCAAAGGATAATAGCTACTTGGAGGAAGCAAAAGAGAGGGAACCCCCCAAAACTGAGTGATTTCTCAGTGCCCCCTTCTCTGTCCCGAGCACAGCTAACACCATCAAAATCTATCCACAAGCCGCTTGAAGAGCTGTTAGGGGGCTTCCTCTCTAAGGGCACTTTCCTCCTGTGTGGGTCTCCTCTCTTATACCTACTCATGTCCAGGCTCCCCATTCGAATGGAAGCTCCCCAAGGGCAGGGCCAGTGGTTCTCTAGTATCCTCTGCACTGAGGGCACCTAGCCAAAACCTCATAAATGCCTGGACCTCACTCAATGAGGCTCAGTTTCCTCTTTAGTAAAATGCCCTCACAGGGGTTGCTTTCAAGACCAAAAGAGAAGCCAACCTTAAAATGCTGAATCAGGGATGGGGATCCTGTTATCGCTGGCTTGGTTTGTCCCATCCTCTTGCTAGTTTTTGGAAATAACAAAGAGCATCCAGAGACATCTGAAATGTGCAAAACCAGCTCCTGGATGCTGAAGGGAAGGAGGGATGTCCAGAGGGCAGTGACCTGGTCTGGCCCAGAGTAGCCACTGCTGATGGCACTCCATGCTGAAAACTGCCACCACCCTATTTACATAGTCTGGGCTGGACAACCTAGGGGACGGCAAGAGTGTGGCTAGTCCTGGCTTTGTTTGCTCTGGCAAATGCGTGGTGGTGGGGCTCTAAATGCTTCCTGGGCTGGGTCTAGACTCCCACACTAGGCTCCCCAAGGCAAGGGATGGCTACCATTTTGTTTAATGTGAGATCCCTGTTCCAAAGTTTATTTAAACTGTTGTTTGTTTTTAATTGAATCTAGTATTTCAAGAAATGATGATTTGTTTTTAAAAAGAGAGGGAGGGAAGAAGCACTCCCAGATATAGAAGATCCACTCATAAGACAATGCAAGGATATGTGGGGATGGACACGGACACAGACACGGACACAGGTAAGTCTTCTCTTGTTATAAAGGAAGACCAAGGAACAAAACAGTCTACCCAGAGGCTGTGCCTAAAAGCACAGCAGCATTCCACACCAAGTCCTTCACCCCTCCAAGGATAGTTAGGGATTATTGTCTCAGGCATCCATAGAGCCAGTCTGCAACTTCCCTCATTTTACATATCTATCTATTTATTTATTTATTTAAACTCTGATCTTCCATCTTGGAATCAATGCTGTGTATTGGCTCCAAGGCAGAAGAGTGGTAAGGACTAGGCAATGGGGGTCAAGTGACTTGCCCAGGGTCACACAGCTGGGAAGTGTCCACATTTGAACCCAGGACTTCCGGTCTCAAGGCCTGACTCTCCATCCACTGAGCTACCCATCTGCCCCCTTACATATCTATTTAGAGGGAGATCAGTCCCTAGTGAGTGCCCCAGGGATCCCACCTAGGCTAGGAGCTATGCAATATCTTTCTGAATTACATTGATTAAGGCAAATGACACAAAGCTGGAAGGGACCAATTTTGCATTTGATGGTTCAAATCTGGTCTTGGGCATTTCTTGGCTCAGTGACCCTGGGCAAGTCCCTTAACCTCTATAGCCCCTAAAGTTCTTCTGCCTGGGAACCAATACACTGTCTAAGACTGAAAGTAAAGGTTTTTAAAAATAATAAATTTGATGAGGGAGTCAGTCGGGATCTGAAAAGTTTTCTATAAGCAAAGTGCAAATGACCCCATTGAGGTTTTCTTGGCAAAGATCCTGGGGTGGTTTGCCATTTCTTTCTCCTACTCATTTGACAGATGAGGAAAATGAGGCAGACATGGTTAAATGACTTGCTCAGGGTCACAAGGCTAGTAAACGTCTGAGGTTGGGTTTGAACTCACAAAGATAAGCTCTTCTGACTCCAAGCCCAGCACACTAGCCACTGCACCACTTAGTTGTTTGTTAGTTTGAAACCGAAATGGGTGGCCACTGGGTACAGAGTAACATTCAGAGATTAAGTGATTTGCTCACTATCACGTTGCCAATGCAGGGCTAAGGAAGAATTTGAATCTAGGTCTTCCAGTCTCCAAAGCCAGCTCTCTATCCATCAGACCACACTGCCTCTCTCTCATTGGGGAAAGCACCTTGGCGAGATAGACGTAGGAGCATAAGTTTAGACCAGGATGAGCCCAGTGTCTGAGGTCTCTTCAAGCTTCTCATCTTACTGAGACAGAAATGGGGGGGGGGAGAAAGTCACTTGACTAAGGTCACCCCTAGCCCAGCCCCCTCCTGGAGTCAGGTCTGGGGCAGAGCGAGAATTCTCTCCCCTCAGGCTGGCACTGCCATCCCACAAAGCTCCTGGACAATAAGTGCCCTGCGGGCACCCCCCCCACTTGGCAGCCCCGGGCATTTGGGGGAGGAAGACCTGCTGAATGGGCCCTGAGTCTGGAGGGGCAGCTACCCCCCCCCAGACACCGATATATGAGATATTTTTAGGGGTTAAAGACAGGGAAAGAATTCAAGGATGCCCCGCTGACAGCCAGTGCCTGGAGCCTCTGGCAGCTGCTGGCTCCCTGGGCTCCCGTCCCCAAGGCAACCGCCTCCGAGCAGCCTTTCTCCTTCCCCCTCGGAGATCTTGGGCTGCCTCCTCCCACCAGGGTGGTACAGGAAGCCAAGAGAGGGCCCTGGGCAAGGCAAAAGCCATCCCAGGCTGCTGGCTCCCTCCCCACCCAGAAGGAGGCTGGGATGGCCAGGCTTGGGACCAGGAAGGAGGGAGCTCAGAGGCCTAAACTCTCCCTCAAGAGGCGGCCTCAGGGAAGGGAAGGGCTGGGCTCACATCTGCCCGTTGGGCCATTACCTCACCCTCCAGGGTCCCCGGGGGGCCAGCTCAGAGCTGAGGCTGCCCAAGGCTTTGGGAACAAGCCAGGAAAGGTCACTGCAGGGCAAGCCCTGGAGGAGGGCAGAACCCCAGGCTGAGCCTGCTGGAAGCTTTCAGGGGAGGCTGACAGCTCATGGCAGCCCCAGGATGCCTTTCCTGAAAACAGCCACACAGTGAAGGGACTCAGTGCCCCGCCACAGCCCCACAGCTGGAGCGGAGGGAGGCAGTCAGCTGAGGGAAGAGGCTGGAGGCTCTGGCAATAGGCCAGGCATGGGGTGAGGAGGGCTTGCACCAGAGCGTTGCTGAAGGCTGCTGGGAGAGGACTGGGAGGACTGCCTCGGCCTCGAATTTGGACTTTGGCTCCCCTCCCTGAATTAGTCTGAGTAAGAGCCTGCAGCCCCGGCCTTCTTGCTGCCTTTTCTCCCAATAATGCCCAAATCCAAGATGGAACCCAGCATCAGTGGGGGCGGCGGTGCCTCTCCAGGCAGCCCTCCCAAAGCCTGGGTTTCCTCATCTATAAAAACAAGGGATTTGGACCACTTGACCTCCCCACTCCGGGGAGCCCCTTCATCCCCTTAGGGGACATTTCTCCCTTCGGACTTGTACTCATTAAGGGACTCCAGGGCAGAAATGGCCCAGCACATTCAGCCCGGGAAGTGGGGGAGTGGAAGGAGCTCGGAAGAGTCAGCAGCAGTCACTCCGCTCAGCGCCAGATTCCTAGACTTCAGAGACAAATGGCCCTGGCCCAGGAGGACTCGTGCCTGATGCCAAATCAGAGATGAGGCAGGAGCGAAGCAGCTCAATTCACTTCAATTCAGCATTTCTGGGGTTACCAAGGGGCCGATCCCCAAGGAAGACACACGGAACACAGCCGCGAAGTGCCCTCCGAGTAAATGCAAAGTATGAATCCTCTAGAGATGGTAGAAGAGACTTAAAGTCCATCCCCTTCCGGGCTCCAAGCCTCACCCAGGGACCAGGCCCAGGCGGCCTCGAGCTCCTGGCCAGGAGTCACCCTCCCCAGGGACTTGGTAGGTAAGCTCCCGGAGGGTAGCCTTTGCATCTCCAACAGGGACAGTAATGCATAGAGTAGCCCTGGGCGGCCTCCCCTCTACAAGCAAATTCCAGAATGGCTTAGAAACTCAGGTAGGAGAGACACAGAGCAAACCGTGAGTCCCCTAAGAAGAGAGAAGGCACTGCAGGAGCACAGAGTGGCACCACCTGTTTTTTCAGATTGTTTCAACATGTAGATCAGTTTTACTCATTTTTCTTGATTCCTTTTTCATCTTTAAATCCTTCCCTTCCATCTTAGAATCAATACTGTGTGTTGGTTCCAAGGCAGAAGAACAATAAGGGTTAGGCAAAGGGGTTAAGTGATTGGCTCAGGGTCAAGTGTGTGAAGCTGAATTTGAACCCAAGACCTCCAATCTCTAGGCTCTCAAACCACTGGGCCATCTAGCTGCCCCCTATTCTTTTTTTTTTCATCTTCCTTATAAGGTATGACTCTGGAAAGGGGGAGAGGAAGTGTAAGCAATATAAAAAAACACAAGAGTTCAATTAAAAATTTTTTATTTTTAAAAGACGAAGTTGGGGAATTAGGAAAAATCAAGTCAAATCCTCATGTCATTCTTTTAGTGACTTAACTAGAAGTGATGCAGAGGCAGACTTGGGATTGGGGCGAAGAAAGCCTTAAAGACCAGAAGTGATTACCGAGGAGGAATGAGCAGCCTAGGAGTGGAAGCCCCCCTTCCTCTTTGGCTCCTCCCTCTCCCTCACCCCCAACATCCAGGCATTAAGAGCATTCCTTCTTCCAGCGCCTCCCCCTCCTCATTTCTCGTTCCGGCTGCTCCGTTATAGCCTCCTAACGGGTTTCCAAGCAGAAGCTGGAGGACAGCACACTGAAAACGTCCGCGAGGGGAGCATTTTTCAGGGAAGGGTTGACCCAAACCGCCCCCGAAGTCCTTTCCAATTCCCAGACTCCGTGGCTCGGTCACTGTCTGCAGTCAGTCAAGAAGCAAAGCGGATCCGGGCCTAGAGCCGGGCCAGAGGCCAGCAGCTGAGACAGAGCTGGCAAACACGCAGCACAGCCAAGCCTGTGTGGCCCCAGGGCGCATTCCAGAAGCGCCCCCCCCCCCCCCCCCAGCAGAGGTTCAGCGCCAGGCAAGCATTTTCCAGGCTCCCATTGGACAAAGAGAAGACAATTGCATCCAGTTGCCACGGCAACCCTCGCCCCTGCAAAGCGCCTCCAGTCCACCTCGGGGTTGGTGGTAGAAGCAAAAGCCTCCCAAGCCCAGCCCGGCTGAGACTCGGCCACTCCAGCCCCTTCCAGCTCAGCCAACACAGGGAGACGACTGGGCAATGCTGGGGCCCAACAAGCTGAACCGCCCCGTTAACTCACCGGAGCCCCGGAGCCCAGAGAGAGCAGCAGCTCCGGAACAATGCCCAAACGCACTCCGCGCTAATGAAGCTCTAATTGGTTGCTAGACAACAGGAAGCACGTCAAGGCAACCCACCTTCGCTTCTGCCGGCGGCCTTAGGGGGCCTGGGCGCGGAGCAGGATTGCGCCACTTTCAGCACCATGGCCAGGGCCAGACCGCCTCCACGGGCTTAGAGGTGGAGGAAGATCAGGCGCTCCCCCGAGTATAATTAGAATTCCGTGCCTGGGATGGACCCCCGCCCCCGGCTCAAATTCAGCCCCCTCCCCATGAGGTAGTACAACCTCCCAGGGCTCACACGCACCTGGCTGGGAAAGGCACCTCCAGTTCATTTTAAATAAAGAGTTCCACACAGATCCATACAAGAGGGACCAGGGAGGGGCTGGGGCTCCCAGGGAGCGTTAGTGGACTCCAAGCTCAAGAAGAAGCCAAAGGCGGCCTGGTGACAGAAAGCAAAGACTCTCCGAGGTTGCCTTAAGGGACTCAGGGGTGAGAGCAGAGCCGGAAGAGAACCAAGCCTGCTCTGACACTTCCCGGGCCAGTCAGCATCCAAGGCAAGGCGCTTTCCCTTGGGATCAGTTTCCCCATTTGTGAAATCAGGTCCAGACTCGGGAGAGCAGCACATTTGTCTCCCTGACTGAGCTGGTGGGAGCCGAGTGCTCTATAAACTATGTAACCTGTCAGTGTTAGAGAAGAGTAACTACGTGGCTGGTTACGAATGCGCATTTTTTAGTTCCCTTTTATTGGTTTTCTAAGATCAAGGGGAAAGGACCTTCGAAGTCACCGAGTCAGCCTCTCCTTTTACTGATGGGACAACTGAGGCACAGAGAAACAAGTCGCCAGCCTAGCTGCAGGATCTGAAACAGAACTGCATTCGGGTCTTTCAGCCCATATACCCAAACTGGACCAATACAGAGAAGATCGGCATGAACCCCTGAGCAAGGGGCACTGACACACAAGCCCTACATGAAGTGTCCTGCCATTACTCCACCCTTTGTGGCCAGGCTCATTTTCTCCTCCTCCCCCCACAACCAGGCAAGCCAGACCCTTTGATATCTGCCCCCCCCCCCCAATAGAGAAAGGAAGAAAGCGATTCCAACGAAATCTACACAGTAGTCTGACCAGTATGGACAGGAGAGCTCCAGAGCAAAGATTAGGATTGCTCCTGTTCTGATCCTATGTGAAGCCACAGTGGCCCCTTCCAGCAACCATTTGTTTTTAAACCCTTATCACCTTCCATCTTGGTATCAGTACTATGTATTGATTCTAAAACAGAAGAGTGGTA
Source organism: Monodelphis domestica (assembly GCF_027887165.1). Classification (NCBI taxonomy): domain Eukaryota; kingdom Metazoa; phylum Chordata; class Mammalia; order Didelphimorphia; family Didelphidae; genus Monodelphis; species Monodelphis domestica. The sequence continues at coordinate 531,957,903 of NC_077228.1, read as the reverse complement.
AGGGCTAGGCAATGGGGGTCAAGTGACTTGCCCAGGGTCACACAGCTAGGAAGTGTCTGAGGTCACATTTGAACCCAGAACCTCCTGTCTCTAGGCCTGGCTCTCAATTTACTGAGCTACCCAACTGCCCTTCAGGAACCACTTTTAGAAAAGCAATGGGCCTGGAACTGAGAAGGGAGACCTCAGTTAGCAGAGTGCTACCTCTGAGGCAGACTGCCTCAGTCACCCTAGGCAGGGTACTTCACCTCAAGGCCCAGGCACCTCTCCAATTGAGAAATGGATTTCCTAGAAGTGCCAGCAGCTATGATGACTGCCACAAGGAGTTCCTCACACCAGAGGCCCCACTAAATCCCTAAATTGTAACCTATCCAGGAGGGGCCAATCGGTAGAGATGGGGGGAAGGGAAGGGGTTCAGGATGCCACCCAAACAGCACAAGTATCAGAGAAGGCACGCGGTGATCCTGTTGGGAGGGACTTGAGAGCTGCCTGCAAACTTTGGGAGAACTGCCAAGAGGAAATGGGATTCGACGTTCTGCCTGGCCCAAGAGAAATAAACTGGGATCAATCAGTGGCTGGGAATTAAAAGCCCGACTTTCCATTCAAAGTCCAGGCAAACTTGCTAACCAAAGGAGGCTGGATGGCCACTATCAAGGGCCTTGGGGGTTGGACGGCCCAGCCAAAGGCTCCATATTCAAACCAAGTTGGTTCAGCTAGACAGCAGTTGAGGTTCCCTGGGTCTCAGTTTCCTCACTTGTCAAATGAATGTGGTGGATAATTAATAATAACTGAGGGAACAGCCTGAGCTACATAATTTATTGGCAAAACAGGCATAATAAATGGGCCAATGGATGCCCCATTCAGTCCAAAGATCCTGACTGTAGAGTGAGGTCGATTTTTCTGTATTAAAAACAATGAATCAAATAAGAGCAATAAAGTACAAGAAAACAATTAGCCAGGGTGCAAAATTGGGCCATGGGGAGGGACTTCCAAGCTGGGAAGGGGAGTGCAAATGGTCAGGTCCCTGAAATCAGAAAATGAGGAGCCCCACAGTCTCCCCCCAAGTGTCTGTACTCAGTCAAGTAACTGTTTGACCCAGTTTGCAAATGAACCATGTGGGCTGCTTGAGAGGGGCATCACTCTTTGGGTCTGACTCAGTTTCCAGGCAGGCTCACCGAGGCACCCAGTTATGGGTCTCTAAGCAATAGATAGAGGTGGTCCAGTTTCCCAGTCATGGCATGGGTTCAAACAATAAATAAAACTGATTCTTGGAAAACAGAAATCGAACTAGACCTATGACTAGAAGGGGAATCGAGTTAGACCAGGCAAAGGCCGGTGAGGTATGTGCTAAGGCCAGAGAAATCAAATGAAAACAAATAACAGTCCCCTGCCCTCAAGGAGCTGACCTCCTGGGAGATACTCTCAGCATGCTAACAGGGCAAAAAGGTGAGGAGGAAGAGAGACCCACCCCGGGACCTGGATTGGAAGTTCAGAAATAAGGACAGCTGGGAAGGGGATGAAGAGGCCAGAGAAGTAGAAGTATTCCAGGGAGACCCAGCAGCTGGAGTGAAGTGTGGGAAGCCAGCAAAGGAGAAATGGGGGTGGCCTCAGTGGCTTTGGGGTCTTTTCTGGCTCAGGACTGGGTGAGTAAGGAGCAAAAACTGAACAAAAGCCAGAGGGCTTCCTTGCCGTCGATTGCTGTCTGTGCTCAGACTTGTACAGAGACCTCCAAGATCCCCAGAACCTGCTGCCCCAGCATGGCTCCATTTCCTTCTCCAATGATCACGTCCATGGGAAGTTCCACTCCCTGCACCTTAGCAGGTGGACTTTAGGGGCTGCTGTGGCTGTAACGTTCCTGCCTCTGTGGTGGCCATCCTGGGACTGAGTCTCTTCTCACTTGGGGCAGCTGGCCATTGGACGACAGCTGGATGTCATCGGCCCAAATTCAAAGCCTTGTGGGCTATCCCAGAGCCATTCCCCAGCTCTGGAGGCCCCTGGAAACCAGCACTTTCAGCCTACAAAGAGTTTTTTGCTTATCATTCAAGAGAGAGCCCAGGAAGCCACCCAAATAGCGGGACGGTTGTCTCTCCAGTTAGACTGTGAGTTCCCGAGAAGGGCCTGGGTTTGGCCATTTTCCTCCACACAATGCCTGGCACATAGTAATCAGTGTTGACTTGCTTTATTAAGTAGTTCTCTTCCCCTTCTGTGTCCAACTTTCCACGTTTGACCTGGTTCTTTCTGGGTTTGTTTTTAAACTCCTCACCTTCCATCTTGGAACCAACGCTACATTTGGTTCTAAGGCGTTAGGCGATGGGGATTCTGTGACTAGCTGCCCTCCTAGATCTCTAGTCTCTTTACAGCTTTATCTGACCCTAAAATTTAGAGTTAAATAAAGTCTCTTTTACCTAGAGGAGGCCCCGAAGGCCATGCCCAAAAGACATCGTTGTCCACCATCCTTCCGATTTTTAAAAATCCTCTGCAACCCTTCCCATGTGGGGGAATCTTTAAGGATTTATCTCAGGACACAAAGCATATTTCTAAGAACCTCTAAAATGAGGCTCCCAGGCTCTTCTCTCTGGGTCAAGCTAAGCAAGCCGCCCAGCAGGCCACCAGCTCTCTACCCTAAGTGCATTAGGTACTGAGGTGATGGAAGGCAAACATGGTTATCCTGTCGGACCAACGAGAGTCAACAATGGCAGATCTGTTCATTTTGTGTCCATTTGTGTTCCTTTTTCTAGTCCCACCTTCCTGTGCCTCTGGACTCATCTGGCTTAACTAAGGGCTTCAGACACGAGCTGTGGGAGCCTGGACAAGGCACTTCACCCCGTTTGCCTCAGTTTCCTCCTGTGGAAAATGAGCTGGAGAAGAAAATGGCCAACCACTCCAGGATCTTTATCCAGAAAAGCCCAAATGGGACACGACTGCAATAACTGAACAACAAAAGATGTCAGGACCAACTCTCGATAGCTTCTAAGCGTTCTCCATTTGACGTCATGGCTTTGTGAGGCCGTAGCACTTCATCGGGCCGCTCAGCAGAATAAGGCTCCGCCAGCCAAGGCGCACTGAGCTTTCGCTAAGAAATATCCGTCTCATCCCAGGCTCAATGTTTGGCTGTTTCCCACTGGGCTGCCACCGCAAACACCGTATTCTTTGACTGTAACCATTATCTAATGTGGCTTCGATTTCGACCTTTGCTCTGTCTGAGATCCTGAAATAGCTTCTCCTTCACGTCTCGTCCCTTCCTGTTTTGAAAGATCTAATCTAAGTTTCTGCGATATTGCTCTGGGTTCCCTCCAAGGAGCTACAGAGCTCTCTTCCATCTCGAGGTCCTGACCCACATTTTCCAACCTTGGATAGACTCCCTTGACCTCTTGTGTGCCCATCTTCAAATGAACACACTGAGTGTCAAGATATATTTGTGGGGGCAGCTCAGGCCCAGAGACAGGAGGTCCGGGGTTCAAATCTGACCTCAGACACTTCCCAGCCAGGTGACCCTGGGCAAGTCACTTAACCCCCATTGCCTGGCCCTTACCACTCTTCTGCCTTGGAACCAACACACAGTATTGACTCTTAGGTGGAAGATCAAGGTTAAATATATATATTTATATATTTAAGTACCAGTTACTAAGTATACATTATATTATATCCGTAGAATACTAAGTATATGTATATGGCTGGCAGGATGTGGCGAGTGTTTCGTGGACTTTTCCTCTTTCATTCTCTGGCCTTGGCACATGGAGGTCTTCCTGCTTGGGCCCCTCATGGGTCCTCCAAAGAGAGATGGCCGCTTGGACCATGAAACCATGATTCTCGAGGCTTCTGTGCCCACGATGAAATCCAGCCTGATCTCTCCTCGCCTCTCCATGAAGCTGGCCCATGACCGGCGTGTCCTCCCTCCAGTCAGCATCCTCTGGCTTCACTGCCCAAGAAGGCCAGTGTGGACACGGTCTCGTACTTCCAGAATGGCCACAGATGGCTCAAAGGCCCCACCATGGAGAAAAGGGGTCCCTGCGGGGGAGCCGAGGCCCTGCCAGAGGAAACGTGGACTCTGGCGTTAAAGCACGTTCTTCTTTGGCGGCTCAGACGGAACGGAATCTCCGTGAGGGCAGAGCCCGGTGTGATGCTCGGCGTACCCAAAGGAGCAGAATAAACCCTGCTTGTAGGCTGAACGATGGAAGGTGCTGCTGGGTAACCCCGGATCAAAGAGAGAAGCCCCTCCAGGAGCCTCTCCAAGGACCTCCAGACTCCACAAGTGGTCCAGGTCAAGAGGGACGCAGGAAATCCCTTTAAGACCCCTGAGAGAAACCTCCCCTCGATGACCACAGATCTGCGCCGCCCCCTCTGTCCCCCCCCAGCACCGGGTGGCACCCGACCTCCGCAGGTCACCCCTTGTGCCTCTGGACACAAGCCATCACCAGACATCCCTTTGGGCCTCCCAGGTCGCCTCATTCCTGATCCCCCCCAATTGTCAGGAGGGTAGAAGCTGTCCTCAGGGAGGCGGCTTACTCCTGCCTCGGGGCGCCCATTTGACTTCATGATCCAACCTACTTGCAATTTCATAAATTTTTATTTTTAAGCGAATGATTGAAGTCGTCATTCCTGATGGGCCTTTCCTTCCAGGCTCCCCCCAGTGGACCCAGGGCCTGTCCTCTGGAGCCCCTGGGCCCTGATCAGCCTCCCATGATCCTCTGGGGATGAAAGACAAAGGCGGCGTCCTAGAGGCCAGGAGCCGAAATCAGAGCTGCCCTGGGGGTGGGGGAGCCAGGCTGGGTCTCTGAGGAGCCTAAAATCTGCCCCCCATGATGGCAGGCAGCTCTAGGGGGAAACAGGGTCCTCTGAGACACCCCCAAAGGCCTCCTCCCCCTTCAGGGCCCCCAAACAATCAGGCAGAGGAAAGTCAGAGATGCAGGAGCCCGAAGGAAAGGCCCCTCGAGGGGGGCTGGGCTGGGCTGGGCTCTGCCGGTCTCCCACACCAAGTCTGTCCTTCAGGGCCCTCTCCCTCCCCCTGCCCTCTGTCTCACATTTGGGTGTCTGTCCTTGACTCTGGGTCTCTGTGTGAGTCTCCCTCACTGTCTCTGGCACGAATGTCTCATCTGTCTCTGTTCTATTTGTGAGTCTGTCTGTCTGTCTCTCCCTCTCCTCCTCTGTCTCTTGATAAGGTCAAAGAGATGTTGGGGTCTGACCAGGGAGGACGGAGGCCCGGCCTCTGCTGGAGGCCCTCAGCAACAGCAGCAGGTGGGCCCTCTGGGAAGGAAACCATGACCGGCCTGAAACATCTTTATAAAAACCAGGCTCCGACGATCATAGAATGGAGGTTATGCCACAGCCGTCCGGCCCTACCTTTCTATCGCCCGTCTTTCCTCTCAGTGTCGGGACTGGCTTCAGCAGTCTGTCTCCCTCTTTGTCTGTCTCCCTCTGCGTCTCTGTGTGTCTCTCTTTGTGTCTCCCTCTTTGTCTCTCCCTCTCTGTCTCTGTGTCTCTGTCTCTGTGTGTCTCTCTTTGTGTCTCCCTCTTTGTCTCTCTCTGTCTTTGTGTCTCTGCCTGTGTCTCCCTCTCTGTCTCTCTGTGTGTCTCTGTCTCTTTATGTCTCCCTCTCTGTCTCTCTCTGTGTTTCTGTCTCTGTGTGTCTCTCTTTGTGTCTCCCTCTTTGTCTCTGCCTGTGTCTCCCTCTTTGTGTCTCTTTCTCTCTCTGTCTCTGTGTCTCCTTGTGTCTCCCTCTCTGTCTCTCTGTGTGTCTCTGTCTCCTTATGTCTCCCTCTCTGTCTCTCTCTGTGTTTCTGTCTCTGTGTGTCTCTCTTTGTGTCTCCCTCTTTGTCTCTGCCTGTGTCTCCCTCTTTGTCTCTCTCTCTCTCTCTCTGTCTCTGTGTCTCCTTATGTCTCCCTCTCTGTCTCTCTCTGTGTTTCTGTCTCTGTGTGTCTCTCTTTGTGTCTCCCTCTTTGTCTCTGCCTGTGTCTCCCTCTTTGTCTCTCTCTCTCTCTCTCTGTCTTTGTGTCTCTGCCTCTGTGTCTCCCTCTGCATCTCCGTGTCTCTTCCTCCGTCTCCGTCTCTGTCTCTCCATCCCCACATCCATTCACCACAGCCTCTCCCTCCCAGGGGCCCCCCTCCTTGGGCCCCTCAACCTGGCTCAGCCCAGGGCCCTGAAACCAGGGCCAAATGCTGCCGTGCCCAGCTGCCGGGGTCCCTTGCGCTGCCAACGGAATTCCAGGCCAGCAGCGTTCCTGAGGAGCCGGGAGGGGATATTCCCCAAAGGCAGCACAGAGACGTCGGGATGGCAGCCCTGGGAGCCAGTCAGGGCCAGCAGGAGCAGCCGGGAGGGGAGTCTCTGCCCCTCGTGTTGGCTGGCATCTCCTGGGACAAGCGGCTGCTCCCCAGATCCAAGGGCTCAGCACTGGGAGGAATTGTGGGAGAGCTGACCATCGCCCATGGGGCCAGGCAGAGGGGGAGTCGCGACCACTGCAGTCAGGTAATGGGGACCCTTCAGGACACCTCACTGGGCCACAGCAAGCCTCCTGGGGGGGGGGGACATAGCAGGCAAACAAGTGTTCAGGGACTCCCAGCCCTGACAGGATGATACAGGAAGGCCATGGTGGCCCCCAAGGGTGTGGGGATCCCCTCAGAGCATGCCCACGGGCTGGGTGTTGGGAAAGAATAAAGCAGGAGTCCTGGGGCCACGCAAGAGAGTCCCAGCCTCAAAGGACCACAAAGGGTCCTGCCCTCCGAGAAGGGGCTTCCATCCTCCAAGCTCCCAGGCTGGACCACCACGCAGCCCGAGAGCCAGTGGAGGAAAGCCTGGGTCGGGTCCTGGTCCTCCAGGGGTTCTGGATGGGTTCCAGGCCCAACCAGGATGGAATAAAGCCGGGAAGAGCGTGCCCAGCCACTGGGGGGACCTCAGAGGCCGACCGGTCCAATCTCCCTCACTAACCAGAGGACATGTCCAAGCTCTCACCAATGGGCACTGGGGGCAGAGGGCGTTCCCTGGTCAGAGAGCTGGACGTCCCACCCTGAATGTCGATGTGCACCCAACAGGTGGCACAGGCCTGAGTTCAAAGAAATATTCCACCTTTTGTTCGGGCCCGTCGAATGGCTCCATCTTGATTTATGTTCTTCAATAAACTCCTTTTAATGTTCTGCTCTTGAGTTTGGCCTCATTAACAAAAGCCCCAAGAAAAAAGTTTCCATTTAACATCATCTCCCAACTCTGGGCCTTTGCCTAAGCCATGCCCCATGCCTGGAATAATGCCCTCCCTTCCTCCCCTTTGCCTCTTCTATCTCTAGCCACCTCCAAATATACGCTCACAGTCCACAGCAGCCAGTGTCTCCCAGCTTCTCCACCCCCCCCAAACAGTCTCCTCATTTCTCTAAGAACTTCCATGCTGACAAGCTGTGCCCTCCAATGGGGGCATTGTAAGCTCCATGGGGGCAGAGACAGTTCATTTCCGTCTCTGCTCTCAGCACACAGCTAGGGTTACAGGGAGCCATCTTCCCGGGTTCAATCTAACCTCAGACACTTCCTAGCTGAGTGACTCTGGGCAAGTCACTTCACCCATGTTGCCTCAGTTTCCTCATCTGTCAAATTAACTGGAAAAGGACATGGCCAGCTGCTCCAGCATTTTCACGGAGAAAACTCCAAACAGATTCACAGAGTCAGACTCCTGGAGGAAGACATACATGTTTCTGATTGATTGTTATGTAAAATGGGACAATAGCTGTGCTACATCATATAGAAATGTCTTCAGACTTCGTAGAGTTATGATTATTGGGCAAGTCAGAAGGATACTGAGGAAGATAGTCAACATGGAAAGCTCTAGGTTCAAATCCTGCTCTCTCCCTCTCTCTCTCTGTCTCTCTCTCTCCCTCTCTCTCTTTTTCCCTCTCTGTTTCTCTCTCTCCCTCTCTCTCTCTGTCTCTCTCTGTCTGTCTCTCTGTCTCTCTCTCTATTTCCCAGTCTCTGTCTCTCCCTCCTCTCTCTCTCTCTCCCTCTCTCTCTCTCTCTCTCTGTCTGTCTGTCTCTCTGTCTCTCTCTCTATTTCCCAGTCTCTGTCTCTCCCTCCTCTCTCTCTCTCTCTCTCTCTCTCTCTCTCTCTATTTCCCAGTCTCTGTCTCTCTCTCTGTACAATCTCTCTCTGGGTACAATGGAGGGTAAGAGCCCTGGGGGCTGACGGTCCCCATCTCTGTATTCTGGGCCACTGTCTTTTTTCTCTGCCCCTTGGCACCCTCGGGGGCCTGAGGAAAAGCTTAGCAGAGCCCTCCCAGAATGAATGGCTCCCTGGGGGCTCCTCCCCTTCTCTTCTCCAGGCCCCAAACTCCCAGAGACCGAAGGCTGGCATCCCTGCTCCCTCCGGGTGTGCCACCCCCTCACCCAGCTGGTCTTCCCTCTCCCTCTCCTCCGGAGCTCGCCTGTGCCAGCTGCACCAGCTCCCTCTCTGGCTTCCAGCCCAGGCAGGGCCCTGAGGGCAAGGCTCAGCTGGGCTCTGCAGCCCGCTGAGGCCTGAGGGAGCCCTCCAGGGGCTCTTCTTTATCTTTTCAAAGAGCTGGGCCTGCGGGAGCTCCAGGGAGCAGGGGGGGAGGGGGGAAAGAGGAAGAGATCGGAGAAAACGGAGAAAATCCCCAGGAGCCCTCAGCTCCTCCGAGCCCCATCCAGGTCGTGCCAGGGACAGCGCGCCTCCTCCTCCAGGTAGCCTTCCTTCATTACTCCCGCATTTGTCAAGTGGGAAACAGCCCAGCCCTAGTTCAGACCCCCGCCAAGCAGGCCAGAGAAGACTGGAGCCCTCCTGAATTAGATATTCAGCACCCTGCGGGCAGGACCTCCTTCCTCCTCCCACAAACGGGCTGGGGCGGGGGGGGGGGGGGGGGGGGGGGGGGGGGGAGGGGGGGGCACTCCCAGCCCTCCTCCCCTTTCCTCCAGGCCCCGGGAATAATCATCTCATTTGATCCTCTCAGTCACCCGGGAAGGTGGGCGCTTATTGCTGTCCCCATTTAACAGAGGAGAAAACGGAGTCCGGAAGGGGTGGGGCCCCTGCCCGGGGTCAGCTTCGACTCCCAGACCGGCCCTCAGTTCGAAGCGGAGCACCCGGAGCTTCAAAGCCGGCTTTGCCACCTCCTGGCCGTGTGATGCCGGACCAGGCACAGAACTGGTGGGGCCTCGGTTTCCCCGCCGGCGGCCAGGAGCTCCGGAGAAGGGAGGGGCCTTCCTGCCCGGCCCCGGGCACCCAGAGGGTGCTCCCCCACACGTGTAGGGTGGGCCCTTGGGAGAGCCAGATAGCTGGCGGAAAAGGAGCTGAAGGAAGGGGAGGACACGAGCGAAATGGCGCCTTCCCGGTGGTCCCCGAGCCTGGGCCGTCCACCGGGAGCGGCCGAAAGGAGCCCTGATTGGGGGAGGGCAGCCAGGGGCGCCCTAACGCCCGGCCATCCCCGCCCGCCCCAGCCAGGGAGAGGAGAGCTGGGCCACGTGCCCGGCTTCAGAGCAAAAGAGGCGCATTCTGCAGGGACGGACAAGGAGACCTCGAGGAAGGAGATCCGCCAACGCCGGGGCTGCCTCGGCCGGGAAGCCGGGAGAGTGGAGCCGGCTCGGCGGAGGAAAGGACCCGAATTCAGGGCCCGGGAAACCCCTTCCAGGCTCCGGGCAGCTCCCGCGAAGGGAGGGGAAGCCGGCCGGGAGGGCGCCCACTACGGGGGCGCGATGCTGAATTCCGGCTTTGCCACTTAGTCCTGGCAACCGGGGAAATGGAGGATGGGGCAGCGGGAGGGCAGGGGGCGCTGCGCGGACTGCGGGGGAAGGGCCGGCCCAAGAAGCCGAAGGCGGGCGGGCGGGGGGGGCGCCTTTCACCCCACAGCCCGCCCTCCTCCCTCCAGCCCCCACCCCAGGACTTGGGAGAAGAGAAGGGGAAGGAGGGGGAGGGGCAGATTCATGGTGAGGTTTGCGGTGCAACCTCGGGACCAGAGGAAGAAACAGAGCCCCGCCCCCCGCCCAGAGGTCTACTAGAAAACGACCCCCACGAGGGGGAGGGGCTCGTTTGGGGAAGGACGGCGGACCCGCGGGGAGGGCTCAGTGTGGAACGTCTAATTCTCTATATGCTCAGGCGCCCCCCTGCTCCATCTCACTCAGATCAGTCCGCCTTACATAAGCCTCCCCGCCCAGCCCCATCCCGACCCGAGAGGGGCCAACAGCCCTCCCCAGGACCAGGGAAAGAGCAGACAGCGGCGGCGGCCGCCCCCAGCGCCCAGCCCTCCCGCCGGGAGCCTCCCAAGCAGCTCCTCTCCATTGTGCCCTCAATCAGGGGCTCCCTTCAGGCTCCAGGGATCCCCAAAGCCCTCAGCCCGGGCTGCGCTAAGTGGGGCGCTTGGAGATGCCCAGCTCCCCCGCGGGGGGGCACCTTTCTGGCTCCCGTCACCCCGGCAGCCCCGGGCCCCCAGCTCACCAGGCTCTGCGGCAGGAGGATTTCTGAATTGGCCCCGTCGCCAGCTGCCTCCTTGTCGGGCTTGAGCCCGGCCACGGGCGGCTGGAAGCTGATCTTCACCATGGCCCCGGCGCCGCGGACCGGATGTCGGTCTCGGTTTCGGTCTCGGTCACGGTCTCGGTCACGGTCACGGTCACGGACGCTCCCAGAGCAGCCTCCAGCTCCGGCCCGAGGGCTGCACACCGGAAGTTTGGGAGGTGGGCTCTGGTCCTCCTCCTCCTGCTCTTGCTCGTTCTCCGTGTCCCCGCCCCTCCTCTCGGCCCACCCCTCGCCCCGCCTCTCCCCCTCCCCCCCCCCACGCTCCTGCCAGAGAACAGCAGCGGCCGCGTGCCTGGTGCACCCCCGCCCCACCCTCTCGCCTCCTCCCTTCTCTCCCCGCTCCATCCCCCGGTCCCTCTGCTCCCATCCTTGGACCACCGCCTATTAGATCTGGGCAGGATCTCAGAGACCTCCCGGCATCTGAGATGGAACCAGAGTCGGGGGTCCAGAGTTCGAATTCTGTCTAATCTCGGGGAGAGGGAGCACATTGTCGTCTTGGTCCTGTCACTTCCTTCTTCCTTGCTGACACAAAGTAGTGTTTGGGAAATCCGGGAGAGGGAAGAGGTTGAAGAGAGGCTGGTTCTACAGTTTATAGGAGGAAACCCCCAAAAGACATTCTCTCCCCACCCCCACAGCCCCTCCAGTTCTCTGGCATAAGTAGGGTAGGGCCTTGGTGTTATGTCCGAGAGTGCCAAACTGTAGAGGGCCCCAGTAACAAATACCAGGACACATAGGGGATAGAATGCAAAGTCGGGCAGACCTGAGTTCCAGTTCTGCCTAAAACAGCTACTGGCTGTGCCACTCTGGGCAATTAACTTCTCTGGAATTCCTTTCCTCCTCTAGAAAATAAGAGGGGGCGGGGCACTGGCCTCCACTTCCCTAAAATCAGAATCTTGAATTCTTCTGCTGGAAAATAGACAAAAGCTTAACCCTAAAGAAAGACCATCAACATTAGAAGCCCCGCTGGAGTGGAAGGTGGTGGGCGAGCTAAGTGCCCACCCCCACCCCTGCCATGCCAAGGGCTGCTCTCTAATGCGCTGCTCCCATTACATCATGGCCTGGGAGACTACAAAGCAGCCAAGCCAAGCACCTGATTGGTCCCTCTGCGGCTGTGGCTGTTCTCCTTGTCTGAAGCCCCGGAGACTTGCCTTATCTTTGCCCAAAGTCAGCAGAAGAAACGAATCCAGAAAGCAAAGGACTTTGGGTCTGCTCGGCACATCTTGAGAGGAGAACTTCTTCTTCCCCAGCTTCACCCCTGTAGTGGCCAGAACCCTGAACTTGGGCTCCGAAGATCTGAGTTCAGATCCTGCCTCACTCACTCTAGCTATGACCCTCCTGCTCCAGGGTCCTACGTCCAGGCAGTATCTTGGACCAAACTGGAACCCAGGACCTCCCATCTTCCATCTCAATCCACTGAGCTCCCCTTTGAGTATCAATTCAAAGACAGAAGACAGTAAAGGCTGGGCAGTGAGGTCTCTGGGGTAGGCAGTGTCTGAAGCCAGATTGGAACCAGGCTCCAGGCATCCCAGTCCTTTTTCAAAGCACTCTTCCCAGCAGCCTTTCCTAGTAAACTTGATTTTTGGGGGGGCCCCGAATGAATGTCCAGCTTTGTTTCTCCCAAATGAATTTCAGTCTGACAAGGGTGGCCCTGATGATGATCGAGAGCCATCCTCTGCTCCAGAACACTACCAGTTCCATATAGATGCCCATCGCAGAGCTGATGTCCTTGTGTCCCCTCAGGGCCTTGTTGAAGTGTGTGTGTGTGCCCATGCTGGCTTGGGTTCTGACTTAGATTAAAATAACTCTTAGGCCAACAGGGGTCCCAATCCTGGTTTTTAATTAAACATCCCAGAAAGGTGCCGGATCTCCTGGGACTCTGAACACAAGCTGTCTTCCAGGAAGCCGGAGCCAGGAGCCTCTGAGTTCTCTTTGCAATCAAGAGATTCTCTCAGAGATAGCCCAGCCTAGCTTGGGCCACAGGGCAGAGAGCAGGTGTGAACTCTGGGCAAGGAACTAGCCTCCTGCCTCTCTTTCTTCATCTGTAAAATGAAGGGAGTTGGACTCAAGGGCCTCTAGCTATGATCCTCTGAGCCTGGGTCAGTTCCAGAACCACCTCCTTCAGCCTCAGTTTCATCATCTGTGGAATGGGAATGATGATGCCTACCTTGCCTTCCAGAGTCACTGAGAGGATCAAATCACGAGGGTAAGTATGATGAGGAAGATGGTGGCCCTCAGCTAAGTGCAGGCTGGTGTGTGTGTGGGGGGGGGTCCACCTGTCTAATCCTTACCTTATCCCATCAGTATGTACCACTTTCTGCTGCTGATTCCTCGATGGAGACAAGCAGCTTTCCCACACCGAGGCTGTTCCCCTCAAGGGAGGAGCTCACATTCTCATGGGGCCAAGACAGGAGAGGAGGTAAGCTCAGAGCAGAAGGCTTTAACACCAGAAAAGGCCTTCTGCAGGAGGTCCGATTTGAGTCTCTCTTTTTTAAACCTTACCTTTCATCTTGAAATTAATATGTGTATTAGTTCAGAGGCAGAAGAGATATAAGGGCTGGGGGGAGGGGGGGTTAAGTGACTTGCCCAGGGTCACACAGCTAGGAAGTATCTGAGGCCACATTTGAACCCAGGACCTCCCATTTCTAGGTCTAACTCTCAGTCTATGGAGACTGTCCCATATGGAGACTGTCTGAGGTGGCCTGTCCCTTCAGAAATTTTTTTTTAAACCCTTACCTTTTGTCTTAGAATCAATACTGTGTATTGGTTCCAAGGAAGAAGAGTGGTAAGGGCTAGGCAATGGGGGTCAAGTGACTTACCCAGGGTCACACAACTCCCTTCAGACATTTGAAGGGCTGCCATGTGGAGAATATGGAGACTTAATCTCTCTGCCTCTCAGGGCAGAACCAAGACCAGTGAGAGGAAGTTAACCCCAAATCTCAATCCTGGAAAAACTGAGCTATGACTCCTGCTTGGAGAGGTGATGAGTTCCCTGTTCCTGGAGGTCTTCAAGCAAAGTCTGACCAAGCTGGACTATCTAGGAAGTTGCTGTTTTTTTCAGGTGTGATTGAGACTCGATGCCTCTGAGATCCCTTCCAGGTCTGAAAGTCTGGGATTCTGGAACTGGAAAGGGAAACTGAGACCCGCAACATCCAGCTCCTGGACAAGGGACCGAGCCAGGGGTTGTGGGTCCTTCAACTGAATCCGCCTCCTCAGGGTTCTCCCACACTCAGCCTGGGCTTTTCTAGACATTCAGGATGAAGGAAATGGACTTCAGGGTTATTTGGGCCCCTTACGCTGGAGGGCCAGCTCTGGTCAGAGCCTAGAAGGACCCTGGGAGGGAGGGAAACCAAGGAAGCCCTCTGAAAAGAGACTCAGATCAGACTCACCTTCTTGGGCAGTTCTGAACTCCGGAAGAAACACGTGCCCAGCCTGGGTGTCGCCACCACTTCCTGATGGCCCTTTCCAGCCCTGGTTGCTAGGCAGGCCCATGATCTAGCTTCTTCCTGTGGGCTTTGCTGTTTCCCTTTCTAAAGACATCTTAAATCTCCTCAAAAGCCATCACAAGACCATCTTCCTCTATTGATTTAGAATGGTAAAGGACCTGCAAGGCCAATTGCCCCCACTTTGCAGATGGGTAATCTGAGGCACAGACACACAGATGATTAGCGTCTGAACTAGGATTTGAACTCATGTTTTGCTGGCTCTCAGACCAGTTCTCTACCAATGATTCCATGTAGGCCAGTCATTTTTACTTGAGGAAATAGACCCAAAGAATGAGCGGATCTTTCACAAAGTCAAAGCAGCATTTGTTAAGATTTGAATTCAAGGCCTTGGACCCCCAATCTCTCCTTTGAACTACATTGGCCATTCTGGTCAATCAGTAAACATTCAGTAAGTGCCTACTATGTGCCAGGCACTCTGCTAAACCCTGGGGATATGAAAAGGAGCAAAAGACAGTCCTTGCCCTGAATATACCCCAAAGAAGCCAGAGACGGGATAAAAAGGAAATCATTCCCAGAGGGAAGACACTGGAATGATGGGGGCTTGGGGAAGGCTTCCTGGAGGAGGTGGGACGTACAGGAAGCCACACTCCAGGCATGGACAGGAAGCCAGAGCTGAAAGAAAGGTGATCTGGTGGGTGGCCGCTTGTATTGGCATCCCCAGTGCCCAGCACAAAGAAATGCTGCTTGACTTGACTTGTTGGCAGGCAGCCACAGCCAGAGACAAATGGCGCTAGAAGGAGTGGCCTGGACCAGAGTGGGCATCAGGAGCCATTTCTGGGACCGATGGCCCAGCCACGGCTGTCCGACAGCCAGGTTAGAGGAGGAAAAGCCCCCAGTTGGCTGTTGTGACCAGGAAGGCATCATGGCGACCGTGGAGCCTGACCTCCCAGGACAGGCGCAGTGTGGCCAGCTGGAGAGGGGCCGAGGGCCGTCAGGAATCCTGGGAGGGGAGGGAGCCCACTTACTCACGTTGGGGCAGGAAGCTGAATTGGGGGGGTGGTCTTGGGCCCAGAGACCCAGCCACGGAGGAGAAGAGGCTGTCCTAGCAGAGAGGGCTAACATGGACCGGATGGGACAGGCACAATCCCAGACTTCCGCTGATGTCAGTGGGGGAGGGACCCTGCTGCCTTGCCCACCCCAACCTTCTTCTCCCCCCACCTTTCCAGTTAGAGGCAAAAACCAAACCAATCCTACCTCCATGATGGACGCTCCGTCTCTCCCTCCAAGGCTCCCCTCTCCATCTCCGTAGGTTTTCCAATCCAAACGCCCGTCTCTGTTCCAAGCCCTCCGTCCCTCTCTCTGGCCTCAGGCTGGGTCCAGCTGGGCTTTGGCCTCTCTATGGACGGGGGGTTAGCACAGCCTGGGCAGGCAGCGATCACAGTAGCTAATGCCGAGCCCTTTACAGCGCATCTTTCCCGCACGCCTGGGAGCGAAGAGCTCTTGGTGGCATTTCACAGATGAGGAGACGGAGTCCCCAGGGAAGAAAAGTTGCTTTTCTGGGTTCACACTGCTAGTGTGGAGGAGGGATTCAAACTCGGATCCCAGCCCCATAGAGGGAGCAGGGAACAGAGGGACTGACCTGGAGACAGGAATGCCTGGGTTCAAATTCTGCCTCCAGACCAGCATTGGTTGAGCCATTTCCCTCTCTGGGTCCCATCACATGAGCCCATGATGAGAGGAAGTTCTTCGACTTGCACCAGAACAGAAATGCTGGAGGTTTGAGAGCAGTGAGAGGGATGAGGCGAGGGAGGAACACAGGGTTTGGGTGTCCCGGTGATGGTGCGCGTAATGTAATAAATGGGGTTTTAACCATCATGGAGGCACAGAACAGAGCGAAGGGCTGGCCTGTACGCTTCTCCTTGGGCCTGCGTCTCTGGTGGGGAGGGGGGTACTGGCCCAGCCTCAGCTCTCCTGCCCCAGCAGGGCCTCCTCTGAGGTTCACCCAGAAAGATAAGAGGTGGCACTTGGGAGAACCTGTCAACAAAGCGAGCCATCTGGCTGCAGGAGCAATGGAGCATTTTGTCAGTCAGTCAATAAATATCATTAAACCCTCATCTGTGCCAGGTACCGGGCTAAGGGCAAGGGATACAAAGAAGACCAGACAGCCCCTGCCCTCGGTTCCTTGTAAGCTGGCACCTCTGTCCTTCCTTCCAGGCTTCTGACCCATTACTCGGATTGGCCTGTTCTGTGCCCATATTTCAGCCCCACCTGAGTGTCTGCACGGAAATGCCATCTTCTGCCCTTGGGAATCTCTGATTTCCTTCAGAATTCAGCTTAAAGCTGCCTTCTTTTTTGGAGGCAAACAGGGTTAAGTGACTTATCCAGGGTCCCACAACTAGTAAGTGTCTCAGGCTGAATTTGAACTCAGGTCTTCCTAACTCTAAACCCAACACATTCTCCACTGTGCCACCCTGTTGCCCCTAAAGCTGCCTTCCACGAGGTTTCCCCTGATCTGCAGGGGGACTCCACAGGCTCCTTCCCAGCCTCTCCCACCTTCCGCTCCAAGGCTGCCTTCTATGGAATCTGTATTTGCCTCCCCTTTCAAACATGAACTCGAGGAACTGTTTCATGCTTTGCCTATATAGTCCCCTGCACACAGTAGGTGTTTCATAAATGCCTATGGCAGATGGATCTGAGGTGGGTCCAGTGCCCTGCTTTGTGCCGCCCCAGACACAGACATCAGCAGCTCTGGGAGGGGAATGGCCAGGAGCTTCCCCTCTGGGGTTGCTATTTATTAGCCTGTTTTAGTGACCCTCCCTCCCTCCTTCCTTCCCTCCCTCCCTCTCTCCCTCCCTCCTTCCCTCTTTCCTTCCCTCTTTCCCTCCCTCCCTCTCTCCCTCCCTCCCTCCTTCTCTCCCTCCCTCCTTTCTTCCCTTTCTCCCTCCCTCCTTCCTCCCTCCCTCCCTCCCTCCAGAAGGATTTCTGGGAGCCCAGCTGGGCCTGGCAGCCCTAGGGAGGCCCTGGGCTCCTTTGTCGGCCTCAGGCTCACATGGGGTGAGGATGTGCCTGGTGGTAGCCCTGTGTCTGGGCGGTGGGAAGCGCTTTGCTGCCCTTCAGAGGCTAGATGGTGAAGGGGACCCAAACACAAATGGAAGGAGAGCAGTCCCTGCCCTCAAGAAGTTCCGGCTCCAAGGGGAAGCCAGCTCTCCAGTAGAGAGAGTGAGAGGTGTGGAAGGGGCAGGATCCCAGAGGAGCTGGCCTGAAGCAGGCTTTCACCGGAGCCTCCTCCTCGGGATGAACTGGCCAAAGGAGGAGGAGGGAGACCCTGAGGCAGAGATGGGGCCAGCACAAAGATGGCAGCAGGGGCAGAGGTCCAGAAGGAACCTCCGGACTAAAGCACATTTGGAGATGAGAGAGGGCGCTGACCACTGAGATCAGGAAGGGAAAGACCTGTAGGAGGTGGCACACCTTTGTCTTGAAGGGAGGATCATAGGATGGGGCACAGCCTGGGCAAAGTTATGGAGGCAGGAAATTGGGGAACAAGTTTGTTTGTCCTGGACAGTTTGGTTGTGATCTACAAGAGTGTCCTGGATTGATGTGAAATGAGTCTGGAACCAGGTTGTGAAGGGCTTTCGATGGCAAATGGAAGGGTCTCTCTCTAGTTGAGGCCAGAGAAGTTTCTGGAGTAAGAAAAAAATCTTCCTGCATTTTGAGAACATGATATAGTTGTTGGCTGAGGGACTGATGAAAGAGAAGAGATCCTGGAAGTTTCCGGTCCACCTAGGATTGGCCACATGAGGGAGGGTGGATGAGGCTCCGGGTCCCAGCTGTTGAAAGAGGGGCATGAATGCAAGAGGGGCCGAGTTCTGGGACACGGACCCAGAGGCCAGAAACCAGGCACAGGTTGCCTTATTCATCCCCTTCCAGGGCTATATTCCAGCGGAGCCGGGCAGAAGCAAGCTGGCCCTGCGATGTCCTGCCTTTGTCAGGGCTGCCCTCTGCCCTCCTGCTTCCTAGAATCCTGGTCTCTGATCAGGAAGTCACACAGTCATGTGCCCTCCTCCAGCCACTCCTGCCAACTCAGGCTGGCATCGACCCTGGTGGCCCCCTGAAAGCCCTTCCCTTTCCCTGCTTCCCCCAGGCCTCCCCAGGCTCAGGAACCAGCTGGAGACCCCATCCACGGCCCTTCCCAAGGAACCAAAAACCACAAGAGGAGATGCTGTTTTTATCTGGGTTTAGTAGGACTTGGCAAAATGGGCCAGGAAGCAGCCCGGCCCTGGACAAGCGTCCTTTACGGTGACCGATGGACAGCTTGAGCCGCGGGAACTGCCAGCACCAGACCCAGAGGACCAAGAAAATGCCCCACAATGTCTGTGCTTCCTCTAGAACCACAGAGCAACCACACGAAGCCAGAGCGCCCTCAGCCTTCGAGAAGAGAGGAAGAGCGGCTAGAACATTGGGCGGCCGCCACACAGGAAGTCTTTTCAGTTTCCTGATTAGGACCAAATCTATGAGCCTGGGTATGGCCTGGAGAAAGGGCAGGAGGACCACGTGCCTCTATTCTCTCTTGATCAGCCCAGAGGATGGGGAGGACTTAAAACTGCTAGGCTTAGACACCCCCCCCCCCCCGGAGATCAAAGGGGAAAACCCAGCAGCTCTGTGTGTGGTGGCAAAGATCTAGAAACCAAAGGGGGGCCCATCACTTGGGGAACGGTCCAATGAATTGGTCCATGAAGGGGGTAGAATGTAGGGTAAGAAATGATGGAAGAGACTCCTATGACTGATGCAGACGGAAGTGAGCAGAACCAAGGGAACAAGTTATACCCTGGTGGAATGCCAGGAAGAGACAGCTTGGGGACACTTAAGAACTCGCATCAATGCAATGAGCAACCATGAACCAAAGGCCCTTCGCCCTGCATCTGCTGCTCTTCCTGGTCCCATTTCCATGGCCCCTGGACAGGCACCCCGTGGGTGTCCCCTCTTTTTGTGTGTTCTCTCTCCCAATAGACCAAAAGCTCCTTGAAGGCAGGACCTATCTCCCATGTTGCCATGATCATTCATACTGAGCCTTAGGTCCACTGAAAGGAAGAGAGGGAGGAAGGAAAGGAGGGAAGAAAAATGAAGAGAAGGAGGGAGGGAGGAAGGGAGGGAGGGAAGAAAAAATTAAGGATGGGAGGAAGGAAGGAAGGAAGGAAGGAAGGGAGGGAGAGAGAGAGGGAGGAAGGAAAGGAGGGAAGAAAAATGAAGGGAAGGAGAGAGGGAGGAAGGGAGGGAGGGAAGAAAAAATTAAGGAAGGGAGGAAGGAAGGATGGGAGGAAGGGAGAGAGGGAGGGAGGAAGGAAAGGAAGGAAGAAAAAATGAAGGGAAGGAGGGAGGGAGGGAAGAAAAACTAAGGAAGGGAGGGAGAGAGGGAGGGAAGAAAGAAAAGGAAGACATGGAGGAAAGAAAAGGGAGGGAGAAAGCTCCTTGAAGGGCAGCTTTGATTTTTGTCTTTGTAGTCCCAAAGCCTGCTTATGTAGGGCTTGACATATAGTAGATGGTTAACAAAAGCTGTGGACTGACTGATGAAGAGGATGAGTAATGAAGTGATGGAGAATTGGCTTTCCGCTCCTAGATCATGGTTTTAGATAATGAATCACAGGCTCTTGGCCAGGAATAGAATGTGTTTAATAAAGGGCAGGAAGAATCCATTTGCCCAGGAGATGAGCAGATCAGCTGGAAAGGCTTTAGCTCCAAGTGGAGGGGGAGGGAGAAGCCTGTCCTCTTCAGTTGCTGAGCTGAGCAGCCTGGAGAAGATGAGGGAGGGCGCCCAGAAGTCACAAGAGACAATATTTAGGAAGAGGAGTTGGAGCACAGCTCACGACATTGGATGGATGCTTGGCCAATGCCCAGAGTCCAAGCCATAAACCAATCCAATCTGAGGCCTGAGTGAGAGGGGAAATGAGCGCTGGTGGGGTTTGACTCATAACGGGGTACAGCATCATCCATGGGAGAGATTTGATCAGATGAATGGATTCATGAAAGCAGGCCCTAAATGTTGACCTGGGGTGCTGGGATGGCTTCATCATTCTTCCCCAGGCCTCTCACCTCCTTTCAGCCTACCTAGTTCTGTGGAGGGGACCCCCATTTTCCACAGCCTTGAAGTTCTCTCTCTCACTCCATGCCTCCAATCAGAGGCTGAATCCCACTGATTCCGCCTTCACAGCCTCTCATGTCAGTCCCTTCCTTTCCACTCACACAGCCACCACCTTCTCACTTCTTCCCTGGCCTCTCTGAACTAGTGCCTGGCTTCTAGCCTCTTCCTTCTCCAATCCTTTATTCACAAATCGTCCAGTCTACACTTCCTAAAGCATAGTCTAACCAGGGCAGGGAGGTGATGCAGTGGAGAGAGTGCTGGGCCTGGAGTCAGGAAGACTCATCTTCCTGAATCCAAATCTGGCCTCAAACACTTACTAGCTGGGTCACCCTGTTTGCATCATCTGTAAAATGAGCTGGAGAAGGAAATGGCAAACCATTGCACTATGTTAGAATGGACCAAAGCCTCTCTAGTTCAATGGAGCATAGCTCTGAGGTTTGTGACCCTGAGAAAGGAGTCATAGTTCTATTCTCTCTTATTTAATTACTAGTTCAGTGCAACTTCCTCAGTGAGGAAGCCCATTCTAATTTATGCCTGGGGACAAGTGGTAGACAATGGGTGCTTTTTCATATGTGACTGAGGTACTCCCTGCCTCAGTATCCTTTCCAAGATGTTGTAAAATTCAAAATGGATTTTCATTCTATTTTGAAGACTCAGTCAAGCTGGCATAATTGTAATAATTCCCAGGTACTCTCTGGAGAAACCTGCCTAAAGGTCAAGCTTTCATGGGATAATGACCTCTTCCCTTTCCTCAGGCAGCCTCCAATCTTTTTTTTATTTTAATTTGCCACCTTTGTAACCTCCCTCTTGGTTCATTCAGACTCCACCGGTGTCTGCGCCTGAGGATTACTCAGGATTACTTCCCAAGGAAAAAGCAATGGAGAAGAGCTGGGGTGACCCTTAACCCACCTCCTCATCAAAACATCTACCATTTGGGATCATCTTACCTTTTCCAAGGGTGGTCCAAATGATGTACTCTCAGGCCAATCAGAAAGAAAACACACCTAGGCTTAAAAGATCCTGTCAGCCCTCACTCTGAGTCTTTGATCATTGAGAAAAGCCATTGGTCCAGTTTATTGGTTACTGTTAGCCTAACTAATACATCGATCATAATGAGACCATTGTCTCTCAGTTTATTTTAATCTTCAAATGTAATAATGTGGAATCAAAAGAAAATGTCACATTTACTTCATGCCAGGAGCTGTCCAGGAGCTCTTTACAATGATTATCTCATTTGATCCTCACAATAATCATGGGAAATGGGTGCTATTATCCTCATTTGACAGAAACAGAGACAAAGAGGTTGAGTGACTTGCCCAAGGTCATACAGCTAGTATTTAAACTCAGGTCTTCCTGATTCCTCTTTAGCATATTTTATTTATACCTGAAAGGGTCTTACCCTTAGCACTGTGTATCCATTCCAAGGCAGAGGAGTGGTCAGGACTAGGCATTTGGGGTTCAGTGACTTGCCCAGGGTCACACAGATAGGAAGTGTCTGGAGTCACATCTCTAGCCCTGGCTCACAATCCACTGAGCCACCCAGCTGCCCCCCAATACATATGTATTTCCACATTGACTTATCTGTGTCCTTGTGGTCTCCCCTGAGGGCAAATAAGCTCCTTAATGGCGAGGACTGTTCCCTTTCCTTGTGCCTCCAGGACATACACCCAGGCCAGCAATTAGTAGGGGATTAATATACACTTGCTAAATTAAATCCTTGAAGAAACACTGAGGCCAGGAGAGGTGAGGCAGAGTCAGGAGAGAGGCCAATGTCTTTCTGTTCCCGAATATGGAGGGGGATTCTTTAGGCTCCTGGCTGCTGAGCTTGTTGTCAAGTCTTGACAAAAAAGGAAAATTCAAGAGCTGCTTTGTTGGGAGCCCTTCAGAAGGGGAGAGATGAGAGCTGGGAGCCAGCATGAGCTCATTAAGAACAAGTCATGCCAGGCTAACCTCATTTCCCTTTTCATTGTCTGACAGGATTAATAGACTGGGAGGTTGGGGGAGAGGGCGGGGAGGAGGAGGAGGAGGAAGACTATAAAGCTGGACTTCTGCAAGACGTCAGAAAAGTATCTCCTATATTGTAGCCAGTGGCTGATCCAGGAAGAAGACCCTCCCTCTCTCAGCTCTGGGCATTTTCTCTGGCTGTTCCTTCTCTATTCTGACTGCACACCTCCAGGGTTTCCTCTCTAAAATCCCACCTCCTACAGGAAGTCTTCCTCTACTCTTCTTTGATCCAGTGCCTTCCCCCTATTCCTTATTTCCCATTTATATGATCTATAGCTTGCTTTGTCTATATTTGTTTGTATGTTCACTCTCCATTAGATCAGAAGCTCCCCGAGGGCAAAGACTAGCTTTTGCCCCCTTTTATATCCCTAGCACTTAGTAGGAGCTTAATAAATGTTTATCTGATTGACTCTAAATATTAAAATACATGGAAGCTTCCCAACCTAATGAGTGTTATGTGTCCCAGGAAAGAAGGAAATCTGGCTGTGGTACCATCTCTAGAGCCTGAGAAGATATTTTCTAACTCTCCTGGCTGCTTCCTACATGGCCAAGACTGGCCTTTGGCTTGGCTTCAGAACTCGAACTCTGGACAGAAGACACTGGCTGGCCAAATCTGCCTCTCTCTTTCTGAGGTAACAGAGGCAAGCCTCCAGAGGTGGTGGTGACTTTGCTGCCACTCACCCCCTAACCCACTCAGAGCCTCTGTCTCTTTGCCTTTCCTTCCTTCTCCTAGATCAGCATTGGTGAAGTATTGGCACACACGCAGAGCTGGCACTGGGCAGCTGCTTGGTTCCCCCTCTTCCCAGCCCCAGGACATTTTTTGCATCCTGGGCCCCTCCCTCCAACCACCCACTTCCTCCCTCTGCTCCTTGGGGTAAGGAGGGGGGAGGCTCATAGGCAGCTTGAAATTGCAGTCTGGGCACACGAACTTGAAAACCTTCACCAATGCTGTCCTAGATGAATAAGTATTGTCTATGGACCAGGCCAGGCTAGAACCAGGCTAGAGATCTCCAAAGGTCCAAGCCTGGTAAGAAGGAACCTATAGGACGCAATCCAGCAGTAACTAAACCCAAGCTCACTCTCCCCAGTCTTGTGATTAATGCTGGGGATGTGAAGAAAAGCAAAATATAGTCTTTGTGTGGTGGTTGGGTGGCTCAGTGAATTAGGAGCCAGACCTGGAGATGGCAGATCCTGGGTTCAAATTTGGCCTCAGAGACTTCCTAGCTGTGTGACCTTAGGCACATCACTTAAACCCAATTGCCTAGCCCCTAGTGGCAGCAGTCAGGGTGGAAGAAGGTGGCATAAGATAGAAGAAAACTGAAAAAGGGGGGGGGATAGATTATGAAGGGCTTTGAATGCCAAACAGAGGATTTCCAGGATTGATCCTGGGGGTGATAGGGAGCTAAGGAAGGTGCTATGGTTTCTAGGACAATCACTTTCATGACTGAGGAGAGGGCTGGACTGGAGGAAGGAGACCTACCAGCATATGTGAGGTGATGAGAGTGTCAGAAGAGAGAAGGAGGCACATGTGAGAGATTTCACAAAAGGGAAAACTGGTGGCCGTGGCAACAGGTGAGGGATGAGAAATGAGTAGAGAATAGTGTGTCCAGGATGACGCCAAACTTGTGAATCTGGGTAACTGGCAGGATGGTATCATCTCAATAGCAATAGGGATGGCTCAGTGGATAGAGAGCCAGACCTGGATATGGGAAGTCCTGGGTTCAAATCTACCCTCAGGCACCTCTTATCTGTGTGCCCCTGGACAAGTCACTTAACCCTCATTGCCTAGCCCTTACCGTTCTTCTGCCTTAGAATGGATGCTTAGTCTTGATTTTAAGACAGAAAGTAGCAGTTTTAGAAAAATAATATAGTAACAGGACAATTTGGGTGAAGGGTTTGGGGGGCAGAAATAATGAGTTTGGGGCTGGATGGGTAAGTTGAGGGTGTTTATGGGAGTCCAGTTCAGGATGCTCCAGAGAGGTCAGGACTCGATGTAATTAAATCCACAGGAGCAGATGAGAACTCCAAGTGATAGGAAAGAGGAAGAAGAGAGCCCAGGACAGAACTCTGAGGGACAGCTCCCAATAAAGGGGAGAATGCAGCAAAGGAGAGAGAGAAGGAGTGGCCAGAGAGGGAGGAGGAGAACCAGGAGATGAGGAAGGATGTCCTGAAATCCTAGGGAGAAGCATATTCAGGAGAAGAGGGCCATCCTAGCATCATCAATCCTTGGTCAAGAAAGAGAAGACTGAGGAAAGGCCATTAGATTTGGCCCTGAAGGGACCATCGGGAACGCTGGAGAAGCAGTGCCAGAGAGGACAGTGGCCTGGAAAGGGGGTGATATCCCCCAGAGAGATTTGCTGATTGTCCCCAACAGTATCTTGAGGCTGGGAGAGGGAGCCAAGAGCCACCACCCCAGCCTTGGAGGGTGGATTCTGGGACCCTTCCCCTCTGCTCCAGCCCACACATACCTGCCCCATAGCTGTGGTCCTGTCACTCTTATCCTGAGACCCAAAATTAACAAGAGGCAGACCCGGGATCAGAAGCCAGACGTCCAAATGCAGGTTCCTTCCAGTACATCCCATAGCCCAGAGGTTACTCTGGGATGAGGGCTGGGCAGTGTAAACCTTAAAATTTCACAGACTTATGAATGTTAAAAATTTTACTCCACATTGAGGAATCCTCCAATTCCCTACTTGAAATAATTCCCTACCAGATAGTGAGAACTCTACTTGAATGTGAAAACTCCTTGCTATGGGAGGATCTCTATTCCACCTGTACTTAAGAATGCTTTAGGGCAGAAAACTCCTTGCTAAACAATGAAAGTACTTGAAAACCATACTTATAAAGGAAAGTAGTTCTTTGAGCCATGCCTGTTTTTGGAATTGATACAATGGGATGCTAGGTGCCTATAAAGGTGGGGCAACTTGTAAACTACTTAGACCTAAAAGGTGAAAACTTACTCAGAGGTTTTCTCTTAATGAAATTAGTTGACACAGCAGCATTTTTTTCTGACTTACTAAAGAGATTAATCTACTCAGCTGTGAATTCAAAATGGGCTGTCTTTTGGAAAACATCTACAGTGATTGGTAGATGGAAGAACTTAGGGGAGGTGACATAGGAGATTTTGCCCTTAAAAATAAGAGCTCAGAGAAGAGCTAGAGGTCATTCTGAAACATTCAGATGGAGGAGGGAGCTGGTGAAAGCAGCTGAGATGATGCTGGCCTGGTCTCACTAGAATCCTTGCTTAGACAGACCTTGTGGTGAGTATTAAAAGACTGACTGACTGATCTCTCTCTCTTAAGACTCAGATCTAGGCCATGTTGGCTTAAGGCCCTTCATACTTATTTCCTTTTTCTCTCTTTCTCTCTTTTCTTTAATTCCACATTTGTATTAATTAAAATCTCTATAAAACCCAGTTGACTTGGGTATTTGAATAATTGGGAGCATTTCCCTGGCGACCACCTTATATTTGATTTAAAAACCAAGACACTGTAGTGAAACATATTTTCTGCGGTCAAATTTACTCACCCTCTCTTATATCTATCACAATTTATATCTTCCACCATTTTAACTCACTACAGTTTATGGGCTTCACTATTTTAAATCTCACAGCAGCCTTGTCCTCCCTTCACCGAATAAGAAGCCCAGGACCTCTGGGCTCCACCAGCATGAAGCTAACAGCCTCAGAAGTCTGTGGATCAATGTTCCCAGCAAAATCAATCCTTGGGCTTAACAACCCCAGAAAGAGTCTTGTTATTGAGCAAAACCAGCAGCCAGGAAATAGTGCCAAGAACCCTGGAGTTGGGGGAAGGAGAGAGCAATCTGAGCTGGTATTCTGCCCTTACAAGGACTGGATGGAGGGCTTAATGGCCCCTCTTCCCCCTGACCCCAGCAGGTGCCACTGGGCCTGGACTCAGGAAAACCTGAGTTTAAATCTGGCCTCAGATACAGTCTAGTTGTGTGACCCTGGGCAAGTCATTTTACCCTGTTTGCCTCAGTTTCCTTATCTCTAAGATGGGGCTGATAATGGTAAAATGCCTGTCTCCTATGGTTGGTTCAAGGAGTCTGTGAGATAATATTTATGAAGTGCTTGGCACAAGGCCTGGTGTATTTGTTGTTCAGATGCTTCAGTTGTGTCTGACTTTTCAGGAACTCATTTGGGGTTTTCTTGGCAGAGACACTGGAGGGATTTGCCATTTCCATCTCCAGCTCCTTTTACAGATGAGGGAACTAAAGTCAACAGGGTAAAGTGACTTGCCCAGAGTCACACAGCTAGGTCAAATTTGAACTCAGATCTTCCTGGTTCTAGATCTCATGCTCTATCCATTGTGCCACCTAGCTGCCCCACATCTGACACATAGTGGGTGCTTAATAAATCCTTGTTTCCTTCTTCTTCCTCCCAGTAGACTGCAGTGAACCCCTTGAGGAACTAGACTGACTCATTTTGCTCCCAGGATTCCCAGGTTCTCAAGGGTCTGGAGACTTTTTCTTTTGTAAAATAGACTGGGGGCTTCTCTGGGGCAAGGATCTTTCTGCAAGAAAACTGTCCCACCTGGCCTGGGTCACTGAGAGGATGTCCCTTAGTCAGTAGGCATCAGAGGCAGGATTTGAGCCCAGGTCTTCCTGGCTGCTCCTCCAGGTGTCAACCCACCCATGTGGCACACACTAGGCACCTTGGCCATGCCAGGCTAGAAGGGAAGTCCAGGGGATGTGGTGCAGCAGCTTCATCTGGCTGATGAGGAAACCCCAGCCTGGGCAGTCAGAGTGACCCCCCAAGAGCTGGCATCTGACCCAGGCCCTCCATCCGAAGTCATTGTTGGCTCCACAGGGCCAGGCTGCTGCTAAAGGCTAACTCCTTGACTTTGGGCAAAGCACTGTCAACCCTGAGCCTCAGCTTGCTCCTCTGTAAAATGGGGAATTGTAGAATCCATCTCTCAGGGCAGTTATGAAGGCCACACTTTGACAGCCTTAAAATCCTAGAGAAATCAGAGCTTGAGAATGCCTCAGTTTCTTTTTATGGAGAGACACAGAATGAGTGGCCTCAGTTAGTAAGCAAACACTTCTCTGAGGCTGCCAGACAGAGACGCGGGAGGTCATTAGAGCCTTTTTTTTAACTGAATGAATGCAACAGAACCCAAGTTTAAAAAGGGAAAAAGCTCCAAACCCCAAACAAACAGCCCCATTCACACAAGCCTCGGTCTGTCCAATTTCCAAAACCATCCAACTGGAAAGAAAGCAGCAACAAAACTGCCCTGAAATCGATGTTTCCCTGGAGAAGCAGAACTCCTGCACACTCACATGCTCAGTGCACACTCGTGTGTGCTTGCACACTCACTCACTCACTCACATCTCCCAGAGTCTATTCCCTGCCCAGTTAACGTCACTGGGCACCGTTTTGTCAGGGCAGACAGAGATGGTGGAAAAGAAACAGCTGGCTCAGAAGTAATTGGACTTCTATGTGGAGCCATAACTTGGGACTTCAGGACCTGGGACAAGGGCCACAAGCCAGACTGGGGCTAGTGGTGAGCAGAATGATCTCAGCTGGGCAGAGTCTGATGGAGAGAGCAATGACAGTGAGAGGGGGCAGTCTGGAAGACTGGGAAGAGCCCTGGCTCTCGAGTTCCAGGATCTCAATTCGAATCCCGCCTCTGATGCCTGCCACACACTTTGTGATCTGGGGAAATCATCTCACCCCACTGGCCATCTGTTTTCTCATCTGCAAAATGAGGATGGGTGATGTGGGAAGACTCTGAGGTCTCCTCCATCTCTAGAGCCTTTGGGGACAAGGATGTGTTGTAACAAGGTCATGTACATAGGGATTAATCATTCTGATCCCCGGGGTCTGTTTTTAGAGCTCTGTACTCCCCAAAGAGCTTCTGAGATAGGCGGCTGCTTATGTGTGTAGCACCCCTTCTTAACGACTCCCCAGATCTGCACTGGTATCTGTAATTTGTGTCTCTGTAGAGTGACAGCTATCTCCAGTTGTAGGGGGAACCCTGTGGGGTTTTATTTCTAATACTCATGAGTCCCCATCAGTGTGTTTCCTGACAACATTCAGCCAGCACACCTAGTTAATTCTTAGCAAAGGCATTATCTAAGATGGAAAAGCTACAAAATCATTAGCCAAGGTGCCTTCTCCACAAATGAGGTAAGGATAATAAAGGCGTAACATCGTCTCTGGCATGTAGTTGGTACTATATAAATGCAGTGATCATCCTTATTAAATATTTACAGCATCTATAGGGCAAAGGGGGCACAACTTTAGAAGATAATTCTAGTGAGGCACATACATAGGGTCTTCCGGTAGCAGACAATCCCTACTTCCAGGGAAGGTACAGGGGGGCCTGGAAGTCCTTGTTCACTTCATAGAATCCTCTCACAGTTCTGTGGTGGGCCGAACATCTGTGCAGGATGGATTGTTGCCCTCCTGGGGCACGGTGGTGGTTTTTTGTTTTTGCTTTTTCAGGTTTTACAGGAAGTTTATTTTTCCACTACTACGAGCGATGTGCAAGAACAGTGCTTTCTCTGGACAGCTCTGCAGAGCAGACTAGTTTCAAACTGTACACTATAGAGTGGCCTCAAAGGACACAGCCCAGAAGGGAGAAAAGAGGCTCCAAACTCCTCGGGCTCTGCTCCCTCTCTGGTGAAAGGCTTTCCAAACAGACTTTTCCCAAGGTCCCGGGTCCTGCTCTCTCCCACCCCCTGTACTGTGCCTGGGTTTCTTGGGGGTATCTGCACCCCCCATAAGGTGCCCTGAATAATGTTGACTCAGAGAACTCTTGAACAGCTCCATAGGGCATCTCCCTCTGGGCAAGACAATGCTCTATGCCATGCTTGAGGGAAGAGGAGAGGCAGAAGGAAGAGAGGGCTCATCCATCCTCTTCTTCTGCCCCTTGCCAATTGCTCCCAGCCTTGACTGCCTCAGTCCCAGAGGCATTGCGGCTTGGTTTTCTCAGTCTCACTGTTTCCTTCTTGACCCAATCAAAATGCATCTAATTAAGGGATCTGGGCAGAGAAGCTTCTTATTTCTGCAAAGCCCATCATTGACTGAATTGGGGCTATAGCAACCCCCCTCCCATGCCTGCGTCCCTTCCACAAGGAAGCACCATTCCCCCAGACTTGGGGGCCACAGGGGGCTTTTCATGCCATCAGCTGGGCAAGGCTCTGACCTTAAGCCATGGAGAGTGGGCAGTGGAAGCAGCATGGTCTTGGGGCCAGAGCCAGCCTGGCTTCAAACTGCCCAGCAAAGGGGAATGTGCTTCTGTGGCACTGTTCTCCTCCCTGGCAGGAATGGCCCAGAGAAAATTCCTGCTCAGGGATGGACTGAACGAACAGCTGACCTCCCATCTCAGAGCAGAGCAGTAAGCAGGAGAGCACGCTCTGGGGATCTGCCTTTGGAGAGGGGTTTGCTTTCTCTCTTCTGTCCCCAGGGCCCCCCAGTCTGCATTGCGGGCTATCTGTGTTCACCATACAGCCCAATCTCCAGAGTCCTCTCCTCATGGTGTCCCTTTCCCAGGGATGCCTTTCTCACTACCCAGGCACTTAGGTTTGGGTTCTTGTTCAGTCATTCTCTTCGAACCCTTTTGGGGTTTTCTTGGCAGAGAGACTGGAGGGGTTTGTGATTTCCTTCTCCATCTAATTTTACAGATGAGGAAACTGAGGCAGACAGGGTGAAGTGACTTGCCCAAGGTCACACAACTAGGAGGTGTCTGAGACTTGACTTGAACTCAGGTCTTCCTGACTCCAGACCAGACACTCTATCCATTTTACCCATGAGGAAATAGAGGCCCAGAGGCTGAAGGGATTAATCCTAGGTTACACAGAGAAACAAGTGGCAGGGTGGATATTGGCCCCAGGTCCAATAACTCCAGACCCAGCCAGATTATCTAGTCCAATGTCCACCTGGGAACAGTTGGGAGGGTGGGCTGTGAGGAGCTTGTTCCAGGTCTCACAGGTAGTTTTTAGAGCTGGGAAAGTTAGGAAGACCTGACAGTAAATCTGGCCCCAGGCATTTACTGGCTGTGGGTAAGTCACTTAACCCTGTTGCCCTCAGTTTCTCCATCTGTTAAATGAGCTAGTAAAGGAAATGGCAAACTACTCTACTTCTTTACCAAGAAAACCCCAATGGGGTCACAAAGACACAAGTGAAACAACTGAACAACAACAAAAACAGGGGGAGGGGATGTTTCTCCAAGCTCCCTTTCTATTCTTAGTCCTCTCATCCAAGGCTATAATTCTAATGATTATGTCATGCCCAGGCTTGTTTGAATCCCAGTGATTCTGGGAGGTTTTCCCAGAAAGCTATTTGGAAGAGGCTTTAAAGCCAGCAGAGAAGTATTATCTGGACTATTCCTGATGAGCTGACCTGGCCTGAGGCTGTCCTAACCGAGGGGCCAGTGGTCAGTGTTGGTCACTGTACTAGTGGGGAAATCAATAAGGAACTAAAGTTTGGACAGATACTTGAGAGAGAAGGAACAGATAAAAGTTTTTTGCAATTTTATAACATTACAAAATTATTTTTCAGTTATGGTTCTTTCTATTTGGATGGCTAAAGTTATTGTTAAACAGGTAATATGTTCAGAGTATGTGACTACTGCAGGTTGAAAAGGTACTTTCCATTGGTCTGCCTACAGACAGCAAAGCACCTTTTCAACCTGCAGTAATCACATACTCTGAAAAGGATAACAATGTCTTAATCTACTCATATGTCTTCTCAATTCTGATTAAACTCCAGAAGTATAGACAGAAATGGAATTTGTCTACACATGCACACACTCTGATGTACTATTTCACATCTATCAAATTAAGAAAATTATTGAAAACAATACAACCATGCTGACAAGATTGTTGAGAAACAAGTGTGTACTCATACATTGCTGGTACATTTGCAAAGTGCTAGAATCTTTTTTGAAAGAAATATAGTGGTACTTGGCAAGAGAAAAATAGGCATGTCCTGTGAAGAAGTGCTGATTTCATAGCTGAGACTACATCCTTAAAGGATTATCAAAAGCTAAAAAGACAACATTCTTAGAAGATATTTTCAGATCATTTGGACATGCGAAATAGAAATAGACTGAATGTCTAACAAGGGGAATGATCACATTAACTATGGACAGTTGAGATGAATGTCATAAGAATGACTCAGAAGCATGAAAAACGGAGACTTCGGGAAAGTTCTGTTATCAAGAAATAAGACGAACAAAAGAGGAGAACCAGAAAGCTTGACTGTACATGGGATGCCCTTTCAATTTTAGGGATTCCTTTTTTGGAAGGAAACTCCTTTGTTGTTTATGTTCTGAGTTAGGTAACTAGCTGCTAACTTCCCATCCCATCTGGGATTTGTCTGTCTAAAGAAGAGAATTTAGGATAATGTTGGAGTTCAGTAGCCACAAATTAATATATTTGTGGGTGAACACTCAGAAGGGAGCTTGAAGACTGAGGGAGAAAAGGGCTGATGAGAGGAGAAGAGAGGGAAATAATAAAGGAAGAAAGACTCAGACCTGAAGGATCTAAGAAACTGGGTTCCAACAGGCAGTGCTCCCTTGATGGTGGTAAGAGAGAGCCAGCTGCACGCGCCCCCAACCTTTTATTGCACTATCAGGGAATGGGAGGGAGCTAATGAACATTCAACATGGTGGAGGATTTCACATTGGCTCCATTGACAACCACAAGATCAAAGAGGAGGAGGTTAATCCAACATGTGACCTGGTAGGGAATCTGGTGTGTCCAGCTAGGAGCCAGGACCCTGCCCAGGAACTCTCCTGACCTTTGGTCTGTAGGTTTGGAGAGTGGTCAGAAGGAATAGAGCACTGAGTCCAGTGCATGAGCACATAGGTTATAATATTAATACATCAATAATACTTTCAAGACTAGAATATGCCTGGGATGCCACAGGTAAAAACAGGAAAAAAAAAAGTCCTTATCAGTGCTATCACCACAGGCTGAGTTTGGTCCTGGTTCTATAAGGCCTTCCTTGTGTGACCTTGAACAAGTCACTTTCTTTCTCTGGGTCTAAGGTAGAATTAAGGACTGAACTAGATGACCTCTAA
The DNA here is from genome assembly GCF_027887165.1 of Monodelphis domestica. Taxonomy (NCBI): domain Eukaryota; kingdom Metazoa; phylum Chordata; class Mammalia; order Didelphimorphia; family Didelphidae; genus Monodelphis; species Monodelphis domestica. The sequence continues at coordinate 531,925,777 of NC_077228.1, read as the reverse complement.
GGTAGCCCCCCTCGAGTCCCAAACCTATCCTGTGACCTCCCCAGACCTCCACTTCCATTTCTGCAAAATGAGAGGGGTTGGTCCAAATTCTCTCTAAGGTCCATTCAATCTTTGACTCTGTGATCTAGAAAAGGCTGATACTCTCTAGTTTGAGCCATTCCAGAAGCAGTCTAACCCCCCTAACCAAAATGTTAGACCTTGTATCCTGGTAAGAGCCAGTAATGGCTAGGAGCCTCTCTTCCATCTTCTGCCATCTTGCACTTGTATAGGGAGGATGGAGGGGGGCTACAGCACTCACTGAGCTGGCCAGAGGTCAGAGTTGGCTGACACCAGGACCCAAAGAACACCAGAGTTTGAGAGTCGGAAGGTACCTCCAAGGATCACTAGACTGATGTCTAGCCAGAGGAATCCCTCCTACTGTAATAGGGGGTTTGGGGAGGTCGGTTCAGAGGGGAAATGAATGGATTACTCTGGGTCAGTATCAGGGTTTCCTCAATGTGGCTGTGGGATGAAGGGTCAAGCCAGAGCCTGATCTGGGACCAGCGCACAGATTTGCTCAGCCACAGAGCTGGATAGAGTAAATGGAAGGTGCAGTTTATTTCCAGAGAGAGGTATGAAGGATAAGAGGATTCCCTGGCACTAGTTCACTAGCTACAAAACCCAGATCTAGATCTCTTTGCGGAGGGTCTTCAAAGATGGAATCGTCTACACTTCCACCCTCTCCTCTAATCTATGAACCCAGGCCCTGTTCTAGATAACCTGCACTAAACCCTCTCTTGGTTATAAGCAGAGGTGCTGGCCTGTGACGGATTTGGCAGGGCCCAGGGTAGGTCCCAGGTCCAAATGGACCCAGGCCTCGGCTTACTGACAGGGCAGACAGCTGGTTCAGGCCAACATCAGGATCCCAGAGTTCTTCTCCCAAGGAAACGCTGCAACAGGATAACAAGGCCAGCAAGCAGGGTAGGATCAGAAACCTCAGGCTGGGCAGCCACTCTCCCCAGGTCCCACCCAGAGAGACCCCTCAGTTCCAGCTTAACCCTTCCTTCCAGCATGCCAGAATCTTTCTCGGCAGGTCTCATGCATCTAACCTCTGCAAACCTTCATTTTCCTATTAAACTTATCTCTTCCTCATAATGCTACAGCCCAGAGGTGGGGTGATCTAATGCACAGAGTACTAGCTTTGGTGTTTCAGAGTCCCCGAGGTCTAAACTGGACAGGACCTCAGAGGTCACCCTATCTCTCTACAACTTCACTGTACAGAGAAGGAAACTGAGGCCCAAGGAGGTCACGGGATCCCAAGTTTAAAATTGGCCAAGAGCTCTACAGACCCTCCCAGCCTAGACTCTGTGGTCGTCTGTAGGGTCCCTTCCAGTTTGGACGCCACCATCTAGAAATGTTGTCTTCTGGGGCCAAGCAGAAGTCATCTGCTCTCTTCACTATGGCGAGTACTTGAAGACCACCATCATGGGCTCCTCTTCTCCTCACCAGCCTTCCCTTCCTGGGACTCTGCCAGCCCCAGAGGAAAGTCTCGATCTTCTCTGAAATGCTATATCTCGGGCAGCACAGATGGCAGGAGGCTGGGCCACTCCCCACATCGGGGACAGCCCAATCCATCCACCAGCCATATAATGACAGCCTGTTCCACCTCGGGGGACTTCCGCACAAATAGTTTTCTCAAAAGGATTTGAAACAAGATCCTTGGCAGGTCTCCAGCTGTTGGTTGGTGTGGGAGGAAGGGCTGAGGAGCTCCTATGAATCCAGGGATTGTCATCGCCTTTTTTCTTTATCTTGTGCCTAGGTGCACATAGGAATAACTACATTTCCGTAATGCTTTAATGTTTGTTTTTTTTAAACTTTATTGTTTTTACATCAGTCATTTCTGGAAACAGGCGGGGAATGGAATCATGGGAGGTGATACTGATGCTGAGAATAAAAACCACCAGCAGAAAAGATCAATGAAACAAAACTAGAAGAAAGCGTAATGAAGTTTAGAAGGGGCCAGGCAGCCAGGGAAATTCTGTTAGCACCACGTCAAATCCAATATAGTCTCCAGCAGGCCAGCTGCAGTGAACAGAAACCCACCGGTTCGTGCACAAGCCTCTGAATTGATGGAACTCAGTGAACCCCACTGACTCCATCTTGTGACTCAATTCAGCTCCATTCCCTTTCTAGTTAAGTTATGGGTCCAGCCCAATTTCCCTCTTGAGAGAAACTCTATTGCATGGTTTGGACCTACTCCTGCATGACTAGGACGCTAGACCACCCCTAAGCTGTTGCTTAGGAACACTTAACTAAGGACCCAGGTGATGCTAACCAGCAACCCAGTCAGACCCAAGGACTGATGCTTCGAGGCATCCTCTCCCAGTGAGACATCTCAAGCAGCCCACATGTCTTATCTGAAACTGGCCTCACACTGGCCAATCAGTTGTTGTTTCCATGTTCCTTTGATTGAATACGGGCACTTGGGATGGGGGTGGGGTGGGGCAGGGAATTGGGAATCTCTTTTTGAATTGTACTTGCTTGTTCTCCTCCTCCCAACCCAGAAAGCCCCTAATCTTTCCTCTCATTAGAAACCAGATAATCTAATCTTACAGCTTGGTTTATATCGTCTGAATTATTTTTTAAAGCATAAAAATCTGTAGTTGCCTCCCCATCTCATTTGGGGTTCAGTGCCAAAATGAAGAGACCCAGTCCCAATTTACTATGAAATTAGCATGCATTGCCTAATAAATTTCTTTAGACAGACAGATAGATGGATGGATAGATAGTTATATAGATAATAAATAAATGGATATTCCTTGTAACAGTGGTAGGCTTTGCATTGAAAGGGAATTTTTAACTCCCCTTGTTTATTTTAACTTAATCAAGAACTTGGAGTGTCCCTCCTTTCACATTTAGTCATGAAGAACCTTTTGGTAGAAAAGGAAGTTCACACCCGAAAAGACCAGAAATGGATCCTGCAAGACAAATTAAGGAACTATGATTGGTTCCTGAGAGGTGATGTGGGAGAACTGTTGGGTGGAGAAAAGTGTTTATAAGGTGAGAGCCAACAGGAAGTCAGGCATTCCCATATCAGATTTGGCTTCCTGATTCAGACTTTGGATTCTATGCTGGATTTTGCATTGATGGCTCTTGCTAAAGAGACTACTGTGACTCCTGGTTGGAGACGGGGACCTGAGGGAGCCTTTGTCAGAGTTGAGCTGGATTCCTCCAGATCGGCAATCATAGGGTATTTAGGTAGGCAATATTTTTGACCTCCTTCCTATGTTTCCCTCTTTACTATCTCTACTTTGCTGTAATAAAGCTACTAACAGCCTCGTGACTTAAGAGTTAATTTTTATAAATGGTGACCACAACAACTTTTTATAACTCTCAATTTGGCACAACAACACTTTTAATTATTACAGCACTCATATGTAAACTGTGCATTATCTAAGGTGCTCTACCCTTTCCCCAGGGACATAGCACTGCCTCAGCCTTCTCTCCACCAACGAGGTCTCTCCTCTTCCTCTACAAATGAAGCAGGACACAAAATGGCCCAGGTTTGGTTGGAAGCCCCTTCCCTGACACTAGTCACTTCTCTGCCAAGAGGGAGGCAGTTCAGAGCATCTGGGATCTCAGACGTGGAGTTGGTCAGGGCCAAAGAAGCCATCTAGTCCAAACTCCTCATCTTACAGATGAGGAAACTGAGGCCCTAGAGTGAAGAGATTCACCCAAGGTAAGCCCCAGAGGTCAGATTTGAACCCAGGTCCTTTGTATTCAGGTGTCATCATCTGCTCTCTAGGAGCCAGATTCATTCACTCAGAAGTTTCACTTCCTCAATGAGGAGCCACCATTGTTTATGTGGCTCTTAGTTCTGCATCTTTCTCCCAGCATCAGCCCATATAAGTCTTCCCACAGTTCTGGGAATTCCTGAGAGTGACCATTTCTAATTTCATGGTAGCATTCCCTTCCATTTCTAGAGTCCAGTTTGATTTAAGCTTTATAGAGGATGCCTCCTTCTCCTTCCCCCAACTACCCTGGAAGAAGGATAGGACAAGTCGAATCATCTCCATTTTACAGAAGAGGAGACTGAGGCTCCTCAGAAAGATGAAGTAACTGGTCCAAGGTCACAAAGGTAGTCAGTTGGTAGCAGAGTCAGGCTGAGAGCCAGCCAGGTCATCTGGCCCCAGGTCCAGCACTCTCTCCACTACTGTCTTCCAAAGTCAGGGGAGACTCTGCCTGGAGCTATTCGAAAATCCCTTGTTAGCTAAAGAGCCGGGCTGAGAACTCAGTTCTAACGGTGGATCCACCACTTCCCCACTCCGCTCCAAGGTTCTTCCCGCTAACAAGGGGATGTGAGTGAACCAACTCTTGGGTTTGGGCAGGGATTCCAGCAAAAAAGAGAATATCGTTGTTGCTTGGTCAGCTTGGTCTGACTGGCCCCATCCTGGGATGCAGCAGCTGCCCTGGCAGACAATGGCTGGCCACTGAGACTTTTGATTCTGAACCAGAGCTTCCAGAAAAGGAGAAGCCTGACACCCAACCCCCCTTGTGATGAGGCTCCTTGGGGTCAGCTCAGCTCAGTTTTGTGCTGGATTCTGGGGACAGAAAACCAGTATGGAAACAGCCCCGGTGCTCAGCTGCACTCTCGTCTGGCGGGAGCATTTATTCCTCAAACTATTACTCCTCCATCAGGGCTTGGAGAAGTCCATGGACTGAGACGAAGCCTTGGAACTCAGGCTACCAATTTTGCATTTTCTTGGCTCTTAGGGATGTGCTCCTTTCACAAGGTCTGGCCAGCAGGAATGTTTTACCAGGATTCTTTCCTGTGTCCATGAGCTCCGTGCCATGGGGATGGACCAGCTCCTAAGTAGCCATTATGCCAGTTGGCCATGTCTTGGGCTGTTCAAGGGAAGGGCTCAATAATGGGCTCCCCACAAAGTGTGTATAGAAAGGTCCCTGGTCCCATTGTAGGTTGTGGAGAGGGCCAGTGACCTGAGCCACTTTATTGGTGCAGGTCGGGCAATAAACGAATCATAGCCCAAATCAGCCTGAAGGGTACCATGGGGATGGAAAGGATATGCAGACAAGTCAATGAGGACCTCTCAGAAGCCACCTTGTCCTTCCCCTGCATTTTTGGTGAAGCTGCTAAGAGACAGAAGTTAGGAGATGGGGCAGAAAGAACCCCCTCAGGGGCTTGGGAGAGGGTGTAAGATCTGCTGTTAAGTTAGGAAGGATACTTCCTGACCCAAGGCTGGGTGCTCTAGTCCCTGTACCACGTCTTCAAAGGGGAGAACGGTGCACCAAGAAATGATTATGGTTTAAGAAAACAAGGGGCATTGGGAAGATGTTTTTAGAGTCCAAACTGCCATCACTCCTTGGCGAGGCAGAAGAGGCTCCGGCTCTCACTACAAGGGTCATCCTGACACCTGGGTCCCTTTGCTGAGTGCCAGCTTGTTTTATCATTGGGGCTCTCCATTCCAGTTCAGGAGCTGACCCAAAGGCATATCAGAAATGGTACAGAAATAGCCAGGAATCTGTGTGTGGGCCCTGAACTGGAGGCAGGGCCCCTCCATTACACCTCGCTCCCCAGGCTTCCATGGGATGCAGAAGACGGGGCCCACAGCCTCTCTTCTGAAGACCAGGATCTTGTTGGCCAGCCCCCATGGCTCATGGCGATGGCCCGATTCCATCTCCATGAGAGGAGAGGCAGGCGTCGTCATCTCTCCTCCAGGACCAAGGCTGGCCATGGCAGTCATCCGCCGTCTACCTTCCTTGAGCCTTTTGGGGTTGATCATGGTGGGCTGCTCTTCTGGCCCAGCTTTGGCTCACAAATCTCCCTGTGTTTCCCTGAATCCCACAGGAGCTGCTTCATAGGGCACGATGACACATCGTCACATTCATGGACGCCAATATGCTCCCCTGTTCCCGCCGCTGTGAATATTGGGGGTTTTAGACCTTTGTTTCTGCATTCGAGGGGAGGGAGGGAAGCACATCTACAGCACCTACCTTGTGCCAAGCGCTCAACAAATAGTACCTCCCTTGGTTTCCCTTGTTTGACTTCCTTAGCGGACAGATGCCTTTCTCACATAATTCCAAATGGATTTCTCCAAAGATTAGCCCAATTCTCAGCTCCCTTCAGAGTGCCTGAGTAAGTGATCAGCTGGCAAGCTTTTATAGACCATTTTCTAGAGCAAGCGCCATCTTCACAGTCACATAATTGAGTGTGAGGCACACAGAACAGGTATCCTTCGGGGCTGGCGCTGGTCGATTTGTTTTGAAAGCGTTTGATTGAAGAGAACAAAACAGGGAATCCCCCTTGTGTCTGCAGCCCCCTCAGGACTGGAGGGGCACCAGGGACACTCGTAGGTCTTCTCTCACTCCCTTGGCACAACCTCCCCCTGGATTCTGAGCTCAGCTCTCTCCCTAGACGTTCTCAACTCGCATAGAAGAGCAGGGAGTTTTATTCCAAGAAAGCAGAAAGCCAAGCAGGAATTCTTGAAAGAACAGCCACGGGCAGCCTCTTCTAAGATGAGCAGAAAGAATTTGGAGAAGACTTCTAGGAACAGAAAGCAGAACCGGGGAGGTGGGGGGACCACAGAACCAGACGGGTGAGGAATTCTGGTGCCTCTAACTTGCAAACAGTGACTATCACAGAGACCAAAGCCCTGGGCTGCACTGTGAAACCAGAATGAATATACTTAGCCTCCCTCAAAAAAGGAAGAACAGGCATGCAGGGAGGCCCCTGTGGCCCCAGAACACTAGGTGGTCACACTTGCTTGATGGGCTGCGTGGCTCTGCTGAACAGCATCCTTTTTTCCCTACAGAATTACCAGGGACAAAGGGAGATCGGCTTGGAAATGAAGGTGATGGAAAACCAAGATTGGGATGAATTTTTCCTCTTCCTTTCGATCATTAGGCCCAAAGATGGTGCCTGAAGGCCTGGCTTTGCTCCTCAATAGCTGAGTGATCCAGTCAAGACAGAGACGCTACTCTCCTACTCGAGATCTCCCTCTAAAAATGAATGGGGTGACCCTTTGTCCCTTCTGGCTCCACACCGATGACCCTGTGGTCCATATTCATATTCCCTGTGTCGTTACTTTTTGGAGTCTCTCTGATTTAGCATACTCAGACTTCAGTTTGGATCAGAGGCCAGACTTCTGGACACCAGGAGTCATGTGGGACAAGGAGCACCAGGGAGCCCAGAGGCCTCTGGGGTCCCCCTACAGTTCCATGAGGTTCCCTTTATCTTAAGTAGTTTATTGACCTATAAAGCATCAACCTTTGTTCTTAATTCATTCAAAGTATGGGGCTGGATTGTAACCTAATTCAATCAGAGATTTTCAAACTCAATATGAAACCTTCCCTTTAAAATCCAAGGCTGATCTTAGGGTACCAAGAGAAAGAAAAGGGGTGCAGGCTAGTGTTCAGTTCCCACGCCTCTCTCCAACGTGCATCGAGGTGACCCCGAGTTCTCCAAATCTGAGCAGAGTTCAAACTCTGAAAGGTGCTTCTAAGGGGGAGAAAAGGCAGCCACCCAGGAGTGTCCCTGGAGAGTCAGAAGCTTGTCACCAGCAGGGCCTCAGGGAAATAGCTTTTTCTCTCCCAGGAATGAGCTGGAGAGGCCTTGCCACTCATCCAATGGTGAAACCAGAGATCCTGATGAGATTATAGGGCCCAGCCTAGGTTCAGAAGACAGCCAGATCCCCAGGAAATGGTGGTTGTCATTCAGTCATTTGTCAGTTGTAGCTGACTCTTCAAGGCTCCATTTAGGGTTTTCTTGGCAAAGACCCTAGAGTGGTTCGCCATTTCCTCCTCCAGCTCCTTCTACAGATGAGGAAATGGAGGCAAACAGGGCTAAGGGACTTGACCAGAATCACACAGTTATTATCTGGACCCCAGATTTGAAGTTAGGAAGTGAGTCCAGGCCCAATACCATGGAATGAGTACGCTGGTACAAAGCTTGTGGCTGGAGATACAAAGAGGAAAAGGGGATAATCCTTGCAGGAGCTCAGGAGACAACAGCAGGTGAGAAGTCAGAAAGGAGGATTCAGATGGAGGGCAGATGGCAAGGCCCAGGCGTCCAGGGAACTGAGACAAGGCAGAGGGATGGTGTAATAGCTAGGGGGACTTAGAAAAAGGAAGGAACCAGAGAGCAGCTGTTTGAGGACTGAGTTCTGTGAGACACTTCCTCTTTCTTCCATTGAGTTGAGCAGCTTTAATGGAGTCAGGCAGGCAGACCAGGTAAGTCTACTCCCCACAGCTTCCTTCTTTCGATGGATTGAAATTCTCCTCCTATTACATAGACTGAATCAATTTCTGTTGTGATTCAAAATATCTAATTTATTTGATATAAGGTTATAGAAGGAATGAGGAAATGAAAGGAAGGGAAGGGAAAGAAGGGACAGAGGGAAAAAGGAAGGTCCCTACTACTTCTTTCCTAATACAACTTTTGAGGGCTTGACCAAAGAGAATCCTCCAGGAAATATGCTCTGAGTTCCCCTAAGGGAAAAAATAGAGTCTCTGTCCTAAAGGTTGGCCTCAGTTGGGCATTGAGATCTTCATTCAGCTCAAGGGAAAATGATTTGGAGATGAGTACTTTCTTCCACCTAGCTCCCCAGAGTCCCAGGTAAGAAGAGAGCTTTCTGGCTCCAACAGTTTTTTGAATCTCCATGGAACTCTCCCATTCCCCGCAGGTCCTATGAAGGCTGCATTTGCTCCTCTTCTGAGGCATCCCTTCAAACTTCAGGTTTCTCTTGCTCTTAGTCATCTCCTTATTCACAATGGCAAGGTCCACAAGGAAGTCTGGTGGGGGGTGGACATACCCACTCTGCTAGGTACCCGCCAAAGGAAGCCCTCATCTAGTATCAGACCGCTGACACCTCATCCTTCTCTTACAGTAACAAAGTGCTTCCCAAGATGCAATTCCCTTGTGATCTTCATCTCAACAGCTGCTGGAAATCGAGAATGATCGTTGCCATTTTACTGATGAGAAAGAGGGACATATATTAGGCCCCTGGGAGAGTCATTTACCCACTCAGTGCCCTGAGCAGCTTTCCCAGGCACAGACCATAGCCGAGCCATCCACCTGCATCCCTGGAGAAAATGTCCACATTGAGAATGGACCAAAGAAGCTGCTGGGGGTAACTGAGGCTCAGAGATGCCAAGTGACTAATGCAGTCACAGCATGCATGTGAACTTTTGATTACTCCACCCTACTTAGTCTAACAAAAATCAGGAAATTGTGAACTTTAGATTACTCCACCCTACTTAGTCTAAACAAAATCAGGAATTTCTACACCCATACTTAAGGATTAAGTATTTTAGAGGATGGCCTATGACAGACGTGTGCTAGCAAATGACAAATCAGAATCAACTGACAGACCCCTGGGCTGTCCTAAGTCAAGCCTAAGATACCATTGTTACATGTGAGACACAGGAAAGTGATGTAAAACCGTCTATATATTTCACGTCACTTCCTCTCTCCGGGCTCTTTGACAGCAGAGTGGTGGCTGGTGGCAGCTTGCTGAGCATATTGGCATCTTGACATGGCGGCAGCTATTGTTGGGGTTTTAGCGGTGAGTTTCCCTTGATAACTGGAGGAAGCCTAGCAACCTAGTTCGGTGAGGCTCTTCTCTGAGATCTCTTGGAGTTTTGGCTGATTCTCTTTTGCCTTCCAAACACTATCCACTTAGAAGCCTCTAATCTTCTTCAGAAACCTTGTGGCAGAGGACTTTGAACTCCCCCTGGCACAGGCCAGGCGGGAGAAATCCTATACCCTCTCCCTCTCTCTTCTCCTTGATTTCTTCTATAACTATATATTGATTAAATCACCATATATTTCCAAACTGACTTGGGTATTTTTATTTGGGATATCCCCTGGCGACCGAAAATTAAATTTAGATTAGGTCATGACCCTAAATTATCCTTACAGTCATAAGCAGAGCACAAATTAAAGTCTGGGACAGCCCCTGCCTTTAATGATGGGCTTTTATAGAACTCCATTGAATTGGTAAAGCAAGTCACCTGTTATCTCACTTGATCTTTATCATGATCTTGGGGGAAGATGCTATTATTACCCCCATTTTGCAGAGAAGGAAACTGAGGCAGAAAGAGGGGAAGGGGCTTGTCCAGGGACACAAAGCTCATGAGGATCAGAGGTGAGATTTCAACCCAGGGAATATGGTTTCCAAGTCCCACAGTTTTATACTGGATCCCACATTTCCTTTCAAAGGGTCATTTGTCTCTAGGGTGATAGAATGTAGAAAGAGCTTGGCTTTGAAGTTGGGGAGCTGGGTTCAAATCCAACTCTATGTCCCTGGGAAAGTCACTTCACTTTAGAGCTCAGTTTACTTATCTGTGCAATGAAATGAATGAATGAGGTGCTTCTTGAGGTTCCTTCCTGGTCTAGATCTACAAGCTGATGTGCCTGGGGTTCTCTGATATGATACATGCTCTAAGATCAGAGAAATCAATCCCAGGAACACCCACATACACCAAACATGATGAAAACTGTATTTCTGGTACAGTGACTAGAGGGGGCCATCAGGGATGGTAGTCAGCTAATACACATTTATTAAACCCTCTGTGACCAGTGGAAGCATTTTAGCTGGCCAGCCACTGGGGAATTGTCATGGAGCATGGTGGGAGCATCACATGTTGGAGCAGAGAACACCACTGAGTTCAATTTACTGTTAAGCAAAGAGGCAACGTGACTCGGTCAGGTTCACACAGTGTCTGAGGTAGGATTCGAATCCTCAGCTTCTCAACTTTACATCCAATGACCGTAGCTGCCACGTCACACAGCTGATCCAAAGCGAGTCCTTCAGGATCCACAGCTTTCGTGGGAGATGCTTTCTGAGAGCTTCTGTGGCTGACACACTCATCCCTCCTCGGGTCTGTCAGCTGCCCTTTGTAAGAGGCCCCATGGACGGAGGGTCCCATCCACTTCCTCTAAGTGAGGATCATCGGTTGCACCTTTCCCCTCTCAGTTCAGCTCTCGCGCCTTTTCGTTGGACCTTTTTCACAGCTCCATGTCTGGGCACTGGATCCTTTGGACTTCACAGCCCCTTCTTCACTCTCCTTGAGGAAGAATGGAGTCGTGTGCCATGACTCACCACCCAGCAAAGGCTAAAGGTGAGAACTGGAAAAGATGTCCGGGGTCCCCTGGCCTTCCTTCTACGGATGGCCAGAGCTGGGATCAGCCCAGAATCCATTCGACAGACACTTATTAAGTGCTTGCTGTGTACAAGGCACTGGAATGAGCCACTAAAACAGAGGGTTTGAACCAAAGAGGAGAGCCAGGCAGTCTTTTCTTTTTTTTAAACCCTCACCTTCCGTCTTGGAGTCAATACTGTGTATTGGCTCCAAGGCAGAAGAGTGGTAAGGGCTAGGCAATGGGGGTTAAGTGACTTGTCCAGGGTCACACAGCTGGGAAGTGTTCTGAGGCCAAATTTGAACCCAGGACCTCTAGACTTGGCTCTCCATACACTGAGATACTCAGCTCCCCCCAAAGTCTTTTCTATTCCTTGTCTTCTGGCAGGAATTCTACTGATGGCCAACTCATTTGTTTCCTATCATCTAAATTTCTCCCAGCATCCTTCTCACTGACTTCTGGGAAGCCGTACCAAAAGAACAAGGAAGGAAGACAAGAAAATGAGGAAGAGAAGGAAAAAAGATAGCCAAGCTGTAAGGGGAGTGACGTGGACGAGAATTGGAGAAAGGCCAAAATCAGGTGGGGTGCTGGGAGAAGCGGGCACCAGAATGCCACCCGAACTGTCCAAGCCCACACCACATGGCACCACGAACTCAGTGCCCAGCTGTTTTCTTCATCTCTCTCCTCCTGGCTCCCCATCATCCTCCCAGTATAAAACAAAGGTCAGGCAGCCAAGCACGGAGGGGATCAACTTGTGCTGTGCCCAGGGGAGTTTCCCCCCAAGAGTCAATGCCAACCCAGAGACTTTCGCCTTGCCCAAGCAGCCTTTGGTTCTGTGTATTTGCAATCTTTGGCTCAAAGAACCTCACAGTAAATGATAGTATGAATAACTACTATTTATAGAGCACTTGAAGGCTTGCGAAGCCACCTCTTATCTCATCTGAGCCTAAACTGCCACAATTAGTAACTCTTTCATCACCTGAACTCGGGGCTTCCTCACCCACTGTTCTATCCTATGGGTCCCCTAGTTGGGTCTCTGTAAAGAGCTTCCAGGATGGATTTTCATCCCAATCCGGACATGATCTGATTCTCTCTAAATTCTCAAAATGTGAGAATGGAACCCCTGAAGGATTTCTAGACTCTTCCAGCAGGTCCTTAAGGTCAAGACTATTTTCAGAATACTATGAAGTTAGTTGTTTGTTACGATTTGTCGCTGTGTTGTTTTCCATCAGTTCAGCATCTTCATGACCCCATTTCTTGGCAATGCAACAAGAGGGGTTTCCTTTTCCAGTTCATTTTACAGATGAGGAAACTGAGGCCAACAGCGTTATGTGACTCACTCAGAGTCACTCAGCCAGATCTGGGCTCGAGTCTCCCGGACTCAAGCTGTCCCAATGACAATATTCCTCCCTTTTCCCTAACTATATTCTGAGAGCTGAAAGAGACCCCTGAGGCCATCTAGTCCATTTTTCAGAGGAAGAAACTGAAGCTGAGCGTGATGTCCCACAGACAGTAAGAAGCAGGTAGGATTTGAACCCAGGGCCTCTGATTCTTTCCACTATGCCACAATTACTTCCTTCAGTTTAACTTCCTTTACTACAAGCTCCTCTTCCTGGGTGAGAGCCAGGGGAAGATCTCCAGCAATGACTGTGATGTTAGAGGAAAAACAATACATGAAAACTTATCTGAACAACCACCAAAATTCCCAATAGCTGCTTTCTTCAGGAGAGCCACAACCTCAGAATAGGTCTGCTGCTGCAGATTGCGACCCCTCTGCACATTCTTTGTATTTCCACAAATCCTCCCTAGATGATCTGGTCAGCGTGATGCAGGGACTCCTGATGGGATTTTCCTGTGCACAAGGACAGCCCTTGAACTGGCCATCTGTCCTCCCCCATCCTCTCGGGGCCAGTTCATATGAATTCAGCTCCCAGTTTCCAGTCTCTCCCAGATCCCAATGGTCAGCACAGCACCCAGAATCATGGTCCCAAGGCACTTTCCTGGCTCAAACACCTTCAAGGGCTCCCTCTCGCCCCCCAGATTACCCCCCCCCCGGGGCAGCCCTCCGTGTCTGACTCAAACCTACCTGTCCAGGCTTCTTTGCCATTTGAGATTCTCCCAAACTGGCCCACCAGCTCTTCCCCTAGAGCCGAAACTCTGCCTCCTGCCTCTGATCCTGTCCAAAGGCTGCTTGCTCCTCCATCGCTTCTGCCTCTTCCCATCCTTCCCCATGGTGCGTCCAGCCCGGGTCTGGCCCCTCTTCTGTTTGGAGCTCTTCCTGCATCCCATGACTTCTGCCCACTCATCGGGGCTACGTATGTGTCTGTGGCTTTGTGGGCATTCACACGGCACCTCCCCTGCCCCAGGCACTGGGCATTGCCCTGAGAACACGCGTGCTGCAGGGACTTCATGTGCTTGTTGGGGGGATGCTGTCTTTGATAACTTCTTCTGCCCTTCTCGGGGGGCTCTTCACAGTCCCTGGAGGGCCGCAGCCAGCCTCTCCCAGCGGGGGAATCATTTTTACCTCTCAAAGGTTCCCTTCAAGCTCTTAATCCGATGATTCTAGACACATTTTTTTAAAGAAATATTAACCACAAAACACCCAACTACTCGGAACACTTCCTCAAGCAAACAGGAAATGGGGCTTCTCTTCTGGACAGCCAGGTTTTCAGAAATACACACTTGACAGTCCATGTTTCAGCCATTCCAGCACTGGCCTGCTCATCTTGGTCCTCTTTAGGATTTCCTTTGCTGGTTTGGCTTCACTGAGGCTTTCTGTTATCCGGGTCACCGCCCTCCCCTCTGGAACAGCCATATGTCTTTCTCAGAGTCCCTGAAACCCTTATTTTTTGGAGATGCATAGAAGTGCACGTGTTTGAAATAGGATGGAGAACAGGGCCGTGGAAAGGGGGTTTTATTGGGAATCCAAGTCCTAGATTCGAATCCCAATACTGTCACTTGGTACCTGCCTCACACCTTCTCCCTTATGGGCCTCAGCTTCTTCCCCTGTAAAATAAGGAGAGTGACCAGCTCTAACTCTGTGATCCTATGGACAATGGGGCTTTTTCGGCCTCTACTTCACGGCCTCCAGAGAGAAGGAAGTGAAGCCCATTCACCTAGAACAGCTCATGTTGGTATCCAGTTTGTTACTGGGAGTGTTAAAGGAAGGGTTCAAACTAAATATCAATATAAAACAAAAGTTTATTTAACTAAAGGGAGAAAGGAAGGGAAGGGAATTGGGGAGTAACTTCTAACCCCACCCAGATATTAAAACCTTAAACTTTCTAAATTATCTTAACCTTACTAAAGGAGTAATTAAAGATAAAGAGGGATTTGTAAAGTCTCCAGGGCCTAAGATTCTCAGGACACCAGAGTCCTCCTTTGGGTCAAACAGCCTCAGGATGAAGAGTCCTCACAGGATTCAAGGGGAACGAGGAGACAGACAGACAGACAGACAGACACACACACACACACACACACACTCAACCCCTCCTTGAAGATGGTCCAATTCCCTGGCAGCTCCAACGTTGTTTTCCTTCAGAGACCCCTCCACACCTTCTCCATCTTCTTTCAGAGAGGCACTCCCAATTCCCAACTGTCTCTCAGCTACCCAGTGCTTAGAATGTTGACCCAGTCCTTGTTCTGTGGAATCTTGGTTTGCAGCATCCCGTAAGCCCCGCTAGAAATCCCTTACTACAAGCTTCTCACAAATTGGACCGTGTGGCTTCTTCTGTCCTCCATATTGTAGTTCTGCTGTCTAGGGTCAAGCTGAACCATTCCAATAGCTCTTCCTCATGACTGTTCTTCAAATGCCCGGATAGAGCTGGCACAAGCCACCTAGATCTTCTCTAGATGAAACCCATTGGGTCCTTTTGGCTGCTGACCCTCGTGTTTGCCACCTCCTCTGGGTGAGGCCCAAACCCAGAGACAAAAGCTTTGTTGGAGGCACCCAAGGATCCATTGGGAAGATCTCAAAGAGCGATGCCAGGGAATGTCTTCTGAGCCATCTACCTAAAGCCACAGAGATTTAATTAGGGCCCTTGTCTACTCTTTCAGCCCTAAGTAGGATGGTACCCACCAACAAGGAACAGGTGGGCCATGTAGCTCAGCATGCAGGTCATGATGAAATTGTGAAACACCATCAGTCCCAACACTGATGTCCATTAAACCTCACCTGGATCCCCCTTCCAAAAAAGGAGATTTTGGATATAATCCTTTTTGTTAATCACCTTATAATAATGGTTTACTATGTGACCCTGGGCAAGTCACTTAACCCCCAACATTCAGCCCTTACCTCTCTCTTCTGACTTGGAACCAATACACAGTATTGATTCTTAGCTGGAAGGGAAGGGTTTTAATGACAATAATGATACTGGTTTATAAGGCGACTTTAAGGTGGCATCATTCTTTCTATCCACCATCTCTTGTAACTTTGAAAGAGTCCAGTGAGAGGTGGCTGGAGGGCGGTCAGACCCAGACCCCAACACGTGTCAGCCACATAACCAAAGGTTTATAATTAGGCTGAAAAAGGTCAACTTTCCAAGTACAAGATGGGGGAAAGGTGAGTAGAGTGGATCTGAGAAAGTTCTCTGGGCTTTGTGGAAAGGAAAACTGAAGCAATTTTTGGACTTTCTGCCACTCAGGTGGCACAAACAGCAGTTGTAATGTTAGAGAGAAGATATTGACAAGAATGACGGTGGGGGGAGGGGCAACTTGGAGAGTGACTGTTGCTTTTGAAGGATTCTCTTTTTCCTGGCCCTGGGACTGGAAGGAGCAGCTCTCTCCCTGTCTCTGGATAGAAGTAACTCTATTCCTAGATATTTCCCAATTGTGTGCTCTGCCTGGATTCCTGTGATTGTGTCATCAAACAAAAGGATTTAAGGGGAGTGGTTTGAACAGTAAGGCTGGTCTTTAGGGGCATCAGCCTGAAGAGACAGGACCAACCAGCTCTAAAGGTCAGAACCTTTTCTTCCTCTTGCCCTCTACTCCTAAAGACTTTGAACTTAAGAAAACTAGCATAGATTAGCTTAGAAATAAAAGAAACCCTCCATCAGCCTTCAAGGCCTGGCCTCAGCTCAAAAGTTGAGAGAGACTCAAACCCAATTTAGGGAAATCCCAATTCCCTGATATCTTCCCAATCCAAACTTGTTATTAAATTCATCTTGAGTTAAATAACCCAAAGTCAAGATAAGATGACTATCATTTCAGGGGAACATAGAGGGAGCTGAACCTAAGGACAGTCCTTATTGGATCCCTGGCTGCGGTCCTTGGTCCGTGGGGAGGCTTGTCCCTCAGGAGTGTCTGTGCTTACCTGCTGTGACAAGGAAATCACTTTAAAAGACTGATATATATTAATTTAAGGTCGCCAAGGAATTCAGCTATGTAATTCCTAAATGAAAACTCAAGTCAGCCGTCAACCTTTTATAGAGTTTAATTACAAACAGGAGGAAGAAAGGAATTAGAGATAGAGAGAGAGAGAGGGAGAGAGAAAGGGGAGAGAAGGGAATAGGGCTTAAATACCCCCTCTGTTTAGGCTGGGCCAAAAGGCCTAAGTCCTTAGATAGCTGGGGCAAAGACCAAAATGGAGAAACAATCTCAGGGCCCCCACCTCCAGCTTCCTTCAGAGCAAACTTCTCAGAGCACCTCTCCAACCACTCAGAGTCAAAACTCTCCAACCACCCACCACCGTCCTCAGACTCCTCTATCTTTAAGGAAACCATCCAAGTTCCCTCCCCTCAGTTCTCACATCTACCAATCACTGTCCATCATTTTCCCTGTGCCAATGGTGGCTCTAGCTTAACCCAGGACCGCCCAGAGGTCTGTGGCTTTGCACATGTCTGTTGAAGGTCATATTCTCAAATAATTAAATTTTGATCTATGCTGCAGCCCTTCCTAAATCCTGTTAGGACTGAGTAGGGTGGAGATTGCAATTTCCAAGACCTGGTTCTGTCATTCCAAGTATCTCCATTGTATCAATTCTATAATCAATCATGACTCAAAGAAATTCCTGTTCTATGCTTAAGCATAGGTCAAAGCCCTTTCCATTGTTCAGCAAAAGGTTTCTGTCCTAAAGTAATCTTAAGAAGGGAGGAGGAGGAACCTCCCATGCCAATGGGGTTCACATTCCAATAGAGTTCCCACTCTCAATAGGAAATTTTTCAAGTATGAAATTTCCCAATGGTGAAATTTCCAACATTTATAAGTTTAAGAAATTTTAAGGTTTACGCTGCCCTGGGTATCTTCAACTTCAGTCAATAGAGAAGACATCCCCTCAGGTTATCTTTGCTGGCCTATTTCTTGGGAACCCCATTTTTCAATGCTAGCCTCTCAGTAGGGAGTATCTCTCCTTTTACCTTACCAGTATCCATATTCCCTCTGCCTCTTCAACTCCTCCTTTCCCTGTTACAAAACCTTATCTTCAGTCCCTACAATTCCTTTTAGTGATTACAGTTTGTGTAGCCTCAGTCCTGATCAGATTCCACAGAGTATCCGGTTTAATCCTGGGGGTCATCATTTAGGCTGTCCAGCGTCCACATAATCCTTTCCAAATCGTCCTGCCTGTCTAGGTTTGCCTTTGGCTATCCTTTTGTTTTCTCTAGTTATTTCAAAGAATGACCCATCTGCCCATCCATCCATCCATCCATCCATTCTTCCTTCCTTCCTTCTCTCCTTCCCAAGGTGGGGGGTTGTTTCCAGCTTTAACATTCTATAATCTATGGGTCAAAGGCAGCTCAGGCAGTTTAGTCCTGGTGCCCAGGACTGGGATGAGGAGAGGCTGCCAAGGGTTCTCGGCTGACGACTAGGGAAAAGTGGGATCGGCAACAGGATGGCAATTCCATTTTTTTGCTACTGACCCTTGTCTTCCCCACCCTTCACTGGAAGAGTATTTTAAGGATCACTTAAGGGTTTCATTAGGATTCAAACTATCAATTAAGAAACCTTTCCCCATTTATTGAGTCCCTGCTCTGGACTAGGCACAGGAGATCCAAACACAGAAATGGAACAGACTCCACTCAGAGAAGCTGACATTCTGCTGAGGGAGACAACCCGGACACATCCACCTAAGCCCAAGACCCATCAGATGGCAACAGAAGGTGCGCAGTAGAGGAGCCCCGAGTGGCTGACGGAGCTCTTGACAGTGAGTCCTAAGGGGTGGGGGTGGAGAGGAAATGTATTTGAGGTCCAGGAGGCGATGGGATGTCCTGGACAAGAAAAGCCAGGAGGTAAATTTGGCCAGACTGCAGAGTGTATGAAGGCAAGCAATTTGCAATAATCTTGGGTTAGGGAGTCCCATCACCAAGGCAAAAGGACTAGAAGTCAGGGGCTCAGCCCCAAGGCCAGACAAAGCACTTTCCACCATACTATCATGCTTTTCCTGAATATTCCTCTCTCTCAACCCCCACCTAGGATGGTCTGGCCTGCTTCCTTCCTACAGAACCCCACACGGCACCCTGCGGCTCTGAAGGATGAAACGTGCCAGGCTAGAATTGTTTCTATCACTCTGGTCTTTGGGTTCAAAAGTCTGACGGGAGAAAGGGAGGAAGGCCGAGTCTCTCCAAACAAGAGACCAAGAGCAAAGGGGCCCAGGGAAGAGCCGAGCGGCCTCCTCCACCCCCCAAATCTCGGAGGCCTGTCAACAAGGCTTTTATATGAAGCACCGCCTGGGTTCTGAGCGTTCTGCAAGGAGCGGGGGGGTGCCAAGGGAACTCCCTCCACTTACAGGGCAGCGACTGGCTTGTGACACCCGGGCATTCGGCACCAAGTGTATGGCAGGCACACGCGCAGGGCCTGTCTCACTGCCACGGCCACCGTCCCTGTGCCTGGGATGCCCGACGAGAAGCCAGATGGAGGGCTGAAAGAGGGCTGAGAGCCCGCCTGGTCTGGGACTCAAAGCTTAAAGGGACACAGAAGTCCTCTGGCGGGAAAGTGCTTCGTTAACGCGCCCCAAAGCCCCCAGTAAGATCGCTGGCGGTGCGGCGGGGGATGGGGGAACAGAGGACGGGCTGCAGGCAGGAGTGTGGCAAGAGGGGCCGTGCCCAGGAGAGGAAAGAAGCCGAAGAGACTCCAAACTCCCTGAATACAGACACGGGAAAAGGAAGCTCCGAGGACCACTCCAAGACTGCAACCACGAGCCATGGGAAGACGCTGGTGGCCGTGGCTAGACGTGGGGAGGTGGGCCTGGAGGGCACGGGAGAGAACCAGAGAACTTTGTTCCTCTTCATTTAGGAGCCTCCAGCTGTGCAGCCTCCTCCCAGAAAGGCGGAAATGGCTCCCTCGCTCTCTCCCTCTCCATGAAAACCCCCTGAAACCGGGGGCACAAGTGGGCAGCTTTATCACAAGGGACCAACTCCCAGACCGCCCGCGCCGGCTTCTCCTAAGGAGCATCTTCGTCCCCCCCCCCCCCCCCCCCATGTCTCTCTCTGGCCAGGGCAGGCGATGGCTTTGGCTCATTTGATAGGATATGTTTATGTATCCATTATCTAATATGTTATTACATAGTAATATCTACTCTAATAAACATGGGTTGTAACAGGTAAATGTAGGCTTGAGGCTGAATACAAGCATCCTAAAGGGATACTGTGGTGGCGGATGTCAAGCCCTCCCAGCCTGGGTCAAGGAGACTTTTGGCAGCTCTAGCGACGGAGGGAAAGTGAAGCCGTGCAAGAGGAAGAGACAGACTCTGAGAAGGCCACCCGAGCGCCTAGGCTGGGGAGGGAAAGAACGGGATTCTGTAACCAGGGAAAAACCTTCTAAATGGACTCAGTAAGATTTCAAAACAAAGCCTGCCAGCCTTTCATTCCGGCCACTCCCCCGCTTTACGGGAACCAATGGCAGCCTTTCAATTTGCCTAGCACTGCCCAAGGGGTGTGGCCTGTGGAGGTGTCACCCCCTCTAGTAAGTGACTGAAGCCTCACTTAGTGCCAGGTAGGGATACTCTAAGTTCTTGATTGAATGAGTTAAAAACAGGCAACAAGGGCAGTTGGGGCCCCTGAGGGGGCCTGCTGTGGCTCCATCAGAAAGGGGGAACAGGAGGAGATCAGAAAAGCCTGGGAAGACGTCTAGGAACGGCGCAAAGGAAGGCAGACAACAGGCAGGGCCCAAGGACGGACCGGGAGGAGCTAACCGCTGTCGGCCACGCAAGCCTCCAAGATCTCCAGCGGGGCGCGGAGGAAGACGCCTTCACGGCAGAGGAGGACGGGAAGGATCAAGGCCGCCGTCTTCCCCTTTGCTTTCTTCGCGAGACTTGTGCTGCGTGCGGAGCGTCTTCTGTCACGGCTGGGCCCGTGGAAACGGCACGGCCCGAAAGCCACAGCAGAACCTCTATCACACCATTTCCTACGGATCTGAGGCGCCGTGAGGGGAAGGAGGGAGAAAATCAGAATCTTTCGCCAAAACCTGTCACAATAGAAAACGGTGAGCAAGACTTCTTGAAACATTCTGGTTTAAAAAGGCTTCCCTGGGGCAGCCAGAGAGCTCGGGGGATTGAGAATCAGGTCTAGCGATGGGAGGTCCTGGGTTCAAATGTGGCCTCTCAGACACGTCCTAGCTGGGTGACCCTGGCCGAGTCACTTCACCCCGTGGCCCAGCCCTTCGTGCTCCTCTGCCTTAGAACCAATACGCAGGATGGAGGATTTGCCATTCATCTTACGCTGATAACGCTGAACAGAACGTATTACAAAGAGACGCTTTAGTGCTGACCAGTTCTAGAGCCGATAGTCCGGAGCCCCACTCGGGAAGCCTCCGAGTGGAGCTCTGGAGGAAAACCAAGCGAGCGATTGTAAAGGTCGCTGAGGAGCCCCGGCGCAGGCTGCAAGTGCGTCGCGCCGTCCCGTCGGAGGCCGAAGCCGCAGCCCCTCCCGACGCGCCCAGACGGCACCGTGCAGAGCCCTGCGGTGTAGAAGGGAAACAGACAGGCCCAAGCCGTTCGCAGGGAGCCTGGGGAGAGAAACACCAGGTGAGCGCAGCCGGACTTTCCTGAGCAAAAACAGCAAGCGGCAATTACTAGTAAGGCAGGACCCAGGCCCGAACTCGCTGCTTCTAACTGTCCGTATCCTCGCGGACCTCCGGTCCTTTCCAAATCACTTTACATTTGCACTAAGAGAACTCAGGAGTGCCAGAAGCCCAGTGGATAGAGCTGGGAGGTCCTGGGTTCAAATCGGACCTCGGACATGTCTTAGCTAGGTGACGCTGGGCGAGTCACCGAGTCATTCAAAGACGGGGGAAGGTTTAAAAGGTGCATTAGAGAACTCGGCGAGCGCTGCGTGTAAGTCATCAACGTTGGAGAGGGCCTTCGACTGCCCTTAAATTTGCTGAAGAGAGCAAAGAGGGCGAGTGGAAGACAGAGGGAGCAACCCCGAGGGACAACCAAGTTTGCGTGTCAGGAGGCCGAGGGTAGCTTTTACACCCCCAGGAGGGCCCTAATGGAAACGGCCGCAGCATCTTCCAGGCGATGCTGCCGCTTCCTGGCCAAAAGCAGCTCGCCAGTGGGGAAGAGGGTGAGGCTGGCCGGATGACCCCCAAGCCCCCCCCCCCCCCCCCCCCCGCCGAGTGGCCAGTGCGTGTGTGAGGCCTAGATCTGTTAAATAACCACGGGGGGGGGGGGGCCTCCATGCTCCAGCCCACCTCGATGCTCCCTACCTTTTCTTCACCGGTGATGACGGGACGCGATCTGATCCTTTCCAGAGAAAGTACGTGAGGCTTCTTGTAAGGAGGCCGCAAACCCCAGGGTCTCGTCCCGAGAGGAAGAGCTTCTGTAAGAAGCGGGGTGCTGCGCCTCCCCCTTCTCTGCCCACAGGCCGGCCCTTCTTGGGGAGGGAAGGTGTCCTCCCAGCCCACTCTGGCATTCGCACACCAACTTCAGAATTCGTTTTCATTTTTGCCTCACTTGGGGAAGATTCTTTCATCTCTAGGAAGGTCCTCCGTCCCAGGAGCCTCGGGAGGAAAAGGGACTTTGGAGATAAGCTAAGGCCCTCCCAGCACCCGGCAGGGAAGAGCCGAGCCGGACCCCTTTCCTGCTCTCATGCTGGCTGTCTCAGGACTTTCACAGCGAAAGCGGGGCAAAGATCTGCTTACTGATGCTCTGTTTTAAAAAGCGCCCCGTGAGGTTGTCTTCCAAGAGGACAAAAGGACACTTAAGCTCCGAAAGGCCTAGGAGACACAAGAGACCAAGCTGGCAGTGGGCAGGAGAGAAAACAGGGGCGAGCGTTGGCATTTTTCAGCGAGGGCTGTGAATCTGAAATGCACTTCGCCTCCCTTTAAAAGGGCGGATCACTGGCTGTTTTTGTCACACGAGGTGTTATTTGTGCATCGCTTAAGGGGAGTCGGTCCTGTCCCTGAATGTCAGGATCTCAAAACACATTACAAAAGCAGACAATTTGTTTCTTCAAAATTTTATTTCAATTTAAATTACAGGGCCAGCCAGATTTTCCAATATAAATGCATTTTCCTTGGGCGAAATGAAATGCTTTTATATGCAGTAGTTACAATTGTATACATCTCTACTTTTTTTTAAGGGTAAAAGTCCCATGAAATAACTGCTTTCGTCTATGCAAGCCTCCCTAACACTTGAGAAGAAACCACTTCGAGTACAAGTTCTCCATACTACAAACATGTCAAATGATCAGAACTCTAAAACACAACTTTTTCTTAACGCTCAATGCTTTCACATTCTGTTGTTAAAAAAAGAAAAGAAAAAACCCAAATAAAGAAAAAACACCACAGCAACTGCCTCCAGAGCCCAGGCTCCATTTCACACGCTCCCCCCCCCCCCTTTCCTGCTCTATGGAGAGGAAGCTTTAGTGCTGGGACACACGGCCCAAGTGGAAGCTTTGATGTTGAGAACTAGCTTGGCAAATAAACTCTGCTCCCCTCAACGGCGATCAGGCTATCCTCGCTAAAAGCACATAGCATACAGGGCCAGGCAACACTAACAGTAATACTTACAATTCCGGGGGCCACGCGGGCCTCTCTAAAAAGAATGGCAATTTCCTTTTCCAGAAGTGAAGTCACTTCCCCTACCTATTTCCAATAGGAAATGCGAATTATTTTACATGGACTAGTTTAAGATCCCCTTAAAAAGACCAATTAGAATAGTGTACATTAAATAGGACCCAACGGACTGTTTTCTGAGTCGTGCTCTTATCTGGTTTCCTTTCACGAAGGCTTTAAAAAGGAATAGAAACCTAAATGGAGAGTCCCATTCTACCAGCAGAGAAATCATTTAGTGAGGAAGAGAGGCTAGCAAAGGGTGGAGAATTCTATGAAGTTCTTAATCAGCTGCAGCCACGCGGAATTGGAACTTTCAGACTCGGATCCCAAAGGTGTGGAGGTGTGATCTTGGCATCCCCGCAAGGGGATCCATACCATTCCCCAACCCCCTGCTCAGCTCAGTCCAGCGGCCGCTGTTTTGTTGTGGGCACAGAAACGGAAGTGATGCAAAATCAGTTCTCTGTAAATACGGAGACATCTAGGGACAGGAAGGGGCGGGGCGGGGCGGGGGTGGGGTACGACTAGGAACCTGCACACCAGAGGCCAGTGCGTCCATCCTTCAGGCCCACAACTACTGGACTGGGTCACGGACACTAGGAGGGAAAGGGGATGCTCTCCAGAGGTCCCCACCCCTCACACAAAGAATCAGCATGAATTGAGCATAATCTTTACCATTTATTTATAGATCTCGTGAACTCACAACTAATTTTAAATGAGTAAGGCCAATATTATCCAGTAAGAATACAGTTTACTGGTTCCAGTTTCTATTTGAGCCTATTCTAATGGATGGCACCCAGTTAGAGAAGTGAATACAAAGAATTTGGTTGTTCTTCCCTTTAATGCTGCAGTAAGTACTCAGGAAAGTGTTAAATCAGCATTTCCATGTGATTGGAGAGATTCAATTACATAGGAGCATTCATTTTTGCAAAAATTCAATATTAGGTAATAGTTACAGACTAATACAATAACATTCTTCTGCTGTACAAATTAAATCATTTTAAAGAAATGAGTAGTCTAGTAGTTATATACAAAAGAAATCTGTAAGCACTGTTGAAATGAAATGTCACTGCTAGTTCTACTGTCTTAAAATACCTTCCTTTAAAAAGTCAAATGAACAAAAACCCTCCAACATCTCCAAGTTGACAAGTCTCAAGAAAATCAAACCAAATGTCAAAAAAATCTAGAAAGCGCTGAAAAGCCTATTTACATGTCTCCTTCGGGATTTCCTGAGGCCTCCTTCCCACCGGACAAGCTGCTAGGCTGCAACATCTATCGGTTTATTAGCATGACAACTATCCTCCAGGGAGCCTCTCCGACACCTTTCCCCTCTGATCACAGATAAAGCACTGAACATTTCTGTTTTGTCGAAATCAAGGCGTACAATCAGATACTAAGGGTGCCAAGCGTGCTTGGACGTCAAACGAGTAAGTGCAAACGTAATGGATTGAATCAGATTGGCAAGCATGCAGCCGGTCACTTAAGGACCTTTAACGCCTTCTTTCCTAAATCAAACTAGAATCTCTGTTTGCTTTTCGAACCCTCGCCTTGCTAGGACCCTCCAACAAGCAGTGTCTCTGAATTCGGAAAGGACACAAAGACCAAGAAAAGGTCCACACGGTGCTCTAATGTGCAAGAAAGCAGCAGCAGCAGCTGTTTTTCAACTTGGACTAAAAAAAAAAGGAAAAAAGGAAAATGAAAACCGTTCACTGGACAGCAGGTTAGCAGTGATGTTCCTCATGAATCGGTACGAGTGCCTGATGCTGAATATCTAACAGCAAATGCTGACTTGGGGCTGGACATTTCCGATGTTTGTTTAATGGAGATTAAGCTTCTTGCTGTGCTGGTCTCTTCAAATCCCTGATCTGTTTAACTAAATAGGTCTTCTCATCATTAAATTGTTCATCCTCGGTCCTGTCATTCTGAAACTTGCTGAGAAACTCAATCAGTTTCGTTTGGTTCTTGAGAAGGATGTCTAGGATTGGCTGTGTTTTGTTAGGATTGGCTACAAACACCTGCAGGAAAGAAGAAGCGGGGACGTTAGTGCCCACTCTCCACCCCAGCAGCTCACATTCAGAACTGGGACGCCTCTTTTCACCAGAACGTTCTCCAACGTTCTGCCACATGACCTAAGAAAGTATGGAAATGGGCAACCGAACAGCTCTTTTAGCAACACTCGGAACCTCTCATTCCAGTGACGCTTTCTTTCTTCATCTCACCCTTTTTTGACCCACTAAATGGATAAAAATAAACTCAAAGCAACGGAAAACCCGTTCAAAAAGCTTCCTTTGGAGATACCCAAAACTCACAGATAGAATAAGGATATGCGCCTTTACGTGCCCACCCAGAAAGTCCAAGTCACAGCAGCCTCAGTCGGTGCAGGGTGGGGGTCAGGCACCAGGGAAAAGAAGTCGGAGGCCTGTTCGGGTTCTTAATGCAATTTTATTGCTTTTGTGGAGACACAAACATTGAAACGGGGCCTCCAAAGGCCCTGGGTCAAGGGGCATGTTAAGAAGACTTGCAGCTAGACTATCAAAGCACCTGGAATTTGATCATATGGAAACGGTTGTTCTTAAAACGCTTCTGAATCCCAGGGAGAGACAATCTCTGATTTCCCCACTAATTATCTCAGCCCTGCCCCCATCTTTAAGGGGGGGGGGGGTCAGTAAACTCACTCCACTCCAGTTCTGTATAGGTAGACAGTCAGACTGGCCTAGGCTGTTCCCCTCTTCCCCACCCTGGTCACCCTCATGCAGACACTCTAGCACAGTCCTTGCTATTCGGAATCCTTCTCTTCCCCGGAATAAAAGGTTTTCAGGGCTTGAGAAGTCAAACAGAGCCGACCAGGGAGTAGGGCAGGTTGCTATCAGTGTGTGGAGGGCCCATGAATGTTCAGGCTGAGAAACTGGCTATTATTTCGTGGGTAATTAAGATCCCCTGAAGTTTGAGCATCCTCAGGCCTCCTGTTCAATACTGACTCGACTCGACTGTCAAAACAGACAAAGATTCTTGGCCCAGAGGACCAAGTGTGGATTCTTAAAACCAGCAGCTTTAAAAATGAGAACCGCTCGCTTTGTGGTCTACGGACAAGCCCACACAAGCCTTTCGTTCTCTAGTTATCAGAGCTGTAATCGGGTCTACGACATCTCATTTAGGTCTCATCCGTCTGACCAAGGGTCAAGTAGGAGGGGTTAGAGGTGGTGTCCAAGGCCTGTTTGGAAACCCAAGACCCAGTTCCTTCCCACTCTCAGTAGCTGCAAAGCCTGGGGCCAGTTGCCTTACCTTTAACTCTCGGCTCTAAAATGTCCAAGACTAACTGAGTTACAAGGAAAGCCCTGGGCAAATGCCAAGGATCATCACGTTCCCAGGACAGACCAGAGCAGGAGGACCTCCTGGAGCCTCTCAGAGGACTGAGAAGGAGCAGCACTCCAGAGCTGACTGGCCTCTTCCCTCTCCATTTTACAGGCCAGGGAACTGAGGCCCACTGATATAAATTGTGTCCATTTTTATCACAACCAAATTGTTGAGCCTAAAAAGATTTCCAGATGAACACAGGACCCAAGAAATGGTGCAGTCCCTCACCTTAAAGACATGGAAGGCCTCAAACTGGATGTTGCGGCTCTTGTCTCGCAGAAGATTCATCATCAGCTTGAGGTTCTCGGGTTTGCTGATGTACTTTGTCATAATTGTGAAGTTGTGTCTGTCTAACAGAAGTTCCCCAAGAAGCTGAGGAGAGATTTTTAACCAATCAGGAACAAAGAGGCCAGCGCACCCATTAGAATCAGTGAAGCTAGCAGGTCAGTCACGTGGCTCTGGGGGCAAGGAGGGGCTCTAGAGGAGACCCCAGCCCCCTCTTGGGAGCCTCTCCTCCTCCCCACCCAAGGGGACAGTCAATCCCATCTTCACGCCTCCCTCAAACCCTCCTCTCCTCCAGGCACTCTCCAGCCCATCCTCCCTTTTTCCAGACAGGACCTTCTCTCTCCCATACTTCAACTGCAGGGACACAACAACTCTATGAGAAGACCTCGGCTGCCCTCAGCCTCCTTTGTGCTAGTTCTTGACTTTGAAACGAACTGCGTGCAGAGCAGATCAGCTGCCTCTTCCACACACACAGCCCTGGGCTGTCCAGCGTGATCTCTGGCCTTCCTCGGCACTGCCCGCTCAGATCTCCTCGCTGCTCCCTTTTCTGGATACTTCTACAATGTTCCCACACTAACTTGAACACAGCCCCTCTCTCACCTGGGGGGCAACCTCTGAAAGAGCTGCCGAGGCTGAAAAACGTGGCCTGAAGCCCAGCCTGGAGTCTGGTCCTCAAGTGACAGACCCCAAAGCCCTGGGGCCGCCTTCTGAGCTCAGGGGAGCAGACGCTGCCAGCTCCCCTCAGGTGAGGAGAGACTCTAGAGACTACATGGCTACAAAGGCCACTGACATGGCATTTGGGGGCAGTTCCCTCATCGACGTAGCTTTGGCTTGGTGGCGCCCTCCTAACCTTTTCCCCAGACCAAATACTAAAGCAAGGCTCGGGCTTGATTTTTTGAAACCTAATGCAGGACTTGGTATTTTACCCAGAAACTTCATCTTGTCACATGAAATTCCTCTTTTAGTCTCAATTTTGTTATCTACAGTGCCTGGCACACAGTGGGTGCTCCATAAATGCATATTAACCGATTGATGAAGGAGGTTCACGGCTCTACACTAATTCTATTTGGCTCTTTTTAGCTGCTCTGGTTGGGAAAAAATCAGAGCTCATAGAACTGGACTTGTCCTTAAGGTTCTGCACAAGGACCTGAGGACCCCTGTTCGGCCCCATACAAAGAGAGGCTCCACAATCTTGGCTTTGGCTGCTCAGAACCTTTCTGTTTCCAATCCTTCCTGGTTCTCCACTGTGTTCTCACTAAGGGAACAGGAGGCTGCCACATTCTCAGGGAAAAGATGCTAAGAGTTCTGAAGCAGAATCTCAATTCTAACAACCCCTCCCCAGATACCTTTACAGCAGTTTCATTCACTGTACCACAATAAGCAGCCCCCGCTCACAGGAGCAGGCAGAAGTCTGGACCTCTGTTGGGCCCAACTAGTACAGCAAGAGTCCCTGGAGCAACAAGGACGCCCGCCTCCTTACCACAGTTACAAGGCCTGAGGCTCCGGCCCTGCAAAGACCAGTGGCTTCTTGCCTGGCTTCATTAGCACAGTGAGAAGTTATTTTCCCCTCAAAGGCCTATGCCGCTAACCTTCACATTCTATGTATTCTGTTTCTCTCCCCAAATTTCAGCAGAGAAATAAAATAAAGCCAATGACCATACCTTGAGCGACTGTCTTTTTGTCACATAATTTTCTGAATGAAGTAACTTTTCATATTCACTGAAGAACTAAGAAGAGAGGAAAACAAATATTAGTAGGGTTTTCCCCAAACAGATAAGGAACTTGTGAGGCTCATGTGTAAACCTAACACCACATAAAAATGAGAAATATTCAATCCAGGCTATTTATGACCCTGCTCTAGGTTTCTGCCTTCCTGATTGTCTTCATTTCTCCTTGTCTGAGGGCTTCCATCCCTTGGTTTCCCACTGTAGCTCCCCCTTTTCCCCTGCACTGCCATTTGGAAGTCCAATCTGTACCCCAAGTCTTTTCATTAGTCTCTTTCAAAGGTCTCCCCCAAATTACCCTAATTCTCCTCTATTCCCATGCCAAGTCTTCATAAGGCCTCCTCCTGGTAATTACTACCACCATTCCCTGGGCTAGCTTTAGTCCCAGGCTTGCTCACCCTCAATCCGTTCAATGTGCAGCTTCCAGAAATATAGATTTCATTACATTAATTCCCGTTTAAACATCTATGATGACTCATTGTAATGTATAACATAAACTGCAAATTTACCGTCTGGCCACCTGCTGTCTTCTAACAAGGCGCCCAGCCCTCAGCCCCCAGCACCCCTTTGTATCTGACCACTCAGTGGCAGGGAGCAGGATACCCCCTGACCAGGCTCCCAGACTACTCCAGTCATGTGCCTCCTGCTTCTGTCTGCTGGGAGATAGGTTTCCAGGGCCCCACAGGCTTCCCCACCAGCAGCCATGGGGTCTGAACTCTTCCCATTCTCCATGGACTCAATGGTTAGCCTACAATCACCACCTTTTAATTCTCCTCATTTCAGTGGTACTCCTTCATCCCAAGCCCCACAACGTCCACGGGAAGCCTGCTCTCAACTTAACCTTTCCCATTCTTACTCCCCGAGATCAGAGAGATCACAATACCGTTTCCCTGGCTCCCCTTTTCATCACTAGCAACACCGCAGCAACTCACTAGATGCAGTGAGGACACTGGAAGAGCCCCTTCCTTGCTCCCCTCTGCCATTTCCAGACTCTTCCTCTACCACCACCAATCAGCAATGATTTGCTTTTTTGAGGTTCACACTAGCCACATTTATCACCCAATTTAGATCCTAGTAGCCGTGACCTACTACTGAGGACATTCTCTTTACTTCCAATTATGTGCCTGTATCATGTCACACACCCCCCCCCCCAGCCCTGTACCAGGTACACAGAAAGCCCTTAATAAATACTCTCTCTCTCTGTCTCTGTCTCTCTCTGTCTCTCTCTCTCTGTCTCTGTCTCTCTCTGTCTCTCTGTCTCTCTCTGTCTCTCTGTCTCTCTCTCTGTCTCTCTCTCTCTGTCTCTCTGTCTCTGTCTCTTTCTCTGTCTCTCTCTCTGTCTCTCTCTCTCTCTCTCTCTCTCTCTCTCTCTCTCTCTCTCTCTCTCTCTCTCTCTCTCTCTGTCTCTCTCTGTCTCTCTCTCTCTCACCCTCTGAGGAGCTCCTTCAACTCTGACCTATCCTCTACTCTCAAGTCACTTTCTCCTTTGTCCTTCTACCAGTCACATCTTGCCAAGACCCAGCCTCAGACTCCTCCTACCTGGCTGACCAGAGGGGTCCCCAAGACTCTTCCTTGGGCGTTCTCACTTGATAAGCATGCACATCAGCTACATGGGCCCAGTGAACATTAGGTAGGTAAATGATTCCCAGATCTATAGATTCAGCCTTGCAATCACCAACCGCTTATTGGACATTCTGAACTAGATGTCTCAGAGCTCATTATCTGCACCCTCCCTACCCCAATCAACTCTCTACTCTTATCTATTTCTTTTTTTAGTATTTTCTTTTTGCCTAATTACATGTAAAAACATGTTTTTAATTCATCTTTTTAAAAATTCTGAATTCCAAATTCTCTCCTTTCTTCCCAAATCTTCCCCCCCCCCCTTTCATACAGATAAGCAATTGGATATTGATTTTACATGAGCAATCACATAAAATGCTTTTCCACATTAGTCACTTTGTGGAAGAGATCTAAAATTAAAAAAAAAAAAAAGTGAAATGAAGTATGTTTCAGTCTGCATTCAGACTCCATCAAGAGTTTCTGGGCTTGTCTTAGATCACTACATTGCTGAGAATAGCTAGGTCATTCACCATTGTTCACCAAAAAATACTGCTGTCACTGTGTGCAATATTCTTCTGGTTCTGCTCACTTCACTTTGCATCAGTTCATATAAGTGTTTCCAAATTATTCAGCCATTCTGCAATTGATGGACATCCTCTCAATTTCCAATTCTTTGCTACCACAAAAAGAGCTGCAATAAATATTTTTGTGTATAAATAAGTTCTTTTTCCTTTCTTTTAATCTCCTTGAGATACAGACCTGGTAATGATATTACTGAGTCCAAGGATATACAGTTGTATAGTCCCTTGGGTATAGCTCCAAATCGTTCTCCAGAATGATGGGATTGGGTCACAACTCCACCAATAGTGTTAGCATCCCAATTTTCCCTCATTCCCCCCAATACTTATCATGTTTCCTTTTCTATCCTATTGGTCAATCATGTAGGTGTGAGGTGATACTTCAGAGCTGTTTTAATTTGCATTTCTCTAATCACGAGTGATTTAGAGCATTTCCCCCCCCCCCATATGATTAGATGGCTTTGATCTGAAAAATGTCTGTTCATATCCTTTGACCATTTATTGAATGGAGAATGACTTTTGTTTTTATAAATTCAACTCAGGTCTCTAGATATTTGAGAAATGAAGCCTTTATCAGAAATACTTGCTATAGATCCCCCCAGCTTTCTGCACTCCTTTTAATCTTGGTTGCATTGGTTTTGTTTGTACAAAGCCTTTTAAATTTAATATAATTAAAACGATCCATTTAGTATCTTATAATACTCTCTTGTTTGGTCCTAAATTCTTCCCTTCTCCATGGATCTGCCAGGTAAACCATGCCATATTCCCTAATTTACTGGTAATGTCATCCTTTATGTTTGGATCATGTACCCTGTTGATCTCATCTTGGTTTACAATGTAGGATGCTGGTCCTTCAGGGTTCCTTTTTCTTCTCTTACTGCTATAGCTAGCATTTCTCATACAACACTGAACAACAGTGGTGAAAATGGGCATCCTTGGTTCACCCCTGACCTTAGCCACTTGCCTATTTCTACCACACACGGTTGGGTCTGGTCATGTCAGCGTATTCACTCTCCTTGACTTTGCCCAGGCTGTCTCCCAGTTCTGGATGCTCTCATTCCTCACTTCAGCCTCCCTGGCTGCCAAGCACCCCTTTCTGAAGGTTTTTCCTGGTCCTTTCTGTTACTAGAGGCTTCCCTTTCAAGGTGACCTTCTTCAATTCAGTATGTGTCTTAGTGATATACATATTTCCTATCTCCCCTGTTAGACTGTGAAAACCTGGAAGGCAGGGACTGTCTGCATTTGCTGCCCCCCCCCTTCTTTGCATCTCTAGGTGTTAGCATAATATCTGACACACAAAGCTTTTCATAAAAGCAGTGCTTGTCCCCCTGACTAACTTCTCTAGGGTCTACATAATCTGGCCTTGTCAACCTAATTTCCCAGGGTTACCCACTAGGGTCCACAAAGCCACACTTGTCTCAATGCTTGTCACACAAGACTTGCTCTCTCCTTGCATATTTCTGCCCAGGGCACAGCCTTTCCCTTCTTCCTGCTATGACCCTATCAGAATCTGGCCATCCTTAAATGTCTCCCAAGCTCACTTCTTATTCTAAGCCTTGATCAAAAGTCTTTTGCTTTGGCTAAGTTTTAAATCTGACCCTGAACAGAGGCTCATTTTATTCATTTTTGGTGTCAGATGCAAACATTCACTACATGGCAATCTGTCTAAGTAAAGCAGAACCTCTACATAGATTAAAAAAATTGGGAAAACTCTCCCTCTGGTGGAAGCATTAAACATTACACAAAAACAACAAATTCTACATTTTGGGGATCATACAGAATCCGTCCGCATTAGAACTAGAAGGGGCCCAAAGCAGCATTCATTCTATCCACTCATTTAACAGATGGGGAAACTGAGACCGAGAGGTGTAAAGCAGCATGGGAGTTGAAGTTGAAATCAAAAGGTAGTGTCAGAGGCGGCATTTAAGCTGCCTCGATGCACCCCCCCCCCCCCATTTTACCAACAGTCAGGCACTTTTGATAGCTTTACTTCAAAGAAAACAAATATTGTTTAGCGCTCTCTAGGGTTCCTAGCTGGATAAACTGATGTCTCACTCCTTATATCAGGAGCCTACTGGGTACAAGGCCTGGGCACTCAGGAGACTCGCCCCACAGAGCTGGCGTCCTACAGAGGGGCTACACGCACTCCGTTAAATCCAATGCAGAGTCATCTGGGGAGAAAGCACTTGCAAATGAGGGGAAGGAAAGCCTCAGAGAAGTGATACCTGCTGTGTAGAGCAATGGAGAGAAAGGGTGAGGACTGATATGGAGGTCATTCCAGGCATGGGGAAAAGCTAACGTAAGTGTGTGTGGAGGGAATAGGAAATCCGGCGGCTAGCTGGACTGCAGAACGTAAGGAAGGTGCAATAGGAGGTAATCGCCACTCAGGGTTTTTGAGACAGCGAAAAACATGGCCAGACCTGGGCCTTACCAAAACAATTCTGGCAGCTGTATAAATCATGGATTAGAGAAGCCGAATGAGGGGCCAACACCGTATTACTGAAGTCCAGGCCAGAGGCCCCCTGGCGAGCTCACATTTTTATTCCTAGCCAAAGAGATGCTCATTAACAAACAGACAGAAGGGGCTACCCCCAATTATCCACTCTTTCAAAAAGGGGGTGAGAGCTTTAGGAAAATGTATTTTAACCCAATGTCTGTGGTTTAATAGGCAGCAAAAAATTATTTAAAAGCCTGATTTCTTCCCTGGTGCATAAGTCAGGAGAGATTCCACTATGGGGCCTCAGTTCCTTTATCTAAGAAAGGGGGGAGAGTTACAGAGATAAATAAAACATTCCCACAATATGAAGAGCTTTCAAGGTTCCTTCCAATTCCAATTCTACAATTCTATGCAGTACTTCACGTAAATATTTACTTCTTCATTTCTGGTAGCTGGAGAAAATTAAGACTTATAAGGAACAGTTTTATAATCTTATATACTCACTCTATCATAATGTTGCTCCAAAAATTCGGCACTCAGCAACTTGTGTCTTGTAAGTAAATCCTAGAAAAGAAATCAGATTCTCACAGCTTTTCTTGAATAATTGGGGATTCTAAATAAGTTCTAGCCCATTTTTCAACCAATAAAGAATTCTGATATTAAAAATGCCCCAAATTGTTGTTTTCACTGAATATGCAACGGTTTAATATGAACACCAGCAAAACGCAATGGATCATAATTTGAAAGAAATTACAAAGCTGCAATAGCACTCACTCCTCCCCCAAAAGGTGACATCAACTTGATTAGTTTTTTAATTGTTATAGATTTTTTATTTTACCAAACACATGAAATAAATTTCCACAAAAGTTTTTTGAAGTTATGAAGTTATACAAGCCAAATTGTCTCCCTCTTCTCCTCCCAAGGCCGGCAAACAATCAATTTGATCTGGGCTCTACTATCATCATATTGATTCCTGACCCCACAAAGATTACACTGAACTATTTAAGCAAACTCAACCCAAAATACGAAAATAGTTCAGTTTGGGATGGGGAGAAAGGGCAGAGGGAGGGCAAGAAGGGAAAATACAGTAAATGTAAAACATTGGAAAGATAAAAGATTTTAAGAATATGGAAACGCTCATTTTATGTCTGTGTTTAGAGTAATTCAAACAAACCATAAGCTACCAGTGGCTTTAGCTATAAGCATTAGCCACCAAAATAAAACAAATAACTCTCTGGGGAAGAATCTCAGAGCTCAAAGGAGCTCAAGAGAAGACAAGAAGAAACTTCTGGAGAGAGACTCATAATTAAAGATAGTTCAGGAATGGGGGGAGACAAGCAAAGGATTCCCATGTAGGCATATGCTACAAACACAGGGGCTTTGTGGGTGCAGAAGGAGACAACCAGTGCTGTTACGGCAGTTTGGGTAAAAACTTATTATTTTTTTCCATTGAATTCCAGTTGCAAATATCACACCAGAACTTACATTTTATCTCTGAAATAGAATTTCTTTTTTAAAAACCTTACTAACGCCACATTTAAAGAACAGTGAGCGGGCAAGCTAATTCCAAGAGCCAAAAAAGTAGAATTAGGGGTTCCCTCATCTGACCTGTGGCTGCAGACTGTGAACCTTAAAAATTCTCAGACCCTACTTCATAAGGTTGGGTTAAGACCATTTCCCTATTTAAAACAATGAAGGAACTTAGATCAGGAATGTGAGACTTCTACTTAGATCAGAAATGTGAGACCTCTACTCCACCCCTACTTAAGCATACGTTAGGGGAAGATAAAATTGTAAACTCTTTACTGAACAATGAAAGTACTTAAACCCATACTTAAGCCATGCCTATTTTTAGAACTAATACAAAAGGGTGCTAAGTACCTACAAAGGTCAGGCAACTTGTGAACTTACAAGGAACAAAGAGGTGAGAACTTACTCAGGCTGAATTACTCAAAAGTTTATAGACTTCTCAGGTGTGAATTCAGAATGGTCTGTCCTTTGGAAACCGTCTACTGTGATTGGTAGATGTAAGAATTTAGGGGAGGTGACATAGGAGAAATTTCCCTATATAAGGAGCTCAGAAAGGGAGCTGGGAGTCATTCTAATTGTGATTCACATTCAGTTTCGGATTCAGGATTGAGCTGGTGGAGGCAGCTGAGATGAAGCTGGCCTGGTGTCACTAGAATCCTTGCTTGGACAGATCTTGTGGTGAGTGATTAAGGACTGACTGATCTTTCTCTTAAGGCTTAGGCCTGGGTTGTCCTGGGCCAGCCTATCCTTTTCTCATTATTCCCCTTTTCTCGCTTTTTCTCCTTTTCTTTAATTCCTCTCTTTTATCTACAACAATTTAAGTCTTCCACTATTTTAATCATTACAGACACATGTTATAAACCCTCCTCTAGGAGTGCCCAGGCTGCTCCTTTGGACCCAATGGGGCTGTGACTGCAGGCACCCTTTTACGATCAGTCTTGTACAGAAGATAAAGAGAATTAATTCTAATTAAGGAATTTTTTCATCTGAAAATGGAGTTTAGCCTGCTACCAATTACCTAGTATGGCACACAAGGCTCCGGAACTCTCAACATCTGGATGGCTTATGATACACCCTTTCTTTTAAAGTCTGCCCCTTTACTTCTGCAGCTATCTTTCCAAATGCCTTTGGATACATCAATTCAAGAGGTTTGACCACAAAACTTTTCCAAATCTACTTTTCTCTGTTTACACACAGGTTTTCCTTAGCATTAAAGGTTTTAGAATTGGAAAAGAGGAAAGGCAACTGAGCAGTAGGTCTTTGGCTCCTTTTTAGGAACCAGGGTTGTTTTGTTTGTTTGTTTATATAAACAAATACTTTCTATCCTAGAAACAATTCTAAGACAGAAGGGCAAGGGCTAGGCAAACAGGGTTAAATGATTTGCCCAAGGTCACACAGCTAGGAAGTGCTGAGGCTAAATTTGAACCCAGGTCCTCCTGACTCCAGGCTGGCTCCCTTAATCCATTGAGCCACTTAGTTGCCCCAAGAGTGTTGTTCTCTTAAAGCAAGAATCTTTCTTCTCTGGACCAGACACTTCAATATTGCCTTTCTTTGAAGCCATAATGCCTACCTAAAGACTACTTGAAACCTGGTGTGCCCATTCTTCCTGGCTTTGCAAAGACTAATAGTTCGTACAAGAAATATATTAATTGATCATTTTTAACTAGAGTAATTTATAGCTGAACACTCACAATCTAGATTTTTGTTCACTATACACTAAGTTATGCATGGAGAAAAAACCCCACAAGCTCCGGGATTTCACTGATGTGTCTTGGGAGGGAGGCTCACACACAGGACTAAATAAAGGAAAGAATGAAGCCAATTCTTGAAAATGTCCAGTCTGACTCTCTTCAATTGCTGTCTCACTGGCTCTGCCATCCCAAGGGACAGTCCTCCTTACAAGGCAATAATTAATGTTCAGAACACCCCAGGGGGAAGCAAAGGCTGGCTCAGCAAGCAGATCAGGTAAATGCTTACAAAACTTCCATCTCTGCGTGAGTACCCACAGACACAACTGCGTGTATGTGTGCACGATTAGTTCCCTCATTTTTACCTTACCTTGAATGTGGCAAATGCGTCTGAAGCTATATCAAACGTTGACATCTCAACATATCTGAAGAAATCATAAAACTGCTCTGACCACAAAATGATTTTGGCAAGAGGTTCGTGTCTGATGCATTCTCTCAGCATTATTCCACAATTCAGAGCAATTTCTGGAGATTCGTACCTGCAGAAAAAAGGCATAAAAATCTTTCTTAAAAACCCCAACACTATTACAACATGGCCACATTTCTACCATTAACTTCACAGGAGCAGAGTTCGGTCCTATGTTGGACCTTACCCACCAGCTCTGTCATTTTTTATTGCAGATTAGGAAACTCAGCCCTGAAGAGGTTAAATGACTTCTCTGAAGTCACACAGACAGGAACTGGCTTAAGGTAACTTATACCTTTATAAATCAGACACTTAAGCAGGTCATTTCTACTTAGTTAATTTTTAAAAACACACAGATGGCCTCACTGTGATAATGGTGTGTTTGGTCATCCAAAAGAAGAGATTTGTACCAAAGCATCTCATATCACACTACTAGAGAATCTGCAATTGGGTTAGTTTTACATTAGGGGCTTCTCAACCTTATCACTGAATCTAAGAAGTGACTGAAAAATAACACTGTCTGGGCAGCCGGGTGGCTCAGTGAAATGAGAGCCAGGTCTAGAGATGGGAGGTCAGAGGTTCAAAACTGGTCTCAGACACTTCCCAGTTGGATGACCCTGAGCAAGTCCCAAATTGCCCAGCCCCTGCTACTCTTCTGCCTTGAAATCAACACACAGGATTGGTTCAAAGACAGAAAATACGGAGTTTAAGAAAGAAGAGAAAATTATTGATGCAAAGATTCTAGCTCAGGTTCTCAGCACTACTTGCTTGCTTGCCCTACTGCAAAAGTTTCCTAATTGATCTTCATGTATCCAGTGCATCCCTCACACAAACTGCCCATTGATGTGCCTAAAAACACAGGTTATTGCTCGATTCAAAATCTTCAATGGTTTTCTAATGCCTTTAGGATGAAATAGCAACTTCTACGTCTTCATGTAAAGCCCATATAGTCTGGTTCTCCCTTCTTTTTCCACTTTAGTTTATCCTCCTCTTCTTCAGGTATTCCACATTCCTATCAAACTCCTTGTCACATCTCATCAGCACACAGGCTGTCCCCATATCCGAAATGTCCTCCTGAATGTCTTTTCATCTCTGGTTTGCCTTAAGACTCCACTCAGGTGTCTGGGTCCTTCTTCTGGTCTTTTTTTTTTTTAACCTCAGATACTCTGACATTCCAGAACACTTCTAGCCCACCCCAACTTTCTCTCCAGTTTAATTCGGTGACATGACTCTCACAGTTCTCTTGCTTCACTTCCAATGGTGAAGTGATAAATAAATTTTTCGACTTTTATCCTCCAGCTTAAAATAGAAGAATGAAAGGCTCCATGCCAGGAATGGAACCAATTAACAACAGTTGGAAGGAAAGTATATTTGCCTATACTATGCTAATCAAAAACCATCCATCCATTTATTCATTTATTTGTTTGTTTGTTTAGGGTATTTCCCTATGTTTACATGATTCATTTCCCTTTCCTCTCCTCTTCCCTCTCTGCCCCCAGAGCCAACAAACAATTCCACTGGGTTACACAAATGTCACTTGATATTTATTTTCAATTTTATTTATTTTTGCTATAGAGTGATTTTTTAAAGTTTAAAACCCAAATGACATACCCATATATACATGTGACATGTGATGTCATTCGTTTTATGTTTTGCTTTTGCATTTCTACTCCAACAGTTCTTTCTTTCAATGTGGTTAGCATTCTTTCCCATAAGTCCTTCAAGAGTGTCCTAGCTTGTTGCATTGCTAGTAGTAGCAAAGTCTATTACATTGGATTTTTCCATAATGTTTTACTTGCTGTGTACAATGTTCTCCTGGTTCTGCTCATTTCACTGCATTAGTTCATGAAGGTTCTCCCAGTTCATATGGAAAGCCTCCAGATAATCAATAGTATTCCATCCATCACATACCACAATTTGTTCAGTCATTCCCCAATTGATAGATATCTCTTCATTTTCCAGTTTTTTGCCACCACAAAGAGCGCAGCTATGAATATTTTTGTACAACTATTTTTCCTTATTATTATGCATTCTTTTAAAGCCCTTTGGGCATAATTCCAAATTGCCTTCCAGAATGGCTGGATTAATTCACAACTCCACTAGCAATGCATTAGTGTCCCGATTCTGCCACATCCTCTCCAACATTTATTATGTTAGTTGTGAGGTGATATCTCAGCGTTGTTATGATTTCAATTTCTCTAATTGTGAGAGATTTAGAACACTTTTTCAGGTCTTTATTGATAGTTCTGATTTCTTTATCTGAAAACAGCCTATGCATATCCCTTGACCATTTGTCAATTGGGGAATGGCTTGATTTTTTGTACAACTGACTTAGTTCCTTATAAATTTGAGAAATGAGACCTCTGTCAGAGGTTTTGTTATAAACCTCCCCCCAATTTGTTGCTTCTCTTCTAATTTTGGGTGCATTGGTTTTGTTTGCACAGAAACTTTTTAATTTAATATAATCAAAATTATTCATTTTACATTTTTAGTGTTCTCTATCTCCTACTTGGTCTTAAATTCCTTCCTTTCCCATAGATCTGACAGATATACTATTCTATGTTGCGAAGATCGGATTTCGCTCTCCCCTGATTGTGACAATGAAGGAACTTGACTCTTCCTATTGAAGATTAAATTGTAATCCCCTGTCTATTTTTAGATTTTAATCCCCAAAGTGTTAACTCAGTATTTAAAGTAGATCTACCCACTTTAACTACAAAAAGGAGTTAACTAACCACAAAAATGTGTAAACTAACTACAAAAGATGTGACACCCATTTCATACACTGAGTGGGCAATCCTAGAGAGGAGCATCTGCTGTGATAGGTAGGCGTAAAAATTTAGGGGTGGTGACACAAGAGAAAAAGATCTTTAGAGGAAACAGGCACACTGGATAGATAGATCAAAGGATCAGTCACTTGGAGTTGGACTGGGAGACAGACACTTGAAGAGAGACTGGAAGACAGACACTTGGACTTGGAGTGAAGACATTTGGCTGTTGAACTGGACCCTTGGAGGAGCTCGTGCAGGAGACCTCAGACTACTTTCCTTTTAGAAGGTTACTGTGGTGAGTATAAAGGCTGACTTCCTTCCTTGCCATCATCTTGAGACTCCTTTTCCCTGATTAGTGCCTTAGAATTTCTACCTGGCTCAGAGGAATAAATTCAATTTTATTTGAGTAATTCATTTTGGGATTTAGAAATTAAATCCCTGATGACCACCAATTTAATATTCAACCAATAAATTTAGCAATGTTCACCTAATTTGTTTATTATTTCCCTCTTTATATTTATTTTAGTCATTTACCCACTCTAAGTTAATCTTGGCATAGGGTGTAAGATGTTGATCTAAGCCTAATTTCTCCAAAACTGTTTTCTAATTCTCCCTACAGTTATCATCAAATAGTGGGTTCTTGTCCCAAAAGCTGGGATCTTTCAGTTTATTGAACACCATCTTGCTACTGTCATTTATCCCATGTCTACTCCATTGATCCATCCTTCTATGTCTAAGCCAGTACCATATAGTTTTGACAATCATCACTTTATAGTATAGTTTGAGATCTGGTAAAGCTAGGCTTCCATCTTTCACTTTTTAAAAAAAATTATTTCCCTTTATATTCTTGATCTTTTGTTCTTCCAGATGAATTTTGTAATAATTTTTTTCTAATTCTATAAAAAAGTATTTTGGTAGTTTGATATGGTATAGCACTGAATAAGTAAATTAATTTAGGTAGGATTGTCACCTATCCATGAGCAATTGATGTTTTCCCATTGTTTAGATTCAAAGACCTTTTAAAAAGGATCTCAAATAGCAAAGGGGAAAAGAGAAAAACCTGCATGCATATGTGTGTTTACGTTATATATACATAGTGACCCAGCCACTAAAGCCAGAAGCCACAGAAATCTATAGGCAGTAATATCGAAGAAAGAATCATGTAATCAATAGGCAGTTACTTATTGCATTTTGTGAGGTAGACACTGCTCAATCCTGGGATACAAAGATAAAAATACAGGGCTCACTGCTCTCTGGTCAAGAAGACAACAAATACACGTACAAGCATATGGAAGGCCACAAACTCCTATTTCTAGCTGTAAATCTTGAAATTTCTCAGACTTGTGAATGTTAAAAATTTCCACATTGAGGAATCCTCCCTCCAATGGAACAAATTCCCTACTGGAAACATTCCCAATTTTGATGTGAGAACTTGCCAGGATCAGAAATGGGAGGACCTCTACTCCACCCGTACTTAAGACTGCTTTAGGGGAGAAAACTCCTTGCTAAACAATGAAAGTACTTGGACCCATGCTTATGATGAGGCAGGGAGTTCTTTGAGCCAGGCCTGTTTTTAGAATTGATACAATGGGATGCTAGGTACCTAAAAGGGTCTGGCAAGTTTTCTCTTAATGAGATTAGTCGACACAGCAGCATTTTCTCTGGTTCAGACTTACTGAGATTAGTAGATTTAGCAGAAATTCAGATGGGCTGTCCTTTAGGAAACATCTACGATGATTGGTAGATGGAAGAACTTAGGGGAGGTGACATAAGAAAAAAACCCCTATATAAGAAAAGGTATCTCTTGAGCAAGAGAGGCTTGGAGATCCTTAGAGGCTTGGAGATCCTTAGAATCCTTGGAGATAGATCCTTTTGAAGAAGGCCCTTTGAAGATCTCTTGAGAAGAAGTCCCTTGGGAGGCTGACTCTGGCTGGAACTCTCTCTGGGGAGACTCTGTTCCCCAGACATCCTTGCTTAAGACAAACCTTGTGGTGAGTGATAAAAGACTGACTGACTGATCTCTCTCTCTTAAGACTCAGGTCTAGGCCATGTTGGTTTAAGGCCCTTCATACTTATTCCTTTCTTACTCTTTCTCTCCTTCTTTGATTACTCATTGTATTGTTAATTAAAATCTCTATAAAACCCAATTGACTTGGGTATATTCATAATTTGGGAATATATTCCCTGGCGACCACCTTATATTTGATTTAAAAATCTAGACACTGCAGTGAAAAACATATTTCCTGAGGTCAAATTTACTCACCTACTCTTATATCTAACACAATTTATATCTTCCACCATTTTAACTCACTACAGTTTACAACCTCAAACATTTTAAATCTTACAGTTTATACCCTCAACTCTTTTAACTGCCACAGTTGATGCAACTATTTTAATTATAACATAGCCAACAAAGGCATGGGCTACTCAACTAAGATGAACTTAGAAAAAACCCTTATGTATGAAGGCAAATTAAATCTCACAAATGACACAGATTTAGTGGAATGGACTATATGACTGGAATATGGTTCTGAAAAAGTAGGTATTACTCAAAAGAAAGAGAACAAGTTAAAAGGGGATGGAGGGATGGCAGATGGAGTAGCATTTGATGTTAAATTGAGGAACCAAAGGGGAGAGTCTGGTGGAGAACCCTGGAGTACATACAGACAAAGGGCAGAAAGAGAAGCCATATGATTACTGGAATGGGCTCCAGACCATGTGGAGAGGTTCAATGAGGAGTTCAGAAAAGAGATCACAAGTCTGGCCCAGAAGCAATGATATAGCAGTAAGAAGGGACATTTCAATTATCCAGACACCTGCTGGAGTTTCTTTATGCCAAAAGCTGAGCAGCTAAATACTTGACTGAGTGGCTTTAAAGATAATTTCATCCTTCAAAAGGTGGACTGACCAACAAGAGGCATTGCCCTTTCAGATCTGAACTTAAGAAACAAAAAAGGAGCTGGCTGCTGAGGTGGAAAAGATAGGAACCCTGGGGAACTAGAAGAAAGTTGGGGAGGGGAGAAATAAAGATGGGAAGCTCCCAAGAATGGCCAGCAGAAGACCCGATGCTAAAGAATTCTAATGAGGAAAGAAAGGGGGACAAGAGATCAGGAAAGGTCTGATGGAGGAAGCCTGGAAGGCAGCAGTATTGTGAAGAGGAGAAGGAAGGACTATTTGGCTGAAGGTAAAGCAAGCTAAGAGGATTAATATATGAGTATGCACAGGAAACTCACCACCAAACTTTTTTATGTGAAATGTGAAAAGAAGGTAGATATAAGGGCAGGTAATTGGAGATTAATACAAAACACAGCAGAGTCCTTTAAGAATCCTCCCAGGAATGGTTAAGTCTCAGAATGAGACAGCTGAGGAAGGAAGAAAACCAACATTTATGAAACACCTCATGGGGGGCCAGAAACTGGGCTAAAGTAGTTTGCAAATATTCCCTCATCCAAGCTTCACCCTGTGAGATGGCTACTGTTAAAACCCCATTTTACAGCCAAAGAAACTGAGGGAGACAGAGTTAAGCCCAGGGTCCCAAAGCTAGTAACATGTCTGAGACAAGATCTGGATTCAGGCTCAGAGCTTTATATAGTGAGCCACATTTTTTGTTTTTGTTTTTTAAATGAAGTCAGGACTCCTACTTGGGAAATAAGA
The DNA here is from genome assembly GCF_027887165.1 of Monodelphis domestica. NCBI lineage: Eukaryota > Metazoa > Chordata > Mammalia > Didelphimorphia > Didelphidae > Monodelphis > Monodelphis domestica. The sequence continues at coordinate 531,882,608 of NC_077228.1, read as the reverse complement.
AAATGAGAGCTGACAACAGATACAAGGTAGAGCTATTCACTTCTCATTTTGCTTCTGTTTTCCCTGGCAAGGAACATTTGTCATTTGTCTCTGCAAGATCATAGAGTGGTCGGGTAAGATCCCAGGAAGGCCTGGTCCTCTGGAGTCTTCAAGTAAGTAGCCATGGGCTTGAACTATAGTTTCTGCTAAAAAACTAAAACATCTGATCAAAGAACTGGTAATGGCATCTACAAAAGCAAACAGTGGTGACAAAGAACAAGTATGGCTTCATCAGAAATTGGTCATATCATCGAGACCTTATTTTCTTTCCTAAAAATTAGGGGTACTAGAAAAGCAGATCAGGGAACGTTACAGAGAATGTGCCTTTTTTAGTCTTTTTTTCCCCCAGTGTCTGTCTCTTCCTGGCCTTATTTGGGGGTTTTCTTGGCAGAGATACTAGAGTGGTTTACCATTTCTGTCTCCAACTCATTTTACAGATGAAGAAATGGAGGTCAATAGCATTAAGTGACTTGCCCAGGGTTGTGCCTCTAAGAAGTATCCAAGACCAGATTTGACCTTAGGTCTCCCTGACACCAAGCCTGGTGCTCTATTCACTGAGCCACCTAGTTGCCCCACAGAATGTTCCAAGGTTTTAAAAAAAAACATTTGACATAGCCCCTCATTTGACTTGTGTGCAAATTACAGAAAGATGTTAAATATAATTAGGTAGATTCAGAACTGTTTGAATGACCAAAGATCAATCATTCAAAGCAATCAAACCACTGCACTCCTTGGTTATTTAATACATTTTGATCATTCATCAACTGGGGAATGGCTCTTATAAATTTGAATCAAATGAAACTTTGATCAGAATCTTGAGGCAAAGAGGGCAGTGGATGGAGGGTCAGGCCTACAGACAGGAGGTCCGGGGCTCAAATCTGGCCTCAGATACTTCCTAGCTATGTGACCCTGGGCAAGTCACCAGCCCTTACCACTCTTCTGCCTTGGAACCAATACACAGTATTAATTCCAAGACAGAAGGTAAGAGTTTAAAAAAAAAAAAGAATCTTGAGACAAAGATTTTTTTCCTCTAGTAAATGGTGATCTCTTCACATTTTGTTTTTAGAAAAAAAAACATAAAATTTTGTGTAATCACAAGTCTTCATTTGACCTTTTGTGATCCTCTATAATCAATATAATTAGTATAATCAATGAAAGCAAATCTTTTAGAGACCGAGTGCCCAAACGGCAACCCTCATGTGGCATGTGAGGCCCCCCTCCCTACCCCTATTCCAGGCAGAGGAGGGAGGAAGCACTCCCATTGGGCTGCTGGGCAGAGGGGTGAGTCATGTGAGAAACGTCCTCAGGCACCTGTGGAGAGGGGGAGGGGAATAGGCCCCTGCAGCATGTTCATTTTGGCCATGAAGTCTTTCCATAGACCAGAAAGGTAATTTTTTGTGCTCCTAATTTGTTTCTGATAATACTAGTTCATAGCTAACTTAGAGATCCATTTGGAATCCATATTGATGTGATGCCATAGTTTAAATCTAAATTCTTCCAACTGCTTTCCAGTTTTTGTTGAACAAGGAAGGAGTCCTCATGACAGCAGCTGGAGGTCTTTGACTTCATCGAACCTGAGGCTAACAGACTCATTTGGTCCTGGAGGTGTTGTAGCTAATCTGTTCTACCTCTACTTTCTTAAACCCTTACCTACCTTCGATCTTAGAATCAGTCCTTTGCATTGGTTCCAAAGCAGAAGAGTGGCAAAGGTAAGTGGTCGTGGGGATTAAGTGATTTGCCCAGGGTCGCCCAGGACTTGTAGGTCTGGCTGTCAACCAATCCACTGAGCTGCCTAGCTCCCCTCACTCCCAAGAGTTTTGGGGACAACTGTTTTTTACTGTAGTTTGAGATTTATTTCCCTTTAGAAAATAATCCTTTGGTAGTCTGATTGGTATGGCACCAAACTAGGAATTCAATTTAGGTAGGAGTATCCAGAGTTTGTTTTGTCTGTGCCTATACATGGGGATAGGCAGGTGGCTCAGTAGATGGAGCACCGAGAAGACCCAAGTTCAGACACTTAGTAGCTGTGTGACTGGGGGGTGGGGGGGTGCGCAAGTCACTTCCCCTTTGTTTGCTTTAATCCAGGGGAGGAGGAATGTCAAACCACTCCAGGGTCTTTGCCAAGAAAACTCCAAGGGCAGTAGGGCCTAGAGGGTCATGAAGCGTCTGACACAAATGAATCAACTGAACAAGAACAATATAATACCCAAGTGTAGTCCATATCTCAGTGGACACAGAGTTGGCAATAGAGCATAACGTCCTTGAGGGTGGGGGCTGTTTCTGGTTCATGTTTGTATCTCTAGTGCCTTGTGCTCGGTAGGCACTGAATAAATGCTTGTGGATTTAACTAACTGGGGATACTTTTAACTCTCAGATTCTGGGATTTTTCTCTTTTCTACATGTTGTTTGGGCAGTCAGGTGGTACAGCGGATAAAGCACCAGGTCTGGAGTTATAAGGACCCGAATTCAAATCTGACCTCGATACTTACTAGCTGTGTAAGCCTGGGCAAGTCACCTAACCTGTCTGCCTCAGTTTCCTCATCTGTAAAATGAACTGGAACAATCACTCCAGTATCTCTGCCAAGAAAACCCCAAATGGAGTCACAGAAGGTCAGGGTCACGGTCACAACTGAACGACAACGAAAAACTGTTTAGATCAATACTGTATTGATGACTTAAGGATTTCCTTTCTACCCTGGTGCTCTCACTGAATTTCTTATTGACACGTGCATATCTGATGTGTCTAAAATTGAACTCCCCCCCAAATGGCAGCTCTTTCTAACTGCTCAATGGATATCTCAACATGGCTATTTCACTGGCTCCTCAAACTAACAAGGACGCTGAAATTCACCCAGGCACTTCCGTTTGAAACTTTGGTATAACATTTTAAGTTCTTCTCACTCACTCCTTAGTCCCCTTTGCCTAGACAATTTAACAGCTTTCCAGCTGGCTTTTCCAGTCCCAGGAAGCCACATTTCAAATGGTTACCATCTAATGACTTCCTGTTTCTGCCCTTCAGATGACCGGTACCAATCTTATCACCTTCTAATTAAAAATCTTTCCTTTCTGTCTTCTGTATGATGTATCAGGAAAATAATATAGGTGACAACAGCAATCGAAACTGAAATCAGATACTTCCTTACAACCATCAAGCTGGGCCCACGAGAAGAGATGGGGAAATGCACCTGTCCTCCTCCATGACTAGGGAATGCTGCAGATGCTGAGAGACCTGGATGGTTTTAGTGAAGTGTCTTTTCTTCCTTTTAAAGTTTTGTCACAAGGACAGGGGAGAGACAGATGGGTCTATTTAGAAATTCATGTAATAAAACTACAAAGGTATCTAAAAAACTCAATGGCCTTGAAAAATGAATGTTTACCTTTCTTAAGATTCCTTTGCTAGATGAACTTTTATGTAAAATGCTCTGCTGAGCTTCTTTTTTCCCTCCAGTAGGAAATGCTTTGTATTCTCTTTTTATTGAAAATCTATTTTTCAATGAGATTTATAGGATAAATCACTAAGGACTAAAAACTGATTTTCTTTGCTTTGGGCGGGGGGAGAGAGAATAGATACCAATTAATCCTTTCATTTATCATAAATGGCAAATAGTCTCACACAATCTGGCTGATTTTTCTTGGTATATGAAGGGTCTCCTTCATGGCTGCTTATAAAATATGTTGTTTAATATTGATAGACCTGAACAGTGATGGCAAACCTTTTAGAGACTCTGTGCTGTGCCACACCCCACCACTCCAGATCAAGTGCTGCATATGCCACACATAGACCCCTACCCCACATAGGGGAGGGAGAAAGCACTTCCATTGGGTTGCTGGGTAGAGGGGCAGGGGAAGTAAGGACTGTCCTTAGTCTGAGTAGAGGGGAGAAGGGGAGTGGTCCCAGTGTTCTGCTCCTCCTCCAGTTCTGCTACCTGTGAACAGCCCACCTTACCCCAGGTGCTCCCATTGGACTGATGGGCACAGGGGCAGGTAATGTGGAAAAAAAAAAATGTCATCAGGAGTAGTGGAGAGGCAGAAGGAACCCACAGCTCTGCCCAAGTCTCTCTGCCTTTCTAGTAATGAACTTTGGAGGGCAACAGTGAGGAGTGCCATAGTGTGGCATGTCCACAGAGCACAGAGAGTACTTTGCATGCCCTCTTTGGTATGGGTGTCATAGGTTCACCATTATGGACATAGAATAAATGGATATTTCTGAATGAGGTGAACAGTATTGGACCTTTTATTTGAACTTTACCACATTTTCCAAAGGCTTTTAGGTAATTTTCTTGCATATTTACCTAAAATATGATTTAAGCTTTTTATTTCACCATGTTTTTCTAAAACACCAAAGCACCTCTCAGGTTTTGGAGGGGTATTTCATCTCTAGGACTGATTGTTTTGCTCTATAGAGCGCGCTCAGGTGTTTCCCCCCAATCTTGCTGTCTTCTTATTTTATTCTGTTATTTTTCCTGACATTCTTGTGTGCTTGAGTTCCAAGTCTGCTGGTCTGTTTTTTGTTTTTTTTTTTCAGAGAATCTCCCAATTCAGAGAAATATTCTACCATTTACATTCTAATTAATCTCTCATTTGTCTTTTGATTTTTTGAAAAGTTATTTCCACCTCAATTTCCATTCTCATTCCTTCCTTTAATTACTTTGTCATACTTTATAATAATAATATTTTAAGCAATTGTAGACATTCTTAAAATTATCTTATCATTTCTAGGAATTCCATTTATTGTCACACCATTTTCCTTCTGATGTAAAGCTTTCCCATACTTTTTTAAAATTTCATAGTATTTATTTTATTCATTGTTTTGGAGTCTCAGCTTGATTTTTTCATCTCTTTTTTTGTAGCCTCTCCTGGTTTTTGGTGAAGTATTCTGATTGTTCTGGTTTTTTTTGGTCCCCTATCCACTCTTGGATGTCTGCTCTGTTCTATTATGGTAAAGTTCTTACTGTCTTGAGAGAACAGAGTGGAGACAGACACTCAGTTTCTCACTTTGCCATCTTCCTAGTGTCCTAAACATATTCTACACCTCTGATGAACTTATTGTGTAATATTTTTGTATCCTCATAATCCTCCTGTCCACAAAAACAAAGACCATGGCTTATCTCAGCATTCTAGCTCTCATAACACCTGCTTCTGCACACTGGGAGGACCAAATGAATTTGTTTAAGTCATCTCAGAATTCTCTTTTATTTCCCTCTCTTTACTCAGTGCCAGCATCTTTTGAATATTCCTTCTTTGAGTGTCTGTAAGGTTCATTTCTCTCTTGCTCTTCACAGTGCAAAAATATTAAAGAGTTCTTGCCTGAATTACTGCAATTAGCTCTTTCTCTTTCTTTCTTTCCTTCCTTCCTTCCTTCCTTCCTTCCTTCCTTCCTTCCTTCCTTCCTTCCTTCCTTCCTTCCTTCCTTCCTTCCTTCCTTCCTTCCTTCCTTCCTTCCTTCCTTCCTTCTTTCTTTCTTTCTTTCTTTCTTTCTTTCTTTCTTTCTAAAACCATTACCTTCTGTCTTGGAGTCAATAATGTGTATTGGCTCCAAGGCAGAAGAGTGGTAAGGGCTAGGCAATGGGGCTTAAGTGACTTGCCCAAGGTCACACAGCTGGGAAGTGTCTGAGGCCAGATTTGAACCTAGGAACTCCCGTCTCTAGGCCTGGCTCTCAATCCACTGAGCTACCCGGCTTCCCCCCAATTAGCTCTTTCTATCCTTGCTTCTAATTTCTTCTCTCTGAAATCCCTCCTCCACACCATCACTAGATCCAACTTCCTAAAACACTGACCTGGTGTCACTACCTTAAATGCTTCAAGAACCTGCAATGACTCTTCCTCAGCTTGACCAGTAGGCAAGCTTAGACTCTTCTCTCAGCTTGGCATTCGAGATTTTCCACTGACTGGCTAGACCTGACTCTGCCCTCTTTCGTTTTCACTCCCCCTAAGTACCTGACTATAATAACTCATGGTCATCCCAGTACCCTTGGGAGGAGCAAGACCATTTCTGCCCTTGGTTCATGCTTTGCTACTGGCCTGTGGGAGTCCTTGCCCTCTCTTTGAATGTTAGACTTCTTTGGCATCAAAATGAACAAGTCCTGTATAGTCTCCTCTCTTCTTCCAACAACCCTTCCCCACAACAGTGATTCCCTAAACTCCTATCCCACACACAGACTCCTTCAGTAAATGGGTACAGGCTGATTCTCTGCTTGTTTCACACATGTGCTTACCTCCCGAACTAGACTGTAGGCAAGGGAACTGGCCTGTTACATTTTTAAAGCTTCCTTTTGGTGCTTAAAATTGTGTAGAGATAGCAACAGATTGCCTAATCCATGCCTGCTTAGTATATAAAGGCTTATGTTGCACTTCTTCTCTGTCCTTTTGAGCAGGCAGAAGAGGTAAAGGACAAAGTGATGTGGGAACAGTGATGGTGCTTAACAAGTCAGGCAAGTTCTGTTTGGGGTCTTGCCTGCTTCCCCTTAGATGAAGTCATAATCTGATGAGTCAAAGGCAAACAGTCACACTAACCCCTAAATAGCCAGTATGTCAATACAACTAAGACCCCCCCAGATCCAAACGAATACCAACAGAAATATTTCCTGCACCCACGAATGCTACTAATGTAACACAGGGCCACAAAAATGATTGCAATTCTAATAAAATAAAGCAACAAAACTTCTATAGCTTAACATTTTATCATCAAGTGAAACATCCTTTTTAATAAAGTTGTTCAGATCAAATCAAAAAGTATAAACCTGGCATTAAGTGATTTCTATTTCTGGAAAAGGAAACATTAGCTGATAACGCAATGAAGTACTTTAGAAAAGGCTCTTGGGGTAGCCATGTTTCACTGCTCTGTTTCAACATGCAATTTCCTATGGTAAAAGGGCCTCAAGCTCACAGCTGTGAATAACACTAGGAGGCAGCCCAGTATCTAAGGTTGGGAGAGGAAGGAGCGAGTGTGAACTTGTGGGTCACTGAATCACTGTTGTGAAACAGCCAAGAAGGGACAGGATAAGCTTGATCAGCCAGGTCACCAGTCATACAATAACATGTTCGTGCATAACCCCTAAATTAAGAAAACACCACAAAGCTAAGAACAAACAGAGGCAAACCAGATCTGGCCCCACAGCTTGTAAATAACTACAGTGGAGAACTAATAGGCAACTTTGACCAGCAGGGAAGTTTCAGTGATGAGGAAGGAAAAGATTTTTTATTTTTAATTTTTAGCTGCTCAAATATGAAAGGCTGCTAGTCTAGTAGTAATTCCAGGAAGATGCCCTGTGAATTACCAAATCTGAATTACCAAATACATACATGATAAAAAGCAAAAGTTGCTGTATTATAAATCTGTACTTTTGTCCATTACTTTGACAAAGAGAATTCAGCCTTACTCTACACTCTACTTAGAAGACAGCTTTTATTGCCTTACAAAATGCAAGCGATTCAGAGAGCATACCTTCAAAAGAGGTGATTATTCTGCTATATTATACAAATCAATTTTTCAAAGCTTGGAGAACTTAGACAAAAGCATCGTTGTTTTTTCCAGGATAGAAGATCTCTGAATTTTAGAGTCAAAGCTACCCAGATTCAACTTTTTGAGTTTCTATTTATAATTGTAATGTGTTTTCTATTTAGATAATGCTCATGTTAACTGCCCTGACAAAACTAGAGTAAAGTAAGTTTTTACCACATTTACCATCTTATTTTTGCTCAAGTAAATTTTTAAAAATTTAAGAGTATAAAAGTTGTAATGTTGTACATACCCTTTTAATAACATGAACAAAATATTCTGTTGAGTGCAGATATATTCAACGGTAGGAGTTCTTGTACCAATTTGTCTTCTGAGGATGTTGTTGAAAATTTGGGCCACATCTTTTTTGCCCTGTCAGAAATACAATTAATTATGTATTTACCTAACTAAATACACATCATGCAAAAACTCATGAGAGTTGCTATCTTTACAGTAAAGAATGAATAAGTCTTAGGCATGTCAATGTTCTAGGATAGTGTTGGCAAAACCTTTAGAGAGCTCGTGCCCAAACTGCACCCTTCAAGCCACCTATGAGCCCCCTGCAATTACTCCAGACAAATTGCATTTGGCTGCTGGGCAGAGGTATGTTCAAAATGTCCTGGGGGGAGGGGTGGGGGGAAGATGGGAGAATGGGGAAAGAGCAGCCCTCTCTGGCAAACGGAGGCACATATGTCATGTGTTTGCCAACATGGGTCTAGGATTTTGCCCTCCATTGACACAGCTTATAGAGCTGCCCCTTGATAAGTAAGGAGATGGCCTTTCAGGTACTGGCGTGACTGGAACAAAGAAATCATCCCACTATAGTCACCTTGGAGATGGCCTTCTTCCCTTCTTACTGGGCTCAGCTCATCTTCCCATAAAAGACATTGAACCTGAGTCTCTTTGGCTTGGTGTGGCCCAAAAGACCTTGTGCTCTGCTGGAGCAGAGTTTGAAAACTCAGGAAACTTTCTAAACTACAATAAAGCATCAGAGTAGAACCTCAGGCCTGGTTATTCAGGTAAATCAGTGGTTGGTTTTTAAATGTTCATAGCTATTTCTTAATATCTTTCAAATATTTTATTTTCTTCCCTAAAATCCCATTCCCCATCTGGAGGATGGGGTTGACCTGGTTCTTTTATTTATTGTTCTCCTCTCCCTCCTTTTTAAACCCTTACCTTCCATCTTAGAATCAATACTTTGTATTGGTTCCAAGGCAGAAGAGGTGTAATGTGGAGTAAGTGACTTGGGTTAATGCAGCTAAGTGTCTGAATGCACATTTGAACCCAGGACCTCCCATCATTAGACCTGGCCCTCAAACCACTGAACCACCTACCTGCCTCTAACCTGGTTCTTCACCTTTTTACCTTCAGTCTTTAGAAGTAGCAGTTCTTGGGCAACTGCTTGGCTCAGTGGATTGAGTCAGGCCTAGAGATGGGAGGTCCTCAGTTCGAAGGTGAGATTTGAACCCAGGTCCTCCCACTCCAGGCCAGGCCCATGAAGGATGCCTGTCAAGTGCAAGTTTTCCCAAGTTTAAAAAGCTTAGCTCAGTGGATTGCCTAGCCCTGACTGCTCTTCTGCCTTGGAACCAATACAGTACAATACAATAGTATTGATTCCAAGATGGAAGGTAAGGGTTTTGAGAAAAACAAACAAACAAACAAACAAGTAGATAAATAAACAAATAAATAGATGAATGAATGAATGAATGAATGAATGAATGAAAGAAAGTTTCAAGCAGCAGTCCAGCAATAACCTGAATCTCTGAAGACAAGCCTATATACAGAGAGGCTCACTTCCATAGTTCTGTTAGGCATGGAAATGCCAATGGACAAAAATATAAAATGATGCCTAAAGTGAAAGCAAAAGGGATAAAGGGAGCTAAGAAGCCTGGTTTTTTAATAACTGAACTGAACCCGCTTACACTGGTATTCCTGCTATCAAAGGAACCAGCAGGTGATATCAAGAATTGTCCCTAAATGGAAGGACAGACTGAAGGTGCTGGGAGGAGTCAATAAGTTTTAGCATATGTCCAAAGGCAACAAGAAACAATTATATGGGATATTTGTTCATCTTTCCCTGCAGTACTCAATTATTATCATACACCAACATCTGCTGCAAAGGGTTAAAAAAATGTGTGAAAAATCTATGCAGAACTTAAGAAGATTAGTGCAGGCTAGGAAAAATGAGGACAATCCAAAGGGTCCCTTCCTTGTCATTACACTGAAAGGTCAAAAGTGGTTAGAACTGCCTTTTGGGGTGGTGAAAAGGCCAGAGTGGCTTGTCTTCTGTCAAGAACCACCTCTGGACCAGAAAAAAGAGAACCAAAAGGCTCATGAGAAGCTGATACCAAAGAGACGGAAAGAGGGGGAAGCTGGGGAGCTCAGTGGGTTGAGAGCCAGGCCTAGAGACAGGAGGTCCTGGGTTCAAATCTGGCCTCAGACACTTCCCAGATGTGTGACCCTGGGCAAGTCACTTAAGCCCCATTGCCTAGCCCTTACTATTCTTCTGCCTTGGAACCAATATACAGTATTGATTCTAAGATGGAAGGTGAGGATTAAAAAAAGAGAGAGAGAGAGAGAGAGAGATGGAAAGAGACTGTAATGAAGCAATTCATTTATACATCTATTAACACATCTATGGTAGGCCTCAGTGAGGAGGTCTAGGTGAATTATATCCTAGGAGACCAAAAGAACTAAGAGATGTGATTGCTAAGTCACTTGAACTCAAAGTTCTTCACTTTCTTGGTGTCACAGACCCCTGTGGCAAAGGTCGCAGACAGCATTTCAGGTTGTTTTGAAATGCTTAAAATAAAATAATCAGGAATTATGAAGGAAGTCAATTATACTGAAATAATGGTGTTTTTTGTTTTTTTTTTAAAAAACAAGTTCATAGATCCTACCAGCTTAACAATCCCAGATCTAAGTCATCCCTAAGAGCTCCCAGAGATCAGGAAGATCCTAATCACCAAGAGGACAAAGGTCCAGATTTTCAGAAATGAGATGGGACTGGAATCTCCCAACTAGAGGCCAGTGATCTAGATTTTGATTGCTAGTCAAATTCTAGAAAGTATTATTAAAGAGAGAGTTAGTAAGCATTAAGAAAGGAAGCAGTGATCACAAAGGGCCTGCTTCACCAACCACAGGTTCCTTTTTCTGACAGGATTGTTATCCTGGAAGGTTATCAGGGGAATGCTGTAGATTCTGACTATCCAGAATCTAATAAAGCATTTGGCAAAATAGCAAGTCCATCCCTGTGGGAAAGAGAAATGTGAACTAGACAAGACTATAATCAGAAGGATTTAGAATTGGTTGGTTATACAGACTCAAAGAATAGGCAGTAATGCTTTCACATTGACCAGGAAAGAGGTCCTCAGTGGCACAATTGGCATGCTTATCAGATTTCTACACAATACAAAGTTGAGAGGGAAAGCTGGTATGTGTGATACCAGAGGTGCGGAGAAGATCCTTTCATCTGAGAGCTGGAGGGGCTTGAGTGATCAGAAAGCTCCTCAGTGTGACCTGGCAGCTAAGAAAGCAAAGGTGATGTCAGGCTGTAGGCAGAAGCCTACCTTAGTTAGACCACATCTAGAGTATTACCTTAGGAAGGTCATTAAGAAACTACAAGGGAAGTCTATCCATATTGGTAAGGGGACAAGAGATCCTGCTTTATATATATAAGGACCACCTGAAAGAAATCAGGACGTTTAAGCTGAAGAAGAGAAAGAAGCCTTGAGGGTTGGAATGGGGATGAGAACTTCAAATATTTGAAGGGCTGTCATGTGGAAGAGGGAAAGAACTATTCTTTTTGGTCTTATAGGCCAAATTAGGGGCAATGGGTAAGAGAGAGGTAAATCTAGGGTTTGGTACAAGAAAAGACCTACTAGAAGCTGTTAAGAATGGTATGGACTCTCTTTGAGGTGGCGGATTCTCTTTCACTGGAGGGCTTCAAGTAGACTAAATGGCCCCATATACAAGGGATGCTATAGACAGAATTACTGTCCAAGTATGGATTGGACTAAATCAAATTTGTGTACATGTACTTTGGGTACGTGTGTATTGTGGACTCCCTTTGGCAGTTTGAGGAAACCTATAGCCCCATTCTCAGAAAGATGTCTTTAAATGCATGAAATAAAATACAGAGGGATCACAAAAACCTGTTGTATTGAAATTGTCATCAAAACATTAAAAAAAAATCAAACTCTAGGTTCAGAACCCCTGGTCTAGATGATTTCTCTCCAACTCTGAGATTCTGTGACTGACTATTGGGACAAATTCCATTCAGGCTCAAAAAAAAAATCAATGCCAGTTGTACAAAAGAGATCTGAAAATAATCTTGAGGTTTTAGAAGACCACAAGCTAAATGAGTCAAATGATATGATATAACAGCCAAAAATGCATAGGCTGCAAAAAGACAGGTCTGATTTTTTAATAATTTTATATTATTTGTTAATAATGAAAAAGCACTAGTATTTTATTTAATTCTATTGCATAAACAATTTATATCCTTCCTATAATTATAATTTAATAATATTTAATGAAAATCCATGATATAAAGTACTATTTATTAAAAATGGAATAAAATTAATTTAAGATGCAATCGCAAAGGAAGATTCCAAAAGAATGGAAAAGATCACTGGTGAGACTTTTATCAAAGCCTGTAATGAAGATGCCTTCAATAAGCACATGCAGAAGGTTCAGGCAGATGTTCAGAGACAAAGATTAAATGAAGTATAGTGAACATTAGATCCTGCTATGTCAACTGTTTGCTAACTTTTAAAAATGCATAGAATCCACAAAACTACGGTTTTGAAGGCTCTCCTCAAACATGTGTCTCCTGTGCTAAATTCTTACCAAAAAATGACTTACATGAAATGGGGAGAACTGGCAGAGTATCCACTATGTACCCACCCACTATGGCCTCCTCAATTTGCCTCAATATGGTAGGAGAGTGTCATACTGTGAGAATGAGAAACACCAGCTAGAGAGAACCCAGCCTGAAGTCCCCAAATAGTCAATGAATCAGGAGAGTGTTCTAAAGGAGGATTTCTTCAGGGAGAATTTAGAAGACCCAGAGAAGAATTTCGGGGGAGGGAGAAGTGGAAAAATAAATCCGTTTTAGAAGCCAGGATTTTGGAACTAGGAGCCATGGTGAAAGAAAAGATGTAGCTGAATCTGTGGTTTTCTCCATATGCTATGTGCTTCCTCCATAGAGCCAGCTGCATTTTTTCTTCCACTATGTCTCCTAGTTGCAAAATCCTAGCTTCTAAAACTGATGCAAGGGGCTGTGGATCCAGACCGAACAGGAAGGACCCAACATCCCAGGGAATGGCTACCTTCTACGTTGAACACAGAGTTCTTCAATGTCTCCAAACTTATGCTTGAGGGTCCAGAGCAACCAAGTTTGTTTCTGAAATGAACACATGCCTCAAGAATGCTCACTGACACCCATACATCAAGGCTAATGGATGGATAATACCTTGCTTGTAACAAAAATGCCTAGTTCAGAGGGCCAAAAGACAAGAGATTTAAAAGCAGTCTCATGAGCACCCAGAGAAGCTTTTGATATACATTTAAGTGTCTGTTGTGTCTAGTTCAATTCAAATAAATTTAATCCATAAACTTTTATTTATCAATCACCAAAACATTTAAGTTATTGGACAAAGTTGTTTTTTTTTTTTTATGCCAGTCCCTGTCCTCAGGGAAGTGTAAGAAATTGTACAATGCGAATGAGTCAAAGGAACAATGCCAGACTCGGTGCAGCAGGAAAACTTGAGGAAAAATCAGAGAAGGCAACAGGAAGAAAGGAAGAGAAAGGGAGAGGGTGGAGACAGGCAGACAGTGTGGAAGAAAGAAGGCTAGCAAGGTATAACAGAGCCTGACTTTGCACCCACCATCTTCAAATGCTTCGCTACGGCATCTTTCTACTAGGCAGAGAGGGAGAGAAAGAGAGAGAGATGGTTTTTTCAGTAAGGCCCAACACACTTATTATTGGTGAGGCAGAAAACTGAAGGCAGGGAAACTAGAGGCCAGATGCAAGAGATGCAGCCAGAGTGGTAGAACTGATACAACATGTGGAGGTCAAGAAAGAAGAACAGAGTCAGAGCCAACCCAGAGGCTCTGAAATGTGACAACGATGGTAATGACTATAACTAGGGGTTGGGAGGAAGGTCGGGTTTTGGTAGACACACAGGACTAGAATTCAGGGAGGAGCCTTCTGGGTAGAGGAGAGCCAGCTCTAAGGGGCAAAGCCTTGTGTTTGGGGTCTGGGCAGACTAAGGGCTCCATTAGATTTCCTCCTCCCCTGAAGCTGGGCCAATGGCTTCATTTCTCCTTGCCAAAATACAGCAAAATCTTCTTTTTTTACAGTTTAGCTCCCTAAACACGTCTACAAATATTTTCTTTCCTTCATTTCAAAACGAAGGCCACCATCTCATTGCAGGCACATTCTTTCTGGTCATTCCATGCAATGTGCTCAACACACAACTGGCTCCTCTGTAACTGAAATCTAAACTCTTAGTGTCCTCAATGGCTGAGAAGAGGTTCTGGTCTTCAGGAGATGATAGGCAGAGGGCTGGCCTTGAGAGGGTAGGCAAAGGCTCCAGCCACTAATAAGTGCAACAAGATCTAATCTCGTTTTGAAAACAAACCAAGAAACAAGAAGTGGAAAAACTCCCACCTTCCTCCTTTGATGCATTCTTGTGAGGATCTAATGAGAAAAAATGGGACCCATCTGGAGGAAGTTTTCAGTTCTTACCTCAAAATCAATGAGCTGTAAATCAGCTACCAGCGTGCTGAGGAGGCCGCTGTTGTACAGCTCCTGAGCGAGCTGGGCTACAGCTTCTGTCTGGGGCTCTTTTTCATTGGTGCCATACAAGATTTCTTTCATAGCAACCAGGTTTTTGGAAACCTCTTCTGTAGCCTGATGAGACAAGAGATACAAATGGTTAAGTATTCGCAACACCAAAGCAATTTAACTTTCAATGTGTTTTTTTTAACAGATGAAAGAAAATTTTCTAGTAACACAAAATTCTCCCCAACATCCCAGGAATTTTAACATGGTTTAATCTGGGTAAAGAGGCTAAATTTCTTTAAACAAACTCAACTCTCAGTCAGACTAAAATTAGCTAACAAGGAAAATACAATACCGAGAGATTAAAGGGCAGACCCACACCCTAGTCTTCAAAATGCTGCTACTTCCTCTCAAAAAGCAATCACTCGCTGAATGACACAATACATCTCTTTAAAGGACATCTCCTTGGTATAGTAGGTTGGCACATCCTGCCAATCCCCTCAGCAGGTTTCTTATATAGTAAACTCAGCTTATAATGGCTGACTTGAGGTAACAGCACTTTCCTTGAGCTTTTAAATACTGCAAAATAAATGGTTTCAAAAATTCTAGATGCATCTAGAAATTCTCTTGACAATTAAGTGTTTCTCTGTTGGATGAAGTATTCCTAAAAGCAAAAATAAGTAAGATTTCTTGGCTTCTTTGCTCAAGTTCCTGAGCAGTGGCAAATGCAGACCTAAAGAGACTTCACTCGGGTGACTCTTGCCAGTAGGAAACCCAAGCTCTCTGGGGACAGCTTGGTGGGGGTTCAGTGGATTGAGAGCCAGGCCTGGAGACCAGAGGACCTGGGTTCAAATCTGGCCTCAGATACTTCCTCTGGCCAAGTCACTTATTCACCATTGCCTAAGCCCCTATTGCTCTTCTGCCTTGGAACCAATATACAATATTTCTTCCAGGTCAGAAGTGAAGGGATTAAAAAAATACAAAACAAATGTCAAGCCCTATTATTGAGGAGGAGACAAGCCGCATCATCTTGCTCCTCTAAGCTGCTCCCCATAAACCAATCTCCCCTTCTGGCTATCCCACTACCCATTATTTTTACAGGCCAGAGAATGGCAAATATAGGGGAGAATAAACTAGTAATTTCAATAAAAGGCTTGGTGGAAGAGAAATTACAAACTAATTGTTAAAATAATGCTTTGGAGTGAATGGTGAATATTTTAAACTCCCACCTTTCTGGGGTCATTTGCACTGCTGGGAAACTGCTGCCTGGGGCATTAAGGAGGTGACTATTGTGGCAGGGGCTGGCACTGCCAGAGGCATAACCTGAAGTCAGTCCTCATGACTTCTACCCTGCCTGCTTTCATTTCAATTTGCCAGGCTACTTCTCTCCTCTATTAGCATCATCCCGTTTAAATGGCCTCATATTGCCATAATTTTACAAAGCAGGACAAAACTATGATTAAATTGTAATTCTCTACTTAAAATGAGAGGGTCACACACTGGTTCAACATATAGTTTGTGAAGGTGGATATAGTATTATATTGTTAATTTTATTATATTATTTTATCATCATATCGATAATCATTTGTTCATTCTTATTCCACTTGGCACCTAGGCATATAGTGCTAGGCCTAGAGTCTGTAAGTTTGAATTCAGACTCAGATACCTAGTTGTATGGCCCTAGGCAAGTCATTTAACCTCTCTTAACCTCAGTTTCCCTATCTGTAAAATGGAAATAATAATAGCACTTTTCTCATAAGGTTGTTGTGGGGATCAAATGAGATAACACAAGTAAAATGCTTTGCAAACCTTCAAAAGCTACATAATTACTAGCTGGAGAACAAAATGGCAAACTACTTTAGTATCTTTGTCCAGAAAACTCCAAATGGGGTCACGAAGAGGTGAACATGACTGAAAACAATTGAATGACAACTGTGATTGTTACTATGATTATTTTTAGAACAAAATTTCTGATCCTGATCTCTGTCCTTTATCACCTGCTGACAAGTCCTGCCAAACTCTGGATCCTATCATAAGGCACTATACTACATTTCACATCTCCTTCTAGCTCATTTTTCATCTCTCAGTGCATCACATCTACCTAATATGCTCTCCCCACTGACTGGGCCTGTCAATCCCTGCAGCTTCCACCAGGCCCTTCTGCCTTCCACCTTTAAGAGTTAGCAGCTGCAGTGGTACTCTCTTATGAATACCTGAAACTTCTTCGTTCCCCTCAGTTTTCTGGTCAGATCAGTGCTGGGTTTTTTGTTTTGTTTTTTAACTGGTTACAATGTTAGACTTGTACTTATCTGGCTCACTATAGATTCTTTTAATAATATAACTTATTTTATTCCCTTTTCTCAATTAACAAGTGTGAAGAGTGAATCAAACTTTGTCTATCAATAAGCAATTTTTAAATTAATCAGTCAAAAACTTAAACACCCCTACTTAACACTAAGTAAGAGAGTTCCTAAGTCATTTACTAAAGTGGGTGATTCTAGACCTGACCCTGGGCAGTACTAGGCAAATTGAAAGACTGCAATCATTTCCTGTAAAGTGAAGGGACAGGAAGTGATGTGGGAAAAGGGCTATAAAAGCTCTGAACTTCCTGTTGAGGGAACTTCAACCTGGGACTTGGTTCTTGGACTGCTTCTTGGAGGACTGCTCCTGGATCTTCTCCTTTGGACTTCAGTATTGTTGGACTTTGGTATTGGAGGATTTAGCCTTGGGACCTGGCCTTCCGTCTTCTCCTTTGGAGTTCATCTTGGGTGAGTAAGTAGCTGGCTTTTCTTTTTCTGGCTTCTGGAGAGATTGGTTCTGGAGATTCCTGCCTTGGCTTTAGAGGAGGCTGTGTAGGTGGAACTCTAGCTGAAGATATCACCATACTTGGGGAAGCCCCTCAAGGGCTGAGCCTCACTTCACCAGAGAAGGGATAGTAGGCTTGTTAAAACCTGTCTCTTTAGCTACCTTTTTCCATTTTCACTTTTTTCTACCTCTTTGTAAATAAAACTACTAAAAATCATTTTTGACTTGTTATAATATCTTTAAATCAGTGACCACAATATTATTTTAGAACTTTCATATTTAACATAAAACCTAAATTTAATTTCTTATTTTATCTTTATTTATTCTTATTTTATCTCTCTTATCTTCTCATTCCTACTTCCCCACCTCCAATTGAAAAGTAAAATATAAAAAGAAAAAAGAAAAGAAACTATCCCTGTCCTCATCTTTGATGGTACTATAACATTACACTCAATGTAATGGACACTGTTCACTTTATGTAGCACTTTTAAGATGTGCAAAGTGCTTCCTACAGTTTGTCTCCTTTGATACTCATAACAACCTTGCCCTGGGAGGGAGGTGCTCCATCTTAGAAAAGGACAAAACAATGGGAAGAGAGATTAAGTAACTTGAGTGTCTAAATCAGTATCTGAATTCAGGTCTTCTTGACTCACCTGTGCCACCTGGTTACTATAATTTGTTTAGTCATTCCCTAACCCTTAGGATCTGAGTCAAAAGGGACCCACATCTGGGTGACTCTTCAGACCCAGTTCCAAAGTGCTTTCCAGAATACCTGGACCAAAGTAGCTGTTTTCCCACCATACCTCCAACATCTGTCTGACAAATGTGAGACAAAACTGGGGATGATTTCAAAGGACAAGCCCTGCTCTCACAGAGTTCACAATCTAATGGAAATCACATTAAAGATAATACATTACCACTAACTTTTCTGCTGCCCCCTGAGGACTCTTTCATCTCTGTTGTCTCCCCTTATTAGAAGACTGTAAGTTCCTTGAAAGTAGGAATACTGGTGGTACTTCTCCATTTGTGTTCCCAGACCATAATAAATGTCTTTTCATCCACTCATTCATCTCTATATTCAAGATCAATTAATGACCAAACTAATCAACAATGACTTGCAGTTTATAGTCCCTCATTCCCTCTCTTTGCATCAGAGGGTTGGGTCTGTGCCCCTCTAGCACCTAGCACAGTGCCCCATTTCAATAGCTCCACAATCCTCCAAATTCAACTCAGGTGTTTCTTCTCCTACACTATGAACTGCTGTTAACATTGTAGTATTGCTTAGCTCAACATAAACCATCTCCTACATCGGTAAGGTCTCATTCCTCAGCTTCATCCACCCAAGTCCAAGTCCTCTGTAGTCAAGCTGAAGGTTTACAGAGTCACTTTTCTTAGCTTCAGGAGGTACCTCTTCCATCCCTAACATCCCTAGCCACTCACACAGGTCCTGGGGTCTTGCATTGGGCCTTGTGTCTTTGTTCTATTAGCAAGAAAATCTATGTGGCTCTATCTGGCTGCGTTTTCCTTTCCCAGGCCCATGTGCTGGCTGCCAAACTGCTTCCTTTTCATTTCCATCCCTTGGAATACCTTCTCCAGAAAGTTCTGAAAAGTTACTTCAAAGATAACTGAGTTTGGAAACCATTCAAACTAACAACTTCTGTCTTTTTGTGCCTGGTTTCTGGTTCAAAAAATACTTTTTCTTCACATGAACAATAACTTTAAATAATCTATTACCTATAAAAGAATCTGATATTCTAACTACCTGATCATATTTGAAGGATCACATCAATCATTAGAAAAGAACCTAAGATCCAGAAGGGATCTCCGCAAACTATCTATTCCAGGAATACCCTCTATAACAGGAGCCAGAACACTTGGGTCCACACAACTCCCCCAAGTGCATGAGAACCAGATTAAAACATAATAGAGAAAGTTAACAAAATAAATAAAAAATTACACTAGAACATAGATAATAGCATTTAGCACAGGGCCTGGTACATAGCAGGTGCTTAAAAAATACTTATCTCCTCCTTTTTCCTTCCTTTTTCCCTCTCTTTCCTCCCCTCCACTCCTTCTAGTGGGGCCCAGAACAGATCAGGAAGACCTAAGATAGACACTCAAGGAGTGTCTCCTCCTGGGTCCTTACAAACCCCATGGAAAACATACTTTTGGAGGTCTTTGTCCATAAAGATCAGACTAAGTGAAGCCTCTGGCAGACAGTCTTTGCCCACCTGGGATGAGCAAACCACATGATCGTTAGGTTTTAGGAACTTTAAAGCAGGAGCTCAATTTACCACTTTTAAAAAGTTGTTCACTTGGTATCATCTCACACCTAGAAGACTGGCCAATATTGGCAAAGGAAAGTGATAAATGTTGGAGGGGATGTGGCAAAATTGGGACATGAATACACTGCTGGTGGAGTTGTGAATCAGTCCAACCAATATGGAGGACAATTTGGGATTATGCCCAAAGGTCTTTAAAGACTGCCTACCCTTTGACCCAGCCATACCACTGTTGGGTTTGTATCTCCCAAAGAGATAATAAGGAAAAAGACTTGTATAAAAATATTTATATGTGGCTGTGTTCTTTGTGGTGACAAAAAATTGGAAAATGAGGGGGTGTCCATCAATTGGGGAATGGCTGAACAAATTGTGGTATATGATGGTGATGGAATACCATTGTGCTCAAAGGAATAATGAACTGGAGGGATTCCATGTGAACTGGAACGACCTCCAGGAAGTGATGCAGAGTGAGAGGAGCAGAACCAGGAGAACATTGTACACAGAGATGGATACATTGTAGCACAATCGAATGTAATTGACTCTGCTACTAGCAGCAATGCAATGATCCAGGACAATCCAGAGGGCCTTAGGAGAAAGAAGCTCTCCATATCCAGAGAAAGAATGGTGGGAGCAGAAATGCATTAGAAAAATATATGCTCAATCATGTAGCTGATAAGGATATGTTTAGGATTTTTATGTTAAAGGATCACTCTACTGCAAATATAGACTTTGAACAATGATACATGTATAACCCAATGGAACTACTTCTCAGCTTCAGGAAGGGGGAAGAAAAGCAGGGGGTGGGATCACAAATCATGTAACCATGGAAAAATATTAAAAAAAAAAAAAAGATGCTCACTTGTTACTAGATCTTAGTTGCTGTTCAATAGATGGCCCAGATCCAGGGGCATAGAATCATTCTTCACCCATAACTGCCTGTTATGAATTTGGTAAAACAAAATAGCCCCTCTAACAAGATGAGTAGAGCATAGCTGATCTCTAGAATTAAATGGAAAGAGCACATTCAAAATCGTACCTAGATTCACTTAGGCACTGGGCTCTTCTTGAACAGTTCTGACTCTGCCAGAGGTTAAAACCTCAAGTCCCAGCCCCAACAACCTACCTCCAATAGTCCAACTGGCCTCTGAATAAGAGGACCTGGCTTTTGAGGGACACTACTTCATCTGGCTCACCAACAGTTGCCCACCAAGAGAGAAGCATGTGGCACTGGAATGTGGCAGCCACTGATCTGATATAGGGATACTTTGGATGATGAAGAACCTGGCAAAGTCTTCCCAGTGGGGTGTGCTAAAAGTGATGTGGCTGGTATGCAAAGCGCACTTTGGGACAGGTCAGATAAAGTAATATATACCCTGACCCCTCTGAGGCCAGGAGAGAAAAGGAATGTCAAAGGCTTTTGGGGTCAGGACCAATAGAGGAATTTTGGCCATGTCTCTCACTGAATATAGCTGTCAGTGGGACATTCAGCATCTACCAGAGATGAAACTTCTGAAAGAATAGCAGTGGATGGAGAGTGTGTCCACTGTCCGTTTGGACACAGGGGTCACGATGCCATGCTGTGCTGCTTGTGAGGCACAGGGTCTCTAAGGAAGAGTTAAATTTTTTTTTCAATTACTTTTTCAATCAATAATTATTTATTTTCTCTCCTCCTAATCCAATCCAACAACACCAACAACAGTATGTGAGTGTATGTATATGTACATATATATAACACTTTGTAACAAATGTGCATTGGCCACATCCAAAAGCCTATGTCTCAATGTGCATCTTAAGTATATCTTCTCTATATCTCCTGGATCATGCTGCATCTCTCTGGTTATCTATTCAGTTTATCACTTCCATTCCCCAAGAATTTAAATTCTTGGTTTCCAGTTTTTGCCAAAAGAAAAAGAACTAAATCTTTTCTGTAGGCACATATGTATTCTCATTTTCCTTTGGCATTTTTGGGCTACGGGCCCAGTGGTAATATAGCTGGGTCAGAGTATGCCGAAGTTAGTGACTTTTTTGCAGCACAGTTCTAAATTGCTTTCCAGAATGGATGAACCAAATCACAGCTCCATCAAGAGCATGTTAAGGGAAGCGGTGACCTCTGCTTTATGCCTATTTATGCCAATGAGAGCACCCATCTTAGTACAAAAGGTTTGTCCCTGCTAATCAATAGTTCTATCACTATGCCTTGGATAATCATGTTTCATCTCCCAGAAGCCAGATCTGTAATGAATCAATTGTCATCCTAAGATGGGAAAGAGCTCCAACACTTCTCAGATCCAGAATCTGCAGAAGGCTTATTGAAAGCTTATGAACAGACTACTTCTGCACAGTTCTGTTTGACACTCTTTGGTCCTTCTTCTGTCTCCAGGTTCCTGCTCTCTGGCAAGTTTCCTTTCCCTTTGAAAAGGCTCAGGTAATTTTATTCCTGGAGGGCTTGAAGGACCAAGATGTGGTGCTGATGCGATGGGAGATGCCTTTTGGAAAACTATGGTGAATGCACATGTGCCCAGAAGAAAGGGACCCCTTAGCTGACTGGTAAACTTGAGTTTCTGTATGAATGTAAGAGAAGCCCTTGGGAATGAATGGAGGCAACCTCTTAGAAAAGGTCTCCAATGGGGCAGAGACGTAGCATTAACCCAGGGAGAAGGATATCCTAGTTGGCAGGCTAAAGTACACAAAGGGCATGATGGTGTTAAGTCAGACTGCACACAAAATGGAAATATCTCATAGCTACCTTACTCCAGGTAACTCTGAACCATGATGAAGAAATAGTAACTGGGCCTGAAGTGTCTATATATGTTCTACGGCCCTGATGTTCCTGGTTTTGCTCTCACTCACGGTCAGCACTTTACATTGGGAAACATAATGTGAACTTAAGAGCTTTCTCATGATCCACCAAATGGACTAGATCATTGAGACCTGGGATTCAGTTCTTAGAGGCTGAGGATAAAAGGAAGTAGGAGGCCTAAGCTTTCTGATCTTCATTCTCTTTCAAATTCAGTCAATCTATAAAGGAGTCACTAAAATGATTTCCTTTTTGTTTTTTTCTCATTGTTATTGCTGCTAGGTTTCCGGATTTATATTTTCCCCCTGCACCAGGGGGAAATATGCTGCTCATGTCAGGCTTCTCATGGTCCCAAGATTAGACTAATAACCATCCTAAAACCATCTTAGGCAGTAGAAGATTTTCTAGACCAAGTGGTATCAAACCCAACTAGAAATGGGGGTCATTAAATTGTATTTAAGGATCCTTGTGGTCCACATACTAACATCCATGATTCTATTGTATTTTTATTTTGTCAACTATTTTCCAATTATATCTTAATCTAGCTTTATGCCACGTTTTTGACACCTCTGTTTTAGAAGACTTTCTAACCTTGTCACCACGGATTGAGATGAGGCAGAAGCAATATCCATGAGGGTCTCCCACCAAGGAGATTAGTTTAGCTCTTTAACAAATAAGCAAGAGACCTAATTGGCTCAGGGAGGTACGGGTCAACCTCTATCACCTATGGGCACAAAAGAGAATAGCCCACATAGAATCAGAGTTCTTCAGATTGAAAGATAACTCAAGGCCACATGAGTCCCTATATCCTGTCTCACTGATCAGAAACATTTCTAATTGGAGACAAGGTAGGACTTATACCTAATCAAGTCAACTACTATAGTCTTACTGAATATTCTTTCAAGATTATGACTAAGTAAACTTCTCTTTGTTAAATGCTGAATAATCCACGACTTCTGAACTCCCAGACCAGCCTCTGTGAGACTTGGTCTGTTATAATCAGTAAAGAAATTCCTGCAATAGTTCAGGCATTAAAATAAAAAAATAAAAAAACTTGCTAAGAGAATGGAAAGCTAAAGGGATATGTGCCATTGCAAAGGAAAGAGTTTTGGTGACTGAATATTGGGGGCAAGGGAGAGGGTGGGGAAAAAAGGTGACTTCAATGTTCCATGCCTGGGTAACTAGCATTACAGAGCTATCAAAAGATCTCTGAGAACACCTGGTACAGTAGCCTTACTGTAAAGAGGCAAAAACTGAGGGCCAGAATGTATAAGAGAATTTCCTGTATACAAGTACTAAGTAGAAGAGACACAAGATGTGACAGGCCTCATCAGAGGATTGAGATAACAATTTAAGATTCAGAGATGCATTTGGACTTTTATCTACTCTTAGCTCTTTTAATAACCAAAAGCCCAGAGATGAGTGTTTTACAGTCACCCTGGCAGGAAGCAGCAGAAAGTAGATTCAAATTCAGGCCCTCTCTCTCAGGGCTCTTTCTCCTCCACTAAGATAATAGTGAAGTCAGCAGAAAAAAGTAGACATATGTGGGAGGGAAAAGCTGATGAAGTGGCAAAAAATTGGAAAATATGGGGATGTTCTTCAATTGGGGAATGGCTGAATAAATTGTGGTATCTGTTGGAGATAGAATACTATTGTATTAAAAGGGATAATGAACTGGAGGGATTCCATGTGAATTGGAACAACCTCCAGGAAGTGATGCAGATTGAAAGGAGCAGAACCAGGAAAACATTGTATACAGAGATGGATACATTGTGGCGCAATCGAATGTAATGGACTTCTCTACTAGCAGCAATCCAGGATCCAGGACAATTTGGAGGGACTTATGAGAAAGAACACTATCCACATTCAGAGGAAGAACTGTGGGAGCAGAAACAGAAGAAAAACAACTGCTTGATCACATGGTTCAATGGGGATATGATTGGGGATGTAGACTTTAAGCCATCTCCCTAGTGCAAATATGGAAATAGGTCTTGAACAATGACACATGTAAAACCCAGTGGAATTGTACGGGAGGGGGTGGGAAGAGGAGAGGGAAAGAACCTGAACCATGTAACCATGGAAAAACATTCTAAATTAATTTAAATAAATAAACTTTTAAAAAAGTGATGAATTTTATTTTCAGCAAAATGAATGTGGGGAGATAAAGAATCCTAGTGTCAGCACCACAAACTTGCCACGGCTGATAAGAGAAAAATCTCTCTAAGCTCAGGATGCAGGTGGAGAACAGGAAGTAAACAGATCTATATGTGGTGGGAAAGCCCCAGTCACCTAGAAGTAGTAGATCTGGCTGTAACCTGAAAAACACAAAGAACCCCAAAACCCAGGCACATGGCAAAGGGAAAGATGGCTGATCTCTATGAACCCTGACATTGGTGATCTACATTAATCTAGCTATTTGCTTCAGAAAGGCCAAGATGCAACATTATTACATAGTGGCAAGTATGTGTACCTAAGATACTTATCCAGACCAAGTGTACTGAGGAATTCTGTTTTTGTGGTATTGGGGAATCCCTTCCCACCAGCTGGTTTACTGGGTATATGAACATATTCATATTTCCCTCTGGGTCAGTCCATTTAGGTCATAGTCTGCCTCTGGTTCACAAAAGGCAGGATCTCCTAAGAAAGGGCTCTAGCTAGTATCTGTTCAGCATTTACATGATGGTAAATATTCAGTGCTTGATCTGGGTGGATTCAAGATCTGAGTTTGAATTCTGGCTCTACCTGTAGGTCTTGGGAACAATTCATTTAATCTCTACTTCATGTCCTGGGTCACAGACAGTGCCTTCATTTCTAAAATGAGAGGGTTGGCCTATTGGATCTTCAAGGTCTCTTTCAGACTACATCTATGACCTCAGGAAAGGAAACAGGGAACTGGACTCAACTGGTGAGATTTCTAAATGAAAGCTGCTAATGAGAACTCATCCCCAGATTAGGCTCATTAGTACTGAGCTGAGTATCAAGACATGAGTTCCACTCTCAGGTTTGAAATTAAAATCAAACCAAAACAAAACCCTTACTTTCTGTCTTAGAATCAATTCTGGGTATCGGTTCCAACTGGGGTAAAGTAATTTGCCCGGGGTCATATAGCTAGGAAATATGAGGCTGTTTGAATCCAGGGCCTCTCATCTCCAGGCCTGGTACTATATCCATTGTGCTGCCCAATGACCTCAGATTTGATATTAATTCTAGTATTATTTATTGATATTATTCTATGTGATATATAAAATAGTATTTTTGATTTCATAATTTTGATTGATAATATTAATTTTAATAATTGTGGGTATATGTACATAGGCACACGTATATATATATATATATATATATATATATATATATATATATATATATATATATATATATATATATATATATATATATATATATATATATATATATATATATATATATATATATATATATATATACACACACACACACACCTTGGGCTTCTTTCTGAAACTCTAAAATGAAGGGACTAGTGTACATCTAATGGTCCCTCTTCCAGATTTAAAATTCCATTAAAATCCTTATGTGCTACATTGTCTAATTTCTTTAGTTAGCCATAATGTATATCATTATTCTCAACAGAACTGCTTCAACCACAGTCAATAATTTTTGTCATTGATCCTGCTTTTCAAGTCTATTTCATCTAAAAGGCAATGATCTCAACCACAAAGTACATGATGATACTATAATGGATCCAGAAGCGATCTGGTGACACCACTCTCCACTTGTGGGGTCTGTAACTGTCAGGCCTTTCCCCAAAATACTTCAGTGATGAGTAGGGATAATACTGGTTTGTTTGTTTTTTTAAGTTATGCTAACAGAACTCTCATAGGTTCTACAACAGGTTGGAAAGGCTTTAAGTACAAGGCTGAGGGGCAGAGAGGTTGCTCAGTAGAGAGAGTGCCGGGACTAGAGATAGGCGGTCCTGGGTTCAATTTTGACCTCAGATACTTCCTAGCTGTGTGACTGTGGGCAAGTCACTTAACCTCAAATGCTTCATCCTTGCCACTCTTCTCCCTTACACTTGATATTAAGAAAGAGGATAAAGAGTTAAAAAAAAAAGTATAATGCTAGCTAAAGGCTTTATCTGCTACTGAAGTAAGAATCCTAAGTAAGATTAATTCATTACCAAGATATTGGCCAGTAGATGAATAAGACTAGACTGTAGGGAGAAATAAAGGAGTTACTGAACCAAGAAAAAAATTTATTAAATTAAAATATTTGCTTCAAGAAAAAAACGGATATTCCGCATTATTAGGGAGGAGAAAATTCTCTATATAGTTATTCTAGAAGTCTTGGTTTTCCTTGGTTCTATATATAAGTATTTTAGTCCTCTGAGTTAAAGGAGAAGAGAACCTATTAATAAACCTGGAGGTGCCTAAGATTATCCTAAACAAGTTTAGTATCATGAGTCATTGAATGTTCTGAAAGACTCCTTCCTTTCTCCTCCCCACCCAAATCAACTTCCATGTCAATCAATGTAGTGTTTTTCCGGTATAATGAGTGAATAAGCAGAAAGAAATTGGGAAAGGGACTGAGAAGCATTAGGGGATTGGTACCATGGTTTTAAATTTTTTTTAAAAACAGAACTCAAAGAGATTCTTCATTTCATACATAATTCTTATTTACTGTTCTTTGCATATGGAAATAATTTACATTTGTCCATGTTTATTAAGTTCATCATAAAAAAAGAAAAAAATTTAATGCAATAAAAAAAGAAAACAAGTTTTCAAAATAGCTATTCAAAACAGAAAAGCAGTAACAGAGGAAATGAAGAGGAAGCAGAAAGTCAGTGTTTTAAAGTTTAACAGTTGAAATTCGAGTGTTATGGAGTAAATTGTAAATATATACTCATATATATTACACTAGGTGCATGTACCATATATATATTCACCCATTTAAAATGACAGTTAATGTAGGAAGCACTATTTCAAAAGACTAAAGGGGATGAGGGAAAATGGTGCAGGTGAAGCCTTTTATAAAGTGTTTCAGAAACAGCTTTGGTCTGGCTTCTGTTTCCCCACAAAGTGATACCAAGGCTCCCATCTATGTGTGCAGTTTCTTCTATAGCAATTATTCATATGGATTTGGACAAAAAAAGAGACATAAATGCCCTATGTCTGCCAGAGAAGTATTCTCAAACATGATGCTTGGTGTTATTTTGCAGAAAAACACCTACACATGCTCATATACTAAAGTAAAAAGATCTCATTTTGACTGATTAAAAGATCAGCAGCTTAAAGTAGTGAGAATGGCATTTTGTGGCTCTGCTGTTGTAGCATCCCAAGCATATTCACATCTATGAAATATAGATGACTGTATTACTACTGTGTCTCCAAGCATGAGGCTTCACCAATAAGGTTTGTGAAGGTAACCTTGACCTGATCACGAGACCTATTGCCCAACACAAGTCCATTAACATGTTCGGAGACTTGCCCGGGAAAGCGCGGTTACCTCGTACACGCCCAAAAGGTGTTCCCTCCACTGTACCACCCAATCATGATTGTCTAAGATATGTGATGTAATTACTACGTGATTAGAGGCAGCCCTCTGCCTCCTCATCAATAAAAGCAAGGCAACCCCTGGAATTCTCTCTTTTTAGGAAGGTTCTTTACCTAGCTAGGATCACCGCTTCTCTCTCTCTTTCTCCTCCAAGTCCTTTCCTTCCCCGAGGCTGTGACCATCTGGGCCTTCATTCTCTATCTTAATCTCCTCAACCACCTTGTGTTCCATTATCCTCATTTTCCGCCTTAAGGAAAATCATAGGGGTTGCCTGCCCTATCCAATCACTGATTTGTCGGTGTCTTCCATTTCCACCCTGGTTCTCGGTTCCTACCTCTCCTCGGGTCCCATCACAAAGGTGAGCCCCTTCCCTTGTGGGACCCTGCTGGTCAGGG
Source organism: Monodelphis domestica (assembly GCF_027887165.1). Classification (NCBI taxonomy): domain Eukaryota; kingdom Metazoa; phylum Chordata; class Mammalia; order Didelphimorphia; family Didelphidae; genus Monodelphis; species Monodelphis domestica. The sequence continues at coordinate 531,854,473 of NC_077228.1, read as the reverse complement.
AAGTCCATTAAGGAAAACCCCACAGCTGTTAACTCACTTGGCACACATTCAGTTGGTCAGTTGTGTTCAACTCTTCGTGACCCCATTTGGGATTTTCTTGGCAAAGATAATGAAGTCGTTTGCCACTTCCTCCTCCAACTCATTTGACAGATAAGGAAACTGAGGTCAAAAGGATTATGTGACTTGCCCAAAGTCATGCAGCTTATAAGTGTCTGAGGCCAGATTTGAAATCAGGATTTGAGTCTTCCTGACTCTAGGCCTGGCATTCTATCCACTATAGCACCACCCACCTGTACCATTTTATAGATAAAGAAACAGGACCAGAGAGGAGATGCTATGGTATAAATGGGTAACAGTACTGAGCCTGGAATTGGATATGAACATGAATCCTGCTTCAGCCTTTATCACACTAGATGCATGTATGACCCTGAGCAATCCTTTGATTTCTCCAAGACCCAGTAGCTGCCCTGGCACATAGTAGATACTTAATAAATATTTATTGATTGATTCTGACTCACTTCACCCCTCTGACCCAGCTTCTTCATATATAACATAGAGAATACCTGTTAACCACACAAGGCTAAAGCTACTGTACCTGAAATTATATTTTAAACTAAGACATGTCATGTAAATTTAAAGAAAAATGAATATTATTCATAGATTATGCATTCTGCCTAGTTCACACCTTTTTTACTTAACTTTAAATAGTAAATTTTGGCATGTCTTTAGAACTAACTACTCAATTTTCTATTATCTTTGATCTGTTTTCAATCAAATTATGCCAAAATTTTGGGAAGAGAAATAAGTCATGGGTCATTTTAACGTCTCTTATTTAGCAAACTCATTCCTATATTCCATACGAAAAATTGCTTAAAGCAGGCTGTGGAGGGCAAATGTCCATCTATTCTTGGTATCTGCACATGACCTGACCTCAAGGCACTGTCTCCCTGCCATTCCACTTTGTCTCCTGAAAGGAATGGCAGCTGTTGGATATGGCTCTTCTCCACAGAGTGGTAGCAATCAAATATACTTAGAAAAATGCTTCCAGACATGCTGCCTGATTAACCAAACCAGAATGAAGAACTGATGCATATCTGTATACTACAGAAATGCCAACAGGAAATTAAAGACAGTAAGAAAAGAAAAAGAATAATACTGAAGGATGCAAAGGTTGTGAAAAGAGCAGGGAAGGAAGGACGGCTGGCTATATTAGAAGCAATAACACTCTGAATGAGCTAAAGCTACAATGAAATGCTTGGGCCACAAGGGTTTTCAGAAAAATCAAAGGCAACAACTGATCCTGGGAGTTAGCACAGAGTGGTGATAAGAGCAATGAAATCTCCAGTCAAAGGACCCTGGATTCAAATTCTGCTTCTGATACTGCCTGTGTGAACTTGGACAAGTCATCTATAACCTCCTGGGTCTGGAGGGCCAGCCAAAAGGTAGGACTAAAATCCTTTCCACATCTACAGCAAGATGATCCTATGACAGAAAGAAGGTGGAATTACTTCATTCTGATGCTGCTTCTATTTTTCTTTGACATGGAGAAGACATTCATACTGAGGAATAAACAACAAAAATGGCTACAAGAGAGCTAAAACTCAAGCTAAGAGATGATAGAGCTACTAGGCCCTGCTCAGATGAATTACTTCTCAAGATACTTTACTGAATTGCTGTTGGTGACCTAAAAAAAAAGGGGGGGGGAGGGTGTCATAAAAATGCCAAATCCTCAATTTTCCAAGAAGAAAAAAAGAGTAAAGCATGCATATGAAAGGCCAAAGTGCCGGGCTTCATTTTCCAGTTAGTGGAGATTGAGAAAAGGAAACTGCTCTTCGCTGACAACCAGGACCACTTGGTCAAGAATGGGCCAGGTCAGATGAACTTCATTTCCTCTTCTGAAGATGCCATCAGACTGGTAGATCAGGAATGCTGAAGACCAGGGTCTATATCAAGATTTGCTGCTCCTGCTCTTCTAACAAACAAGATTGAGGAGTGGAGCTCTCTATGAATCTGCATTTAGGGAGAACAGAATGGCCAGACCCAAATGAACAAGATCAAGGTCACCTTGGAGGGAACCCTCTAGTACAGTGTCCAAGGGACCTGTAATGTTCAGCTTGTTCATCAATCACATTCATGGATAAAGGCAGAGATGGCAGGCCTATCCAATTTGTAGATGGCATAAAGCTAGAGGGGAGAGCCAACCTAATCAGGATCCAAAAAGATATTTGACATTCTGTAGTAGAAGGCTAGGCCAAATCAAGATAAAATTTAATAGGAAAGAGCTTAAATCCTACATCTGACCTTAAAAAATGAATCCCCCAAGAGCAAGAGGAGGGAAATCTTGCTAGGCAATAGTACCTGGATAAAGATTTGAGGATTCTGGTTTATTGCAGGATGCCAAAAAAGTCAATGCAATCTTAGGCTGCAACAAAGATGAATAATATATTGAAAGAGGAAAATCATATTCTGCTATATACTCTGCCCTAGACATTTTCAATAGTCATTTTGGGATGGAGAAAAAATATGTTACTTTATAAATCTGACTACAGTGCACAAAGCTTTATAAATCTTAGCATGAATACTACAGAAGACTTTATTTCTCTAAAATATTTAAATTTAATACAAATGTACTAGGTAGGCATTTTCCTAAGGCCTGGTATGCTTTATTTCACGATTATAACCACAAGCTGTACATGTTCATTGAGACCTTGAAACAACTGACTGTTCCTTCCATCCATGCTGCTTTATTTTCACTGATCATGAAAAAGGAAAGCTACTTGATATCAGATTCCAATTTTGCCAACTGATAAACTAACGTGTGATTATTACAAAACCCTAAAGAGGGACAATATGCATTGTGGGTTAGGGCTGACTCAGGCTGATGTGTTATACCAGATTTGGAAATGAAACATTCCTGGACCATTCAACAGTCAACAAAGACCATTAGTCAGAGCATGAAAAGACACTCAACTGGTCAAGGAGGATATGGAATTTGGCTAAATTGTGTTGTTCCACAAACACAGTGCATGTGGTCAGGAGGGTGAGCAGACAGAATTTGGTGACTCCAGTACTTTGACATTGGCTGGTCAATGAGCCTGGATGGGAAAACATTATATCTTCATTTCCTTTGAAATTCTATTTATCTTATTGTATAAATTTAAAAATATTTGTATGATATACATATAATAAAATATGTATGAATTTAAAAATATAGTTCTAAGAAGGGATCCATAGGTTTCACCTCAATGCCAAAGAGGTCTATTAACACAAAAAAGGTTATAAACACCATTACGTTTCTTTTTTTATTATAAAAAAGCATTTGATTTAGTAGAGAAAGAAAAACCTGAGGTTTTCCATACATTAAGATTGTATAAGAAATCATAAAGAATGTGGTTGCCATATGAAAAAAAAAAAAGATTGTATAAGGTTCTTGGACAGTTCTAGGAATCCACAGCACTCATTTTATTCAGCCATCCTCTGATTGTCTAAATATCAAACAAGATGTCTCCAAGCAGAGTCCAATGGAAGAGAAATTGTCTAAAGATGCTGTGAGACTCTTTAAATGTTTCTGCAGGCTATATGAGCTACATTGGGAACCCAGAGTTGTTGAGAACCTTTATTAATGGACCATAAGAAATGATAAAATGGACAACTTTGGAGATAACCAGAAAGAGCTATTTTAGAGTAAAATGAATAGAACCAGAAGAATACTCTAAATAGCAACACCACCCTAATAAACAAAAACAACTTTATAATCCTTAAGATAGATGTCTGATCAGTTTAATTATGAATCATGATTCCTGAGGAGGGGCATTCCATGGCAGAGGGGAATAGACCCAAGATGCATTATGGACACGAATTTCGGGACATGTCCAAAGAAAGAATGTACTTGACTATGCATATTTTTTAACAAGGTTTTTCTTTTTCTTTTCTTTTTTTTTTTGAGCAGGTTTGGGGGAAGGAAAAGGAAGATAAATACTTGTTAACTGAAAAAATGATATTAAAAAAAGAATCTCCATGAAGAACAAAAAATTTAAATTAATCTCAAAGAACAGATTGTACAGATCATCACAAATCATGGAATAAAATGCTAAAGACCTCTTAAGTTCAAATCACTGAATATGAATCTCTTCAAGAAAATATAGACAAACCTTAGAACACTGGGGTTGAAAAGTCCCTCAGTTTTCATTGAATGAAATATAGAACAAATAAAATATATTGAATTTGACCATACCTCGGTCAAAGATGTCTGAGGAAACTGATATAAAGTAATTATATATATATGGATATCAATAACAAATAATTTTAACAGATTTAAAAGTTACACCAGAATAAATAACTGAAATTTGAAGTTTTTGAGTCACGATACATTTTCATTTTTATATTCATGCAAAGTCAAAAGACATCAAATATAAAACAAAGCCAAACACCTACCTTTTCTGCTTTCTTGTCAGAGATATCTTGCTTCTCTAAAACTGCCATACTTTCCTTCAGATTCTTCACGATGTCTGCTGGAGACTTATGAGATTTTCCAAATGGGAATGGCATGACTGCAAGCTACACAGGACTTCTGTCTCCGTTTCCTGTTTTATCTGTGGAGAGGGAAAAAAACCCCACCACAAACCAAGGTGAGAAAAAAAGTAGGTTCTGAATTCCATAAAAAGTACAAAGGAGTTTTATGTTGGACAAACGCTAGAGTCTAGCCTAAGAGAACTAATACTTTGGAAACACTGACATTTAAGGTCTGAAATCAGGAAGCCCGGCATTGACCACCAATAGTTTCTACAACTAAAAATAATGCCACAGATCATAATATTCTGAATTACCTCCTTAGTGTTTTCATTCATTTGACTCAGACAACGCCCACGGGAGAAGGTGTGGGCTGCCACCATGGTCCCACTTTCCTAGATGAGGAAGAACAGGCTCTGGGTCATTCGAGTTGCCTGGCACCATTCATTAACGCTCTGTGACCTCAATGGGGCAAAGTCACCTAGTTTAAATGCACAAGGAGGTCTCTAAAATGTTCCTGATATTGGAGGATTCTCTGAAAGGCTCAACGAACCTCTAGCCTCATCTCCCATATTGTGGAAATTCTGCCTTGATGCAGATGGGTGGGCTCCTGTTCTACACTTCAAATCTGAGAGTTGTTTGGGGCACTGTTCCATGGCCTGGCTAGGGTCAAAGTGCCAGTGTCTGTCAGGCTGAGGAAAAAAACATTCCATATTTTGAGGTTCTTGTTCAGCCCTGACATCCTGGGTTCTAGGTTCCCTCCCAGTCTAGACATCCGGACTTCCCCAACCTTAGGTCCCCTCCAGTCTAACTGTCAATGTTCTTTATTCATTTCATTAGGCTATGGTAGCGCCTCTACTCCCACAAAGCTACACATAGGTTTTGAATTGGTAATGAGTCCTAGACCTACCATAAAGCACCTACCCACCCTCCAAACAATCAGGTTGGTATACTGATCATCACTAAGTTCAATCACACCTTGACACTGGGAGGGGGCAGGAAGTGCACTCCCCGGACTTCCTCCTCAGCAACTTTACAAAGTAGTTTTACAAAGTTCTCTGGCTATCTCAAGTCCCCCCAAAGCACCTATAGTAACCTCTTCTAACTAAAATGTATAATTGTTTCTGATTCTTCCCACCCAAATCCTCCCATTGTCTTATTGTAGACATGCTAACTTTGTATGGAGAAAAGAAATTTGATTAAACTAATCCAGGTATGGGTGACTAATCCATTCCTGTCTCACCCCTCCTTTAAATCCTCTCAGAGTTAGTCTCTCAGTTAGCTTATTAGCTCAGAGGAATCCCTAGTTGGTATAAAATGAGGAGTTCAGAGCAAGAATCCCACAGATCTACTCAAGCAAACACACAAAAAAGCATAACCCCAGATCAAATAAGGATCAAGAAGCTCAAAGAAGAACTACAATAAGTGACTTCTTCCATTCCAGAACTACACCCAAAAAATCAGAAATCCAGGTGCAACAGGAAAGATGGGCCACCAAAAAAGCCAGCCCTGGCTAAGAGGCAGATAAACAAACTGAAGAAGTCGGCTTGGGCCACCCTCAATTATCTGATGTCCTACTTTGGTATGGACAGGATTATCTGGGGAATGGGAGTTAATTTCACAACAAAAAAACAACAATTTAAGAGAAGGAGGCGACTTGCCCTAAGTCTAATATACTACTCTGCCTACCACATAAGGTCAGTTGTAGGAAGAAGGAAAGAGTTGGAAGACATTTCAAACAGCTGCTCTCCTTCGGTCTGTAGGCCTGGGATCCACTGGTCTTGTCCCTGTGGTTCTATGTCGTCTCTGCTATCCACTAATATCCCAGGTTATGGGAAACAGAGAATGGGCCGCTCAAAGGACATGTGGCGATTTCGCCACTACACACACACACACGCACGCACGCACGCATGCACGCACTTGTAATGCCTGTAATATCAGGTAAGATTGTTTATCCTAAGTCTCTGTGTTAGCATTTTAGCCTCCTATTAAACTCTAACAGCTCCTTCCAGGTAGGTACAATCTTATCTAAACTTTCTATCTCCCTCAGCATGATGTCAAGTTAGAAATATCCAAAAGGCAGCCAGTCCAGACTTGGACCTAGACCAGTAGAGAGATCAGGCTTGGACACAGAGATCTGGGAATCACTTGCATGAAATCATCACCAACAACAACATAGCTAGCATTTAAGTGGTTGTTTGAAGTTTGAAAAGCAATTATAAATAAACATGATATTATGCTCACTTTGCAGATGAAGAAACCGAGGCAAGGACGAAATAATTTGCCCAGGGTCACACACAGCTACTAAAATAGCTGAAATTAAATTTGAACTCAGTTCTTCCTGAATACAGGCCCAGCTTTCTACCCACTGTGCCACTTAGTTGCCTCCAGGTAGCATCTAGGAGCTGAGAAAGTGGACAGAGAGAAGACGACCAAAGACAGGCCTTTGGGGTACACCTCCAGTATGGGAACACAATAGAGACAATAAGATGAGGTCTAAAAGGCAGTAAGAGAACCAAGAAGAAAACTGAGGAAGGCTAAGAATGTCTAAGAGGAAAGGGGAGTCAGCGCCGTCAAAGGATGCCGAGGTCAGTAAGGATGATGTACTCACTGGATTTTACAATTAAGAGATCACTGGTGACTTTGGAGAAAGCCGTTTCTGTTGAGTGATGGATGAGGTCACAAATGAGAGCAGAGGAAGTGGAGATAACCAGTACAGACAGCTTTTTCTAGGAGTTTGGCTAAGAAAGGAAAGAAAAGAATCAGCTGACAGCATGAAAACCAAGGCCTATGTTACAACTGGAGCGGCAGTCCAAAAGCACAGACCTGAGACATCACTGCCCTGTTTAATACGCCTCAGGGGTTCCCTATTAAGACCAAGTACAACTCTGGCATGTAAACGCTTTCACAACCGGGTTCCAAACTCCTTTTCTTCCCTTCACTTACTGTATGTTCTGGCCACCCCAAACTTCATTCTGGTCCTCACAGCTTAGCTCCAGGTCCTCTCAACAATGACTGCACTGACTTAGTTGATGTGGCCAGAGCTAGTTTCCCTGACAGACTATAAACTCCCTGAGGGTGGGCAGGGTCACTTTTCCTTCATAGTCGTAGCTCAGCACAGGCTCTCTGAGTGCCCAACTGGCCCGTCACAAGCCCTCTACACCGTAGCAGGGAGGAAGTAGTCTCACAAAGTTGCCCTAGCTAAAAAAGTCGTCATCCTGCAGCCACCCAGATAACACGCCATGCCAACCATGTCTAGACTTCCTGGATGACAGACTCTGCAGAGCCCATCAGCAGGTTCACACCTCCAAGTCTCTCCACTTGAGGCCTTCTCAGAGCTTGGGCACTTGCCAGCCCAACCTCCAGATCCATGGAGCAGGAAAGAGAATATATAACTAAAGTGCCTCTCTGGGATCCAGGGGTGCCACCAAGGGCACTATTATGCACATAGTAGGGTGCTGAGTAAATGAAAATAGGGTTTTGAAAAATGCTTGCCAAATTTACCATTAGGTTTGGTGATTCTCTATAATACGGCAGTCATCCCAGAGTAACTGCAATCTAGTAGCACTGGCCTCCTTGCTTGTAACATCCCTGCTCCTAGCATTTTCCCTGGCTGTTCCATGCCTGGTCTCCTCCTTTCTTTTCAGCATCCTAGTTTCCCTGCCTTCCTTTCAGCCTGAGTTCAAGTCCCACTTTTTTTTTGGGGGGGGGGGGGGGCGGGGAGGTCTTTTCCAGTCCTTCTGATTCTTATAGTCCTCAATTTATCTTGTACATAGATGTCTGAATGTACGTTTTCTCCACCATTAGATGAGAAGTTCCCTTTGCATCTCGAATTCTTCTAAGCTCAATAAATGCTCATTGAGTTGTGTCGGTAATATAAATATTAAATTGCACACTACCATCCCCAGCCTCTAGTACATAAGCACCTTGAGAAAAGAGGCTTTCTGTAGTCTTCCCAACCTTGAACAGAAGGCCTTGCACAAAGTGTAACAAATGTTTGTAGTTGACCTTCATCATGGAGGGTTCTGGGAAGCCGAGTCCAGTGGCCCAGGCAGAGGGGCTTTTACGGTCAATTCTCACTGCTAATGCTTCCAACTGGGTCTCCAACTCCTCAACTTCACAAAGCTTTTTCGGTGTCATCCAGGCTGGGAGAGATAACTAACGGATAACTAAGATGGGGAATCAATGGTACTCACTTTCCAAACAATATTAAACCAGTTGGCGACAATCTTCCTTACAATACTGAAGTATATTTTCATCTAGGTTCTGGATGACTGAGGTTACCAGAAACAAGAGTGATCAGTGTAACAAACGTTAACACCAAGACGGAAGCACACAGGGTCAGCTTAACAGCTACCATTTTAAAAGTTATTTGATGGGGCAGCTAGAGAGAGAGTTCAGTGGATAGAGAGCCAGGCCTGGAGAGGGGAGGTCCTGGGTTCAAATACTGACCTCAAATACTTCCTAGCTGTGTGACCCTAAGCAAGTCACTTAACCCCCACTGCAATATTGATACTAAGATGGAAGCTTTTTAAAAAATACAGTATTTAATGAACCAACATTTTCCAGAGACATCAAATTTCTACATGAAGCCTCTGGTTTGATGTGGGCAGCCAGAAGTAACATTTCAAAAATGGGACACAGTTTCATGAATGCGTCTTAGAAAAATAACTATATCTAAAAAAGCATTTTTAAGATGATAGTATTATATTGGAAGTTATAAAAGAAAATTATTTTTTCTTGCATGGGTAAATAAATAAAACAAAATTATTGTTCATCCTTCATTTTCAAAGCAGACCAATAACATCACAGGATGATGACTTGCTCATGAATTGGATTTTGGTGAGGCACAAAGTCATCAGTTTCTCTCTCTTCCAGAGTCATCCAAGACCAGTGGCAAGACAAAAGTCAGGATAACTGGTTATGGCCCTGGATGCAGTGGATGACCTGGGCATCTTCCATGTTTGACCAAATTCTAAGTGCTCCACAGCTCCTGTTTCAGCTGCCTTCACAGCCACTGGAACAAATTGTTCTCATCTGCCCATTCCTCCAGGGGAAGTCTTCACATGCTTGGGGTAAACATGCCCCTAAATTACTGGTGATGAATTTGAGGCCTGTTGGGTTCCCTTCAACCTTGCTTGTCCTGTCTGCTAAGATGGTTTTACTGGGGTGTGGCTGCTGCCTGTGCTACAGCTTCTTAGAGCACAGGTAGCAACTGGGTGAAAGATAGACACCAAAGGTGAATGAGCTGCCCCAAAAAAAGACTTGGCAAGCCTTTACACCAGAGGTGTTAGACCTCTCTAAACAAGTATTGGGTGCAAATATTATTCACCAGAAAACAGCCCCATATACAAATTTTTAAATAATATCGTTTCCCTCTATACCTCCTCAGAAAACCATCCTCACCAAGTTGTCTAATGATATAACCTTGTTGACTGATTACTGGGGAAGGGGAAAGAAATATGTCTATGTCCCCCTTACATGGGACTATTAAAAAATACCTTTCTCACAAATCTTTCCCTTTCTCCTTCTGTGGAGCCTCTTAATCTACTTCACAGAGAAAACAGTTAAATGTTCCCCTTGAGCACCTTCCTTAGAGAAGAGAAGAGGGAATAACTGAGATCAAATTCTCATCCTCATCTTCATTATTTCTGAGAATTTGGTCCCTCAATTATTCCCTCTTCTCTTTAATTTCCCCCTTTTTCCTAGCTTCTCCATTGCTGATTATGTTAAGTTAACATCTCCCCCATTGTTAAAATGGGTCCCTACACTCTTCTAAAGCTATCAGAGGTTTTTCCTTAACATCAAAACTAAATTTCCCTTTTTGTAACTTCATCTCATGGCTCCTGATTCTGCCTTCTTAAACAAAATAGAACAAATCTAATCCTTCTTTCATACCAAAGACCTTCCAACATTTGACGTTCTCTCTCATGCCACCCCCTGAAATAGTCTTTTTCCCAATGCCTTCCATAGTTCATCTCTTGACAACCTTTCATGATCTTGCTGCCTTCCTCTGAATCCGGATTAGTGAATAGAACAGACAGACCTAAAGTCAGAAAGAACTGGTTTCTAATCCCTCCTCAGACTTCCTACAGTTGCTGTGTGATTCGAAGCGAATCATTTAATCCCTTCCTGTTAACCTCAGCTATCTCATCTGTAAAATGGAGACTATAACAACATAGGGGTAACTTTCAGGATCCTGAGACAATATATGTATAAACCATGTTATAACCCCAAAGCACTACACAAATGTCAGAAATTCTTCCCCTGCCCCAAAATGTAGGATCCAGAACCACAGACAATACTTTAGATGTGGTCTGATTAAAGTAAAGTTCTGCTCTGCGTGCCACATTTTAGCAACATGGAGCCAAGTCTTCACATGAAAAGTAAGGAAGTGTACAATATCAAGGATGGAAATATTTCTTTAGAGAAGCTATGAAATTAATGTTGTTAAATGAGAGTAATCGTTTGAAAGAACTTATCCTTCAAACTGAAAACAATTTAAAGCTAGAAACCACAATACATTTAAGCTTTCAGAAGTGTCAATATCTAAAGAAATCTAACAAAATTAACATTTTTGAGCGGTTTTTACAATGGCATGATGAACTTCAACTTTTAAGGTAATATCCTTCAAAAAATAGCAAAGAAAGAAATATCATGACCTATCTTCTCTAATCCCAGTTGATCTTTCATTTTTGTCTTGAGTGGTTCTAGAAAAGATCCAAAATGTAAAGTAACTCTCCAATTTCTACACTGTACTTCCAGTGCCAGTCTCAGGTTTTAAGGGGGTGGAGCGAATGGCAAACTTGCTTCTAAAAACGTGTGGGTCCTTTAGGAGCAGCAGGCGAGCAGAGTGCCTCTAATTGACAATCGTACTCTATGTCATGCACTTTTGGAAGTCAGACACAAAATTCACCAGCAGCAATATAACATTTAATAGTCAGAAGATGATAACCACCAAAGACTCTAAAATCCTATAAAGCAGACATTCTACCTCCAAATGAAAAAACAAACTCTCTCTCCCACAGCATTTCCTGGATGAGGTGTGTTTGTTATTTTTGTTATTTATGTACCAGCTAAAATAGTTTGGGAAAGCATTACTTGTCTCCTGGTTCAAAGTAAAGCATTTCAGGAACTGAAATACTCTGGGACTTGCTGTTACCGCCACTCCCCTGTCCTGTGCTTTCACACGTATGGCCAATTCTAGTGTAATCCTCTCAGAGAGGATAGAAGGAAGGCAGGACAGATATTATTAGCTATATTTTGCAGGTAAGTTAACCAGGGTTCATCAAGAAGTCACCTTCTGATCCCAGGATCACACAGTAAGTAGCAAAGCTGACTCTTCACCCAGCCTTCTGAATCAGCCAATACTTTCAGTGTTACTTGATATAGAAAGTAGAGAATGGTCAAAGGATCAAAGAATTAAAATTGGAAGGGACCTCAGAAATCATCTATCCAATCCCACACTTATTTCAAAACCCTCTGACCTCATCATTTCACTGAAACTGCTCTCTCCAAAGTTACCACTGCTTTAATTGCCAGGTTTAATGTGCCTTTTCTTAAACCTCAACCTCCTTGAAATGACAGGCCCTTAAAAATTTTTGGTGACTGATTTTTTTTCTCTCTTTCCTCTTCCTTGATCTCTCAAAAGTCTCTGACACTGGGGCAGAGGGGAGGGGGGAGGGTGTCACCTTTTCCTGGATGTACATGTTTCTTTCTCCTGACATGGCTCTCTTTTGGTTCTCACCCTCCCACCCATCTGAACAATCCTCAATCTCCTTTGTTGATCTTCCTTCAGGTCACGCTCTCTAGGGTTTCCTCCAAGGTCCTATTCTGGGACCTCTTTCCTTTCTGTTATCATCACTGAAGGGCTAAATTATCATTTTGAGGCAGAGGATTCCCAGATTTCTATATCCTCATCCTAGTCTGTCTCTTGAGCATAGTCCTATCACCAGAATATCCCATAGATACTGCAAACTTAATGTGTCCAAAACAGAACTCATTATATTTTTCTTTAAAACCCTCTCCTCCTTCCCAATTTCCCTATTACTGATGATCCGAAACACAAGAGATAAGAAGGCAAACTGATATTCATGAATAGAACATGACAAACTTTTCATCTACGTCTTCTCTGAAAGTATTATTTTAGGCAGTAGCTTGGGAGCTCACTGGATAGAAAGCAAGGTCTGGAAATGGGAGGTCTGGCTTCAAATCTGGCCCTGGATACTTCCTAGCTGTGTAACCCTGGGCAAGTCGTGCTCCATAGCCTTGGAACCAACACATAGTATTGATTCTAGGATGAAGGTAAGAATTTTTTTTTAAGTTAATAGAAAAATCCCAACACAAGTTATCCTAAAAAACTAGTATATCTATTCTTTGTGAAACACTCTGGGGATGAGTTCCCCAGGGTTCAATGATCAACTCTACACAGATGGGGCCTAGATCTCCAGAGTATCTTTGGAAATATCTACCGAGTTCCAATCTTGCATCACCAGCCACCTATTAGCCACCTCCACCTGGGCTTCCTGCAGGCATCTCTAACTCACTATGTCTAAAGCAGAACTCATTATTATACACACACACACACACACACACACACACACACACACACACACACACACACACACACACACTGAACCCTTTTACAGACTTCTATATCAACATTGTCCTTCTACACATCCCAAGTCATTTTTCTTTCAGTAACCAATTCCTGTCCATTTGACTTCCACAGTATCTCCTAGCTTCATCTTCTCTCAATTCACACTTTCACCACCCTCATTCAGGTCCTCATCACTTTTCATTTGAATCTATTTTAAGACCCTAATAATTGGTCCCCCTGCCTCGAGTCTCTCTTCCATTCTATTCCATACAGCTGGCCAGGGATAATTAGACCGTCTAAGCCTGATTATGTCACACCTCTCCTCGATTCCATTTAGCCCCTTCTACCTCTAGGATGAAAGGCAAATTCCTCTTATTGGCACAACACCCATCATGACCTTAGCCCCAACCCTCTTTTCCAGCATCGTTACACATTACTCCCCTTCCTAAGTTCTCTGATCTAGCTCAAATACAGGACACATTTGCCTCTCTTGCCTCTGAACAGATTGTCCTCTATGGCTAAAATGCAACACACTCATTTCTTCTTAGACTTTCCCTCCTTCCTGAGGTATTTTCTGATCTCCCAGTAGCTAGTACATCTCCCCAACCTCAAAATTACTTTGCTAAATTTACTTAGTATTTGATTTATATATTTTTTACAACATGTACGAGTTGTTTCCCTGAAAGTAAGCAAAGTGAGTGCACAGACTGTTTCATTTCTGCCCCTGCAGATTCTCGGTGCCTACCACAGGACATGTCATATAAAAAACACCTAAGAACTGAGGAATGATTACTAAAACTATTTTTAAAATACCCTATATCCAATTCTAACTGCTGAAAAACAGATTTTCAAGATGATGATGCCCTGATAATAAAGAATGGTCCACAGAGCTATAAGAATTTGGTCTCCCTGAATTTCCTTTGTTGGCCTAGAAATTTACTCCCACAAGATCCTCCTCAGTACAAAATCCCCAGGGAACAAGGTCCTTTGCATCACAGAATTTAAAAACTGAAAAGGCCTTCCCCAGACAGCTAATCCAACTCAGAGAAGCCCAACCATCTTCTCAAAAGAATCCCATCATTAGATGAATAACTTGTGACACAGTGAAAAGAGCCCTGGATCTGAAGTCAGAGAACCTGGTTTCAAGTCCTGGTCCTGACACTGACTACCTGAGGGCTCAGCCTTTCAGTTTCATTTTCCTCTAAATCTATGATCCAAAAAGCCCTGAATGTAATGGCTGAGGAGTGAATAGTATTCCAGCTGGTCTGATAAAAGACAGGAAAATAAATACACCGAAACTGGTATTTCTCTCACAGGCCTGAAAGGATTTTCAGGATTAACCAAGATACTCTGTGGAGAGGGGACTCTTAGGTGTCTTTAAACATAAAATATCAGCATCATTGACAGCAGGGCAATTGAAGAGTAGGTAATATAAGGCTAATGCTGATAGTTCTAAACTTCCCCTAGAGAAGAATACCCACGGCAATATGAGCTGATATCCTAGAAAAGATTTCCTGAAGGACATGGCCAAAGAGGAACAACCTACACCTCAGAAGGGAGAGAGGATACCAGAGATGTGAAGTACTCACTGGCTGCCTAAGTGGAAATATAAGACAGCATTTGGGGAGATGAGGGGTATATGGAGTAATCGAGGAAGAATAGCATCTCTGCCTCACTTAAATCCAATTCATGAGCATCACTCTGTGATGTCACTGGTCTTCCTAATGAAGGATGAGAAGACAAGCTGCTATGAAGGGCTAACTGGCTGCTGGGTTATAAGAAAATAGTCACAAATTCATCATAAACCCAACATACAAATTAAATTGTATTACAGTCAACAAGACAGTGCTCCTACCTCTACTTTAGCAATAAAGGTAGTAAATAACAAAAATGAATAGTTGTGTTCTGTGTAAAACAAAGGCAATCCTCTCAGTATAATAAGGCAGATAGTATACTGGGCTTAAAGTTACAAAATCTACCCTCTATAATTAGGTGACTTTGACAAGTTGCCTTCCCTGTGCCTCAGTTCCACCTGACAGTTCATCTCCTGACTCCCTAGTATCTCTCCATCATCAGGTTTGAACTCTCTCCTGCCTTATTCTGCCTCTTGACTTCCCTCCTTTCTTCCATTGGGTCTCAACAAGAGTCCCCTTTTTCCTGATCCCCCTTTAATGACAGATGGTGCCTTCTCTGCCTAGATTATCTCATTTGTCATGCTGTCTCCCTCAATGGATTGTGGCTTCCCTGAAAGCAGGTATTTTTGTATCCCCCGTTCTTATAGTGCCAGGGCCCTAGCAAGTGCATAACAAATGCTTGCCAACCAGACCAGACAAGATGGTAGAAGGGAAAGGGCATTAGTAGGCAGGAAGATTAGAGAAAGTTTCAAGGAGAAAGTGGTATCTGAGCAGGGAAGAAAGAAGTAATAAAAGCAGAAAAAATATCTGAAGAATCAAAATAGATATCAGGATGCTTTACTGGAAAGAGTTACAATCCCTTCAGAGATAAGACTGGCTTCCAAGATGCTCTATGAAAGGAAGCAGAATAAGGCAGTCACCCTCACAGAGGGAAATCAAATTAATAACCCTTCTAGGCAAAGTCCTCAGGGTTCCATGTCTTTCAACTCATGATAACGCAAGACAGACCTGGTCAGGAGTGATACAATGGGGCACAAGCCTAGAAAGGGGTCTGGCAATCTCTAAGAGATAACTTACCAACCCTGCCCCACCAACCTTGGCATGGGAAGAATTTTCCTCCTATTAGTTTTTTTACAATTCTGTATTACTTAAAAACTTTGCTATTGGAGAAAAATAGGAAAGGGGGTCAATGCACTATTATAGCTTCAAAATTTGATTCATAAGCTGCCAGTCACAAGTACAAAGATGGGCTATTGACAGCATGATGGGCAGAATGGAACAGTTTTCTTCTTTTCTCTCTCTCTCTCTCTCTCTCTCTCTCTCTCTCTCTCTCTCTCTCTCTCTCTCTCTCTCTCTCTCTCTCTCTCTCTCTCTCTCTCTCTCTCTCTTCCTTCCTTTCTTTCTTTTTCTTTCAACAACAAACAGGGTTTAAGTGACTTGCCCAAGGTCACACAGCCTGTCTGAGACCAGATTGAAACCAGGTGCTCTTGACCAGGCCTGGTGTTCTATTCAATGTGCCATCTAGCTGCCCCCTTCTCTTTTGTTTTTTTAAGATCTAGTTGTTTATCTGCCCATATATGGCAGATGAAACAAAAACAATTTTATCTACATCACAAAATACTTTAGTTGTAAATTTCAATAAATATCAAAAGCTTCATTTTCATAGACTTCTATATTAAATACCTTAGGCAAAATACTATATGACAACTTATTTATGTGCATTGATTTGGGAAAGATATTTCTCTGTTCACCAAGTATTTAAGAATTACAAAGGAAAATAGCCCAAGAAACGTCAACTTGTCTCTCAGTGCCATAACCAAAATGTCACTTAATATCTTTAGAATGATTTTTTGACTTATAAAAGGCTTTCCTATACATTCACTTGATCCTCAATAAAAAAAAAAAGTAAGCAATCCAAGATTATCCCACTAGAACTCTAATATATTTTCCCTGTTTGTTTTTTATAATGGAAGACTTTTGGGGTTTTTTAAACTTTACATTTATTCCTATTAAAATTTGTTTTATAGGATTCAGATCAGTCTATGAACATGAAGTCTTTTGAGAACCCTTTGGAATCTCACCGATGTCATTAAAGGGATTAGCAATTGATCATTTACCACTCCCAGCTTCATAACAAACACAATTTGATAATTATGTCATCCATGCCTTTATCAAAGTCATTGATAAAAATATGAAAAGCACAGAGATATGTAGAGACCTCTGAAGAACCTCCTAAATAGGCCTCAAATACTTAATTACTACTTTTTGTATCTAGCTAACACAGAGATGTAATGTCATCTAGCACGCCTCTTCCCATCTTTTCATAAAAATAGACTCAAAATGCTTGGTGAAAACCCAGGCAAGCCAAATCTAAAATATTTTCCTCTTCTATCAATCTTAAATAATCCTATTTAAAAAGGAAATGAGAGGAGTGTGATATGACCTGTTTTTGAAGTCATGCTGACATTTTCTGATTATCTCTTTCTTTTCTAGACAGTCCCTAACCATTAGTCTCATAATACATTCTTTTAACTTTGCTCTCCTCTGTCAGAAATTTGAAGCTGAAATGGTCACCATGACTTCCTTCCTCCCCTTCCCTGCCCCCAGGTTTCTATAATTTATATACGGAAGCATCCAGTTCTTTACTGGCTGGTGAAAATCAAATCTAGAAAAGAATTGTTTCCTGCTTTCCTGAATGTTTTATTCATTCACCTTTTGAAAGACAAAATTATCATTAAGGCAGGTCAGGAAGTTATTGACTGCTTTGCTTGTGACACAGAGTTTCAGCATCTTTCCAGATAAATGATATCTATCCCCCACTACTACAACTATAATCTTTGGTTATCAGCCCTGTGATTTATATTCCAAGTTCACTCTTTCTGTCCTATTGGTCTGCAGAACACTCTAATGACAGTATCAGTTCTGATTCTGCTTCCTCTTGAACTTTATCTCATTATTTATGCCCTTGGGTTCTCCAATTCTCCCTCCCACACACACCTTTTTAACTCTTCCTG
Organism: Monodelphis domestica; assembly: GCF_027887165.1. NCBI lineage: Eukaryota > Metazoa > Chordata > Mammalia > Didelphimorphia > Didelphidae > Monodelphis > Monodelphis domestica. Next base: position 531,836,717 of record NC_077228.1, on the reverse strand, counting down.
TTTCTTTGAATAAAGTACATCCTTATTCTAAAATATTTCAACCCAGGAGTTAATCCCTGCCATGTTAACCATGAGATATGAGTTCCTTTCTTGGATTTTGCCTCCGGTGAACTAGATGTCTTGATTATTCTGCCTACATTACATATACTCTCTATGGCATGTGTCTTGGTGGAAATTCGTAAGACACTTTTATCCCTTCCCACTTATACTTAAAAAGGCTTTAGAATAGATTGGCAAGACGACAGGAAATACACTATTACAAATCTTTGCTAAAAGTATTACAGCTCTCGGCCTGGAGTCAGGAAGACCTGACTTCAAATAGAGCCTCAGATCCTTAATAACTGTGTGACCCTGTATAAATCACTTAACCCTGTTGCCTCAAGTTTCCTCATCTGCAAAATGAGCTGGGCAATATAGGGGTCCAGAGCAACTGAGGGACTTTTGAAAAAGAATGCTATTCACCTCCAGATAAAGAACTGGTGGAATTAGGCATGCAGATGAACACATATGATTGATCATTTGTTTATCTGGGAAATGCTGTGGGGTTTTGGTTTTATAAGATTATTCACTTATAAAAATGAGTAACATGGAAACATTTTGCATATAATACATGTATAACCCAGGCTAGCTCTAGGAGAGGAGAGGAAAGAAAAGAGGGGGATAAGTTGGATCATATAACTTTGGAAAACTTCTGTGAAAATGTTATTAAAATTAATGGCTTAAAAAATTGAGCTGGAGAAGAAAATGGCAAATGACTCCGGTATCTTTGTCAAGAAAACCCTAAATAGTGTCATGAAGTTGAACAAGACTGAAACAAATCAACAGCTACATCCTAGGCCATGATGAGAAATCCAAATCCCATTGTCAGCATATTTTCAATGAGCTGTTTACCTCCTAAGCCTGGCCTTTTTTTTCTGAATCCCTTGTCTTCAACAGACAGCAGTTGTGAAAATACCACTTCTGCCATGAAAACACCCTTGAGTCTTGCTTCCAAATCTCAGTAATCTTTATTGCCGCCTTCTATAGTTATGCCCACATTGGGGGAGGGCCGATCCCCTACTCCCAATAAGCACTTCTCTGGCTGAGGAGTGTGGAGGTTTCTCTTCTGTCACACCTCTCCCAATGAAGGCTGCAACCCCATCTATGGTTTTGGTATGATGAATGAATGGCTGCTTCAGCAGGAGCTCACTAACCATTATTCCTCTTCTAGTTTCTTCTCATGTCTCACCTAGAAGCACCAGTTTCCTCTTCAGTGTAAACAGATTCCCTCCCCTCTTTTTAGGAAAAGCATTTTCTCTTTTTTCCTAGGTTTGAATAGGCAATGGTCTTTCTTCTTTTCCCTTTCTCTTCTATGACCTTCTTCCAATTGATCAGAAGATCCTATGCCTCTTTAGAGCCTTTCCTTACTACAATGAAGTTTTCTTAAAAAGGAGTCCTTTTCCCCCTGATAACCTGGAGACCAGGGAGGCCTTCCCCAAGTTATTTTTATCTTTTTTTGAGCAATTTGTCATTGCTTAATGACTCAACTCAAGTCCTTTGTCTTCAATGAAGCCTTCCCAGATTATCCCAGTCAGTAAGAAAAGCTCTTTCCACCACTGAAATCAGAATAGTAATTGTCACTTCATGTAATTAGAAAATTAATCAGAGAAGCTGATAGCCACAAAAAAAGAATGAACGAATAAATGAAAAAGGAAAGAAAAAGACATCAAGAAAACAGTTTTTAAAAATATACCAGAGAGACACTTCCCAGCTGTGTGACCCTGGGCAAGTCACTTAACCCCCATTGCCTAGCCCAGTATAGTACTCTTCTGTGTTGGAACCCATACACAGTATTGATTCCAAGACGGAAGGTAAGGGTTTAAAATATATATTTATGCACACCAGAGAACAGAACTAAGTTCAAGATAAGCAGGGCAGTTTGTTGTTTTGTTGTTTTTTTTTAAATCATCATTCACATTTCAACATGGAATTTTAAAAATAACAAAGAAATTTGGGGGGGGAATCATCTTTTAGCTTCCAACATTTCTAATGGTAGAGCCTCATTTAAGTCTTGTATTATGTAACTGAATGTTCAAGCCTTGTCTTCAACTGAGGCAAGAGGTATGTGTTTTAACATTTCATATCCCACCCCTCCCACATCACGTGGTGCCCAGTAAAACTCTTTCACTGTCTAATTTCATGACTTCTGGCCATTCTAATCACCTGAGAAACTCTGTGGCAATGTTTCCTCTCAAGTCATGAAGCTTTCTCAAGTCACCTAGAAGATGCCTTTTAGCGAAAGTCTCTACATACCAAGCTGGAGGGAGTTAGAGCCTACTGGGGAAGGTGGGGGAGGCGGTCCATAGAGTTTTCAGTGAAGTAGTTCTAGGAAAAGAGTACTTTCAGATAGTAAGTATGTGGCCGCATGCTGTCATACAGCTTTGCAGTGGGCTAAAGCACTTCTTTCCAATTATGGTAGTTCAGCTTAGACTGGTCTTCTGGCCTGGTTGTGTTTTTTGGGGCATTGAGCCAAAGCTGAAAATAGCAAGTCCTGGACCTTGGACCAGTATGGTTTTTGTGCTGCTTCTTATATTCACTGAAAGCTGTGAACTTTCCTGGAATTCTATTTTCTTTAAAACATTATTTTAAACACCTAAGAGAACGATGTAAGAACCTTCCCTGGAACAAAAAATGACATGCATACAGGACTTCTTGAAGGTGTGTAAAGGGTCTTATAGACACCATCTCATTTCATCGAGTGTATTTCCATGACAGTTACAATCTTTTCAAATTTCCTGTGATCTGCTCGGGTTTTATTTCATCTTACTTTTATTTTTTTAAACCTTTACCTTCTGTCTTAGAATTAATACTATGTATTGGTTCTAAGGCAGAAGAGCAATAAGGGCTAGTGACTTGTCCAGGGTCACCCAGAAAAGAAGTGTCTGAGGGAAGATTTGAACCTAGAACTTCCTGTCTCTAAGCCTGACTCTCAATCCACTGAGCCACCTAGCTGCCCCCTTAATCTTACTCTTAAAAGTTTTTAAAAATATATTTGCAGGGGGCAGCTGGGTAGCTCAGTGGATGTAGAGCCAGGCCTAGAGTCAGGAGGTCCTGGGTTCAAATCTGACCTTAGACACTTCCCAGCTGTGTGACCCTGGGCAAGTCACTTCACCCCTTTTGCCTAGCCCTTATCACTCTTCTGCCTTGGAACCAATACAAAGTATTGATGACAAAATGGAAGGTAAGGGTTTATATATATATATATATATATATATATATATATATATATATATATATATTTGCATTTACATTTTAATGCTTCTACAAGCATTTCAGTCCTAACTCATAGTGCATTCTTTTCCAGGAAGTGATATTTTTGCAACCGTGGAACTATTTACTGTTCATATTTTCCAGAGAGAGCCTGAGGCCATTTATCTGCCTCTCTGCTGACCATGTGTGATATGTTACAGAGCCTTATGAAAAGATGAACCAGTAGAGAACTTCAACCAAAAGAAAAATAGTCTAACACCTAGATTCATTCCCCGAATGATTGAAGAAGCTTGGATTTGGCCCAGAATGCACACAACTACTAGCATGTTTTAGATTACTAAAATATGTCCTTAACATAATAAAACTATTTAAAGTTTAGATTTCTTGAAAAGTATTTCTTAAATGTATTGTTATGTCTATGTATGAACCTAAGAGAGTGATTCTGGGTCAGAGGGAACCAGGAAGGCCAGCATTTGAGGATAGAAGTTGACACACAAACTTGCTGCAACTCACTACCCCAACCAACTCTGCCTGTTAAGTTAAAGTCAAAAGATCTCTATTAATGGAAGTAATTTCCATACCAGAAGTTTCCTTCACCAGTGTAGTCAAATTCAAAAAGAAGCAGAGGTCACTATAAACCATACACAAAGATCCCTTTCTGCATATACCAACTTAGGAAAACACGTGTTAACATTATTTTGTTTCAACTGAATTATTAATTATTTCCCAATTACATTTTAATCTGGTTCTGGCACCTTTGGAGAGTGTTTTACAGTCTGATATCTCTTTCCTACTTCAATGAATCCAGAAAAGACAAAAATGACTTGGTTTTAAATGATGATGCTTAAAAGCTATATGACCCTGGGCAATTCACCACTAGAGTTTCAGTTTCTTCATTTGTAAAATAGCAATAGTTGACAATCTGGCTCCCAGAATTGTAAGGAAAACTTTTTTTTTTATTCTTAAAGCTCTTTATAAAAGTAAGTTATCATTATTTGTTCTTCAGTATGCATGACAGAACAGGAAAATTAACCCATAATCCCAATTACTTAATGTATTTATATAAATCCATGATCAAGAGATATTGTAAAATGAAAAAAGGAAGAATTTTTTAAGAACAAAACGGCTTTGCTGATTTCCCAGTTGGATTTGAAATTAAATGTCATCCAAAAAGTGAGACTATGGTTGGTCAAGAGATTCCCTTCATGAACTCAAGACCTGCATGGCATTTAAGCTTTTTTTAAGTCTCCACATTATGACATAGCTATAAGGTAAGGGAAGAGGTACAAAGAACCTCCAAAAAATTTGTGTTCTGGGTAATGTTTGTCTCAGGGGTACCTATAAAAGTCTAGGGTTATCACCTTTTTCTTGGGCCACTTCTCTACCCAGACTCTAGAAAATGTTCCCTACCCAAAAGTCAGGTTCTCTTTACTTAGTGGTACTCATTGCTCAAGTACACAAATCATTTTTTTTTAAACCCTGACCTTCCATCTTGGAGTCAATACTGTGTATTGGTTCCAAGGCAGAAGAGTGGTCAGGGCTAGGCAATGGAGGTCGAGTGACTTGCCCAGGTTCACACAGCTGGGAAGTATCTGGGGTCAGATTTGAACCTAGGACCTCCCATCTCTAGGCCTGACTCTCAATCCACTGAGCTACTCAGCTGCCCCCCACCCCATACTTCTTAATATAATTTGTTGTTTTGAGGCCCTCTTTACTTATTTCCTATTTACTCAGTATATAGCTTATTTGTACATATTTGTTTGCATATTGTCTCCCTCATTATACTATGAGCTCCTTGAAGGCAGGGACCATCTTTTACCTCTTTTTTGGAGCCCCAGGATTTAGCACAATGTCAGGCACATACATGGTAAGCACCTAATAAATATTTATTGAAGGTCCTGGGTTCAAAATTTGACCTCAAACTATATGGCTTGGCTATACCCTGGCACAAGTCACTTAATCTGAACTGCCTAGCCCTTGCCACTCTTCTAATTTACAATTGACACTAAGAAAGATGATAACGGTTTTAAAGTAAATAAATAACATTTTTTGGATAGATACAAGGAAAGGTAAAAAAAAACAGTCTCTTCTCTCAAAAGGTGGAGTTCACAGTCTAACGGGGGAGGAAAGCATGCAAACAACTATGTACAAATCCCATATATTCAGGATAAACTAGAAATAATCTCAGGGGTTAAGGAACTATGATTAAGAGTACCACATGATCACTCATGGCCCAAACAAAAGTTCCCTGCTAACAATCCACAGCCCCTTACCTCTATCTTCCTCAACGGTCCCTTTCCCTCAGTAGATGTTACTCCCGGTTTCCCTTCATCTTATTTGAGAAGACTGGTCACTTGAGGTATGTTATCCTTCACTGTTCTCCTAACTTACTTCTCTATTCTTTCCAGCCTCGGGACCTTCTTGTTTCTCAGAACCTTTTTAAAAGAATTGTTTTTATTTTAATAACAAATTTCCACATACATTTTCCAAAGTTATATGATCCATATAGTCTCCCTCCCAGAACTGACAAGCAATTCAATTTGGGTTATACACGTATTATCACACAAATCATATTTCCATATTGTTAATTTTTATAAGTGAATAATCATATAAAACCAAAACTCCCAAATAAACAAGTGATAAACTGTATGTTTTCACCTGCATTTCTACTCCAAAAGATCTTTTTCTGGAGGTGGATAGTGGTCTTTTTCATAAGTCCTCAGAACTGTCCTGATCATATTGTATTGCTGTTAATAGCAAAGTCTATCCCATTTGATCATCCCACAGTGTTTCAGTTACTGTGTACACTGTTCTCCTGGTTCTGCTTATTTCATTCTGCCTGTTTGTGTAGGTCTTTCTAGCTTTTTTCTGAAATCATCCTGTTCATCATTCCTTATAGTGCAACAGTATTCCATCACCATCACACATTACAATTTGTTCTGCCATTCCTCAATGGAGGGACATCCCTTTAGTTTCCAATTCGTTGCCACCACATTTTTTTACAAACAGGTCCTTTCTCCCTCTCCCCCGCCCTGTCTCTTTGGGATACAGACTCAGTCATGGTGTTACTGGATCAAAATAGATGCATTTTTTCATAGCCCTTTGGGCTATAATTCCTTCAGAGGGTTGGATCAGATAGTGGAATGCATTAGGGTCCCAATTTTGCCACATTCTCTCCAACATTTATCATTTTCCTTTACTGTCATACTGGCCAATCTGATAGGTATGAGGTGGTAACTCAAGAGTTGTTTTAATTTGCATTTCTCTAATCAAGAGGAATTTAAAATATTTTTTCATATGATTATTGATATTTTTGATTTCTTCATCTGAAAACTGCCTATTTATATATCCTTTGACCATTTATCACTTGGAGAATGACTTGGATTTCTTATAAATTTGACTTACTTTTTAATATATATTTGAGAATATTATTAGTTGCATTGAGGTTTTTTGTTTGTACAAAATCTTTTTAATTTGTTGATTTGTTTAATTAATTGACTAATTAAAGTCAAAATTATTTAATTTATACCTTATAATTATTCTCTCTTATTTGGTCATAAATTCTTCTCTTCTCCATAGATCTGACAGGTAAACTATTCTATGTTTCCCTAATTTACTTATAATATCACTCTTTATGTTTAAATCATATACCCATTTTGACCATATCTTGGTATAGGGTATGAGGATTTGGGGGGGGGCATACTGTTTTCCAATTTCCCCAGTAATTTTTGTCAAATAATGAGTTCTTAGCTTAAAAGCTGGGATCTTTGGGTTTAGTTCATTTTACCCCTAGTCTATTCCACTGATCCACCCTTCTATTTCTTAGCCAGTACCGGATTGTTTGGATAATTACTGCTTTAGAATACACTTTAAAATCAGGTACTGCTAGACCACCTTTCTCAGACCCTTTTGAACAGCACTGGGACTTAATATGAAATAAAGAGGTAAAGAGAAAAGAGGGAGGGATGAAGGAAGGAAAAGGAGAAGGGAGGATGATAGGAAAGGAGGAAAGAGAAGCAAATATAAAGATGTGTGATTTCAAGCTGGAGAATTTCCACTATTGGCTTTCTTCCACAGAGCAGATGAAAACTCATCCTAGGGACTTCCTAAGGTGCAATTACATAGGACCAGGGTAATATAGCTAATCAATATAATAGGCAATATTTCAACTAAAGTTTTCCTGATTTTCATCTCAGTGTTCTAGCTAATTGCTAATACAATCTCCTCAAAAACATTGATTTGAAAACTGTGATAAATTTTATTCAAACTTTTAAAATTTCAATGAGTCATCTAAGAGTGACTTCTGCAAATATTGAAAGTCAGCTCCTGCCAGATTCCCTTCCCCAGACTTTTTCACTGCTGACAAAAGAGATATATTACTGCTAGCACTACAGAGGACAAAAGGTCCTCTCTCCCATTCCACCATGTTACTTTGTCCACAGGGGCTGGCTTGACATTGAACCTCCTCTCTGAAGGCCCTCATCTCTGAATTTCTCCAGTATGGATGCAGTCCTACATCTCTCAACATTGTTATCTAGTTCTGGAACAACACCATTCAAACAAATTACAAGGTGGGTAAGAAATGGAGATTCTCTTGAGATCTGCTTATGATGAGAGGAATTGGGTTTACCAGTTAGTTGATATAAAGAACTCCCAGTAAAGTCACCCAGAGCATTGAGAAATAAAGTGATTCATGCAGGATCACCCAGCCAGTATGTGTCAAGAATCAGAATCTGAACCCTATGCTAATTGGCTTTGAGGCTCCGAACTCCATTGTGTCATAGTAATGATTTCATTATAATATACTAATTAATGGCATTAAACATCACTGTATGTGCCAAACAATTGAAAACTTGAATTATAAAGTCGGATTTTAAAATAATGAGTCTGACAATTTAAAGAACAAACCAGAATGAAGGTTCTAGTAAATGTCAGTTTTGATAAGTTGAAACTGTGAAATTCCCATAACACTTTTCTTATTTTTAATTCAATTCAACAAACATTCACATAAGCTTGGGAAGAGAGAAACAATATTAAGCACTGAAAAATATGCAAAGTTTTTGGATAAGATAAGGTCGATGGCCTCATGAAAGTTAAAATACATCGAAACACTTCTAACTTTAATATACTTTACACAGTATTATGTAAGTGCCTAAAAGAGAAACAAAGTCTTTGGGAACACAAAGAAATTCAGCAAAGAAAAGCAGGGAAGACATTCATTCAAGACACATACCTAGCAGTGGGCTATGCACTAAAGATGTCCAGAAATGTCAAAACCAGTCCCTAATCTCAAGAAGTATAGTATAAATGGGGAGACAATGTGCAAATACAAATACCTCTCTATGAAACAAATTGAAGATCATTTCAAAGAGAAGGCATTAAAGAAAACCAAGAAAGACTTCTTGCAGAAAACGAGAGGGCAGTCAAGGAAGTCAAGCAGAAAAGGAGAAAATTTCAGGCACGAGGAATAGCCAATGCCAAGTACACAGCAGGGGCATGTAAAATTGAAAATTTGGTTACCCTAAAAAAGAACTACATATCCTGAGAGCCCACTGATTTCCTGTCATTACGTACTTCCTGTAGACAGAGGATAAAGGGAGTGGGCGTTGAGGCTCTTCCTCTCTTTTTGGCATGATGTAGCATCAGCGGTGATGGTGGTATGGTGGGGATTTTGAAAATGGCCAACCAGCCATGGGCACATGGTTTTTATTTTGTATCCTCTTTACTACTTGATTTCTAATGATATTTTTATTATTTGAGATATAATTTTAAATTTTAGTGGCAGAAGGAATGGCAGGAGGCAGATTAGGAGCTCTCTTCCCTTTTTTTCTCCATATTCTCTCACTCAGTGACTTCATTAGCTCCCATGAGTTCAACTACAAATGATTCCTAGATGTGCACTGATCTAGCCCTAGCCTGTACCAAGTTCAAATCCTATATATCCCCAACTGCCTAAAGATCATTTCTCAACGGATATTCCCAAGGTAGCTCAAATTCAGCACATCCAAAACAGAACTTATTCTCTTACCCCCAAAGTCATTCAGCACTCTTCTAAACTTTCCAACTACTGTTGTTTCTACTTCCCACTCTCACTCAGTTCACATATGCAATCAGTTATCAAATCTTATTTCTCTCTAACCCATCTCTAAGTCCCATTCTTTTTATTCACACAGCTATCACCCTAGGTCAGAACTCCATTCCTTCTTAGGTGGTACTACAAAAACTGTCTGCTTTTAATCTCGTCCCCATTCCAAACTATTCTCCACACAACTGCCAGTTTTTCTCTGAAAGGTAGATCCCCCTCCCTCCCTTCTCCCCACCCCTCTCTATCTTCTCATAAATCCATATTACAACTAGAATTCAAGTATAACTCCCCTGCTGATACCTTCCCAATCTTCTCACACAGGACTCCCCCCATACACTCTACAGTCAGACTGGCCTACTTGCTGTCCCTCACACAGGGCATTCCAGTTCCTGTTTTTGTCACAAACTGTTCCCTATGTTTTCTCTCTTCACCTTCCTCCCTTCTTGAAGTCTTAGATCAAGGGTTATCTTCAGTCCAAGGCTTTTTCTGATCTCCACATCTACTGATGCCTTTCCCTACCAAGTTCCCGTGTATTTATTTTATATAAACATATACACATTGTCATTCTTGTTCAAAAGAAAGTTCCTGACAACAGTGACCATTTGCTCTTGTCTTTATATCCCTGGCAAATACAGTACTTGGTACATAGTAGTAGCTTAATAAATGCCTGACTAATGAGAAAAAACAGTCTACATGATTTCCCAAGAGTGCAAAATTTTAATCTTTTCTACTCTTCAAAACTACCAAATTTCGCTCTCTCTCCATAAATCTCAGCAGGTGACTTACTTGACTGAGAACTAGGCCTTCCAGAAGTCTATCTCCTTTCCTCGGTTTCTTGATACCCAACTCTCTTGCTTCATATCTCCCTTTCTGATGTATTTTAATCACTCCAATTAATTGTCTTGACTCCTTCCCCCTCTAACTACAAACATGCACAGGTCTCCCTTAGTTTTTAAAATGAACAAAGAAAAAAAAATCTTCACCATTCTCAATCTGCCTACCTCCCTTATCATATGGAAAAGCGAACCAACTTGTTCTATTTCGCCTTAAGAGGGCAGAACAAGGATCAGAGAATGGAAACCATGGGGAACATGAATATAAGAAAGAACTTTTTAATAATTAGTGCCACCTAAAACTACCAAAAAAAAAAAAAACATGCCTCAGAATGTGGAATGTGAGATGCTGGCTTTGGGCAAGAGTTTACTCTCTCTGTCTCCCTTTCTCCCCTCCCCTTTTCTCAGTCCCCACCTACACTAGATTATTTCATAGTATTACCCCTTCTGATTCATTTCTTCTTTCTTGAAACTCAGTCCCATGCCTGAATTAGACCGGATTTCATATTTTTCTGACCACTCACCTCTATTGTGTTCTGGTTTCTTTTCTTTCCTGGGCATCCTCCCAATCGCCTCCAAAAGGGATTCTTCTTAATTTACTTCTCTACTTTTTCTGTCCTTTCTCAACTATATCATCTCCCACTATATGTCAATACAGGCAGAGAATATCTGGATCTCTCTCAAGCATCACACATTAAAATAATGAACTGCTAGTAATTATTTTGTTCAGTGATGACAAAGGCAAAGCAATACAAACAAGAATCAATCAAAAAAATATATTATTAAAGCATCTTCTACCTGTGCCATGAATCTGCTCCAGAAGCAATTCCAATGTACCACGTTTAAAACTTAATCATCTTCTGAAATCCATAAGCTCTTCCTCCTGAGGTATTTCAGTACTAACCCTACCCTCTCCCCCTCAGAAAGGTCCATTCCTATCATCGGCCTTAGTTCAGGCCTTATTACTTTATACCCAGACATATTTAGTTTCCAACTTCTCTTTCTAGTACTGGTCTAAAATCCACCCTATCCACTGATCACAAAGTTCTCTTCCTACATTATACCTCTTCTCCCCATAGCACTCCATACCACTTTAATGTTATATACACTATTCCATTTGATGATCTCACCAGTTCCCACGGATTCAATTATCTCTGTGCATGTAATTCTCAAATCTATATAATCAGCCCTAACCTCTCTCCCGAGTTCCAATTTCCCAATTTTGCCTTTTGAGCAAAATAAACTGGAAGTCTCGTACGCCTTAAAGTGTCCAAACAGAATTCAGCATCTAACCCATTTCCCCTCCGACCTTCCCACTTTTCTAAATCATCCTCCCAGGCACATTAAGAAATGCTTGTTAAGTGTCAATATTCCAAGTCTCTAGCATGGCATTCAGGCTGTTTCATGATCTGGCCCTATCTTTCCAGCCAATTCTAGATGCACTAGATTACATACTGGCCAAACTAAAATGTGTATCACCCCCAACATACCTCATAAACTTAGGTCTTCATATATCTTTAATAATAAGCTTCCCTTACCTAGAAAGCTCTCCCCCTTTTCTCTTTTTTTGCTTTTCCATTCCAGAGCTACAGAAATTATTCAAGATCTAATTGAAATACTGCTTCATATCCTTTATCATACTCCTCACAATGAATTGTCCCTCTTGCACATTCCCAGAGTATGCGTCTTCCTCTTTGTGCTTGCCACTGCCTGCTCTGTATTACACCTGCTGTATTCTGCCATGTATTACAGGCACATGTATATGCATGTCCCATCTGACAAACCAAAATGTAAGCATTCCAATGTTGTTAACTTCTTCAGCTATCGGTAACAATACAGAAAAAGCTTTACACTCATGGAAGCTCGTTTAGTAGCTGAAGAATGAATGGAAAGCTCCATATTTTTCATTGTCTTCCAAAACTAGAGAGTAATCGATTTAGGAGAAAAGACTTAACAACCAGTGAAAAATTTTAACAGCAAAGGCAAAAGGTTTAAAAAAAAAAGTTATGCACTGCTCCCTAAATACCCATGTTGTTTACATAACAATCACATTCTTTCTTTTGCTACTTAAAGCACATTTCACAGTTTATGGAATGGTACCTTATAGTAAATGTATGGTTATTTGGGGAAATTTGTATTTTCATGGAAAACAAGGCAGTTTTATACCTAGAGAGGGCACAACTATTAGAGGCTTTATATCACTTTTGTATGGCAAAAGAAAATGAGTATCAGCTAAGGGAAAAGTAATCCTAGCAGTGAGACTTAGTGTATACATTTTAGCAGGTAAGTTTTATACTTTTGTTGATGGCTTTGTTTTTTTCAACATAAATTTGCTTTATTCTGATCTAAAAATTAATCTTCTCCTTGGTCCGCAACTTGATAACCTAACTGGAGCATATATTCATTCCAGTGAAACCACTAGCCATCTATATAACAATATCTATACATAAGTATATAGCTGGAATTATTAAGTAACACATGGGGATTCAGGGAGCAATGTATTTTTTCTTGCTCTTTTGTTTTTGGTGTTAAATTTTTTTTTCCTGAAATTGTTCTCTTTTCTTCTATATCCACAACTCCTGTTTTGGAAGATGAGGAAAAATATATGTGTATACACATATACTTACATACATGTGCACATGTGTGTACCATTTGGGGCAGCACAGCAGTCCAATGGACTTGGGGGTTAGTGAGCCCCAAGTTCAAACCTTGCCTCGAGTTATTAATTAACCTCTCCCAACCTGTTTTCTCATCTGTAACAGAGAGCTAACAGCAGTATTTATATAACTGGTTTGTTTTTGTGAAGATCAAGAGATAACATGGAAAGCGCTTTACAAACTTTAGTATTATTAGTCCTTCTTAGCCAAAAATCAAGCTCCCTTTTTTTAGACTTTTTCTTCCACTGTTTACTAACTCCTGGCAGGACCCTTAATGTTATCAACAGTATAAACTTCTTCAAGTCAGAATTTCATTGTTACACCTCATTAAATAACACTTCATACATTTTGGAGAAAATGTTTTTCAGAATATGTTTCTTCAAAAATATCAATAGATGACTCTAATGACCTCAGGTGGGAAGGCTAATGTGTTAACCCATTTTACAGCAGATGTCAAAATAGGATCTTTATTCTAGCTATCACTACAGTCAAATCATTTGTATATAATACACAACAACCAGCACCCCCATCAATGGGTGGCATTACAGGATGCTTCCTTCTGACCCCTCCATCTAAAACCTTCACCCCCGATCTATCTGAGAGGGAAGAAATGAAATGTCTAGCCTTACATCCAAATAGATGCCTTAGCCACAAAGTATTCTTAATAATGCCTTCCCCTAACATCATCCATTTCTAGGGAACCCAAATTCATGGAGAGATTTCCAAAACTATCCAAAACAAAAGGAACACCTTGTTCTACAACACTGAAGAGACTGCCAGACTTGGTGTAATCTGTTGGTTATTTGACTAACTTCTTTTTCTCCCTTTTTTTATATTCTATTATAAGGAAGAATAAAATAAATTGAAATTCAATTTTTTAAAAGGATTCACAAAATATGTTCTATCTAGCTGATACAGAAAAGAATAGTGCAACTCTTAGAAAGAACAAGCATCAACAAATATTTGACAATGTGTGTGTTTACTTTGGAAGTTGCATGAAAAGTTCTCTGATTCACAATATGAAGAACAGAGCTGTGTGTCTGAATTAAAAACAGTTTTTCGCGCAACTGGAAACTAAAAATTACACGGGGTCAAAGATTCAGAGCCAGAAGGAGTCATCTAGTCCAATATCCTGGTTTTACAGAGAAGAAAACAGTTCAGAGGTGAAGGAAATTGCTAAAGCCAGAAGTCTCCCGACTCCAAAACAGCCTATGCTCTTTTCACTGGGCCATACTGGGTCAGATTTAACTTGGAATGCTAGGACACAGATTTCTCATCATAAAGGGCCTTAGTCGTAAGACATCTGGTACAAATCTCTCACTTTACAGGTAAGGAAACTAAGGCCTAGAAAGGAGACTCAATTTCATTCTGTAGGGATTAACTATAGATTTTTTAAGCAAAAGAGTGAAAACAATCAACCTGCTGATTTAGGAAAATTATTCTGGAGACATATGACCCAAAAAGGAGATGAGTGAGACACACAGAAAAAACAATGGGATGACAAATGGACAGCCCAAATGATGCACTGTATCAGCATAATGTTAAAAAACCTGAAAAAAGTCTCTAGTATAAAGAACTGTGAGTAGATATAACACACTCAACATATATACACAGAATAATTCTGTAAGGAAAACCATACCACATTAAGTAACAGGTACCAGGTTCAAGAGAACTCAAAACTAGAAACTTGATAGCATCATTTTTCTATTGCCCTTGCCCTACTTAATACCCTATTCCTCAAAGCCCATAGGCCACACAGGCCCACATTTCTGCCAAATGGTATATACAGAGTTCCCCTATAGCAGTGATGGCAAACCTATGGGTATGTGTGCCAAAAGGACAGCAAGAGCCCTTTCTGTGGACACACCTGCAGTTCTCTGCCAAAGTTAGTTACTAGAAAGCCAGAGGGATTTGGGGCAGAGCTATTCTTCTCCCCTCCTTGTGCCTGAGACCATTCCATCCCTCATTTCACCTGCCCCTCTGCCTAGCAGCCCAATGGAAGTGCTTCCTCCCTCCCTGCCTGGGTTAAGGGGTGGTAGAGGAACAGCTGATGAGGTGATGGGGAGGAGCAGGGTGTGGCACTCAAGTCTCTGGGGGTGGGGTACTTGGTCTCTTGGGGGGGCGGGCATGGCACTGAGTCTGGGAGGTGGAGTGGGAGTGGGGTCCAGCATTCCCTCTCTGACAGGTTTGCCATCACTGCCCTATAGCAGCTACATGGGACACTGAAGAAAAGATCTCCCAATATAGGCAACTAGGCCAAAATTCTGGATAATCCATCTGCGAAAATTAGAATAGACCAAACAAAAACAAATGATCCCATAAGATGATAAAAAAAGATTAGAAACAAAGATGTAGCTTCCTATAAAAAAAACACTGACTTGGGATAAAAGATAAGGAGAGAATATCTAAGCATCATAAGAACAGAAAACTACCACCACTACCAAAAAAACCTGGATACCAAATTCCAAGAAATTAATGAAAATTTCCCAAATCTATTAGAACTAGAGGGAAAAGTGAAAATAGAATCTATCACCTCTGACAAAGAAATACTAAAACGAAATCTAACAACCATATAGAGCTTCTTGAACAAAGAAAAAAAATATATAAACTCTCAGAAAAAAATGTCCACATACTAAGGAACCACAAATCAGAATCACACAAGATTTGGCACCTACCAGAATAAAGAACAAGAGAACATTGAATACAATATTCCCAAAAGTAAATAAAATAAAGGCTATTTATAACAAGAACTTACTATATGAGACTAAGTATAATTCTGAGGAAGGAAGAAGGGACTTTTAATGAAAGAGGTGAACTGAATTTTTTTAAATAAGTCTAGAGCTAAAAGAAGAGGAGAATAGAATAAAGAAATAAACAAGGGAACCATAAGCAAAACAAATTCCCAACTTTGGAGGGAAGATCATGAAACGATAGGCAGGGCAAGAAAGGGCAAAAACCTATGATAGGATATGGAATTAGAAATGAGGAAAGAGGCAAAAGAGAAGAAGATCACTTACTAGTGTTGAACAAACTATTCTTTGTAAAGAGGGGTTGGAGGGTAGGGGGGGAAATACAAGAAGTTAGGCTAGATATGCAAACAGTCATTACCATGAGCATGAATGGGAATAAACACCCATAAAATGGAGTAGGACAGAATGGATTAGAAAGTAGAATCCAACAATGTTGTTTACAAAAAACACACTTTATAAATGAACTTGCAAAGGAAAAATCTCCTGGATTAGATGGATTTATGAGTGAATTTTATCAATTTTTCAAAAAACAACTGATTCCAATATTATATAAATTAAATTTATAAAAACAGGAAAAGAAATTCCCTGTGGTACAAATTTGGTACCGATACCTAAAACTAGAAGGAAACAAAGAAAATGAAAACTCTAGACCAGTATCCCTAATAAATATTGTCAAAAATATAGAGAGCAAATATTCTAAAAGAGGCTATAACATATAAGAATTGCACATTATGGCTAGGTAGAATTCAAGTTGGTTCAATAATAGGGAAACTATTAACATAAAAGAAAATATAAATAACAAAAAAAATAATTAAAAAATTCTATCAATATACAAACAGCTTTTGATAAACTATAATTGATTCTGTCAAGTACACAAAGAGTGTAGGAATAAACGAACCTCTCTTTAACATAGTAAATAATCACTCCAAAACCCAAGAGCCAGCCACACACACATACACTATACATATAGTGTATGTGTATATACATGTGTATAAAATGAAGATAAACTGGAATCCTTTCAGGGGAAAAGCAAAAATATCTTTTGTCACTAAAGTGTTAACATGGCAACAAAAGAAGAAAAATAAAAATAAAACAAAAGAATAGCATAGGTCAAGAAGAAACACTTTTTTGGGAGGCAGATGATATGACAGTCTCATAAAAAACCCTAGACCATTAAAAAAAAAAAAAACTTTTCACATAATCTACCTTTCTGTAGTACTACCAACAAAACCTAGTAGGAAGGTCATTCCATTCCAAGACGAATTGACCTACCAAGACATACACTGGAGCTATATGAATACAGCTATAAAATATTCTTTTCAGAAATAAAGATAATTAAATCAATACTTATTGTTCATGGGAAGGTTGAACCAACATAAAAATGGCACTATCTAACTTAAAATAATGTACCTGGTGCTATAACAAACTATCAAAGGAATCTTTTAGAGTAGGAAAAGTAATAATAAAGTGCATCTAAAGAAATAAAAGGTTAAGAATCTCAAGAGGAATAATGGAGAAAAAAATTAGAAGGAAATGGTACTAAAAGTACTAGCTCTCAAACGATACTAAATTCTTCTCTAGGCTGTACACCAAGTCCCAAAAGCCTACTGGCCCTACAAGCTCACTGAACACTAGACATCACACACTGGAATTACTTTCCCATCTTGAAGCCCTACTCTCTGATTAGTTGGTACCTCACAGAATTTCTGGACTCTGAAGACTCTTACAACTCTGTCCACACATTGGTTTCTGTTCTGCCAGTTTACTTCTAGATGTCGACTTCCTTCATCAAAATGGAAACTCTGTAGGGGCAGGGACTGTCTTTCTACTTATTCTCAGCACTTAACACATCACCTGGTACATGTGGATAAGAGTGCCAGGAGTAGAAACAGGAGAACCTAGGTTCAGATCTGGTCTCAGACACTTCCTACTGTGTGAACCTAGGCAAGCCACTTAACCCCTATTGTCTAGTTCTTGTTGCTCTACTATCTTGGAAGTAATACTTAGTATAGATTCTAAGACAGGAGGTATGGATTTAAAAAAAAAAAAGGAAAACATCCATCTTTAACCTTTTGGAAAGAATGTTCCAGATTACTAATTAGAGAAATGAAAATTAAAGCAATTCCAAGGCACTACAAGAAGAACTATTCAATGGTATATTCTTGGGGAAGTTGTGACTTTGATTCAATAATTCTGGAAAGCAATTTGGAATTTGGCCCCAATAATACCATTACTATTTCAACACTCCAAAGAAATCAAAGAAAGTGGAAAAGGATCCATATATACAAAATTTATATTGTTTCTTTTGGGTTGTAGCAAAGAAGTAGAACTAAAGAAGTCTATCAGAGAATAGCTAAACATCATGGTATTAGAAATATAATTTAATATTGTCGTAAAATAAATTATGAAAAGGATGGATTCAAATAAATCTGGGAAGTCTTATAGGAACAGGTACACAGTGAAGTAAGGAGAACCAGAAAAAGAAGAATTCAGGCAATAACATTACAAAGAAAAACAACTCCAAAAGACCTACAAAGGCTGTGGCCACCATGACTCCTAAAGAACTAACAATGCTATCCACCTTCTGATTAAAAAAAAAAAAAAAGTGAACTCAACTTGCAAAATGATCCACAGCTAATAAACACTTACTATCTACACCCAAACACTGTGCTAAACACTGAGGATATAAATACAACAAAGATGGAGAAATCTGAAGAAATGGAGCTGGGTGGAAAATGAAGAAATGACCAGCCTGGGTGCCTCCTTTTACACAGAGGCTTATAGAAGAGTTCTCTGCTCCATCCTCCAAGCAACTGGAATCTTGCAGGTTGGTTATATTAGTTTATTTCTTTCCGTGATTGTATCTTTTCTTTCTGTATTTGGGAGGGGAGATCAGAAGGGGAAGGGTGAAAAATACCTTTTTTAAAAATCTAGGAACAAGACCCACCCAAGCAAAGTCAATGCTAAGGGCATTTAAAGATGAATATGGAAGAAGGGCAGCAAACAGGAGAGGGGGAAAATTGATAAAGTCTTTTATAACCTTTTTTTAAACCTGTCAAGGACAGCAGAGACATCATAATTGTACTCGAACATCACAGTCACACGGATATAACTTAGAAAGGAAGTGGAAATGGCACTAACTAGAACAAAGATGGGAAAAGCAATCGGATTAGACAATATGTACAGAGATCTATGCTGAAGGGGTTAAGGGATCAATTCGCAAGGCATCTAAAGGACAGAAAGATGCCAACGGCATGGAAGGATTCTTGATCTTCGTTAATTCTGAACAAGATAACCAAGAGAACTTAAACGACCACTAAATGACATGCCTACTTTTCCACTTAACACAAAGTCTTTATGACAGTCATGTACACATACACACATCAAGGTCTATTGCAACCTTAGGTAACTTTAAAAGTCTCATCCTTTGCTAAAGAATAACTTTACAGAATCAGACAGCAATAAGTGACCAAGTTAACACTGGAATGCAGAATATTTCTTCCTCTCCTCCTCTCCCCCGCTTCACTAACATTCTATTTTCCCACTTACATGTAAAAAGGAATCGTCTGAGAGGTAGCTAGGGGGTTCAGTGGATTGAGAGCTAGGCCTAGAGATGGGAAGTCCTGGGTTCAAATCTGGCCTCAGACACTTCCCAGCTATGTCACCCTGGGCAAGTCACTTAACCCCAATTGCCTAGCCCTTACCAATCTGCTTTGGAACCACTACTTAATATAGAAGAGGTTTAAAAAAAAAAGTCAGTTATGAATTGTGAGAAAGTTCTTCCTCATACTGAACTTCTCTCAAATTTCAACCCACCACCCAGGCTCTATTCAGGTCTCAGCCCAGAACAGGCATGGAATGCTTGCTGACTGACTACCATGAGGACTCCACAGTAATTATGTGGTCAACTTACTCTTCCTTCCATATGACAGCTTCTAGTGATGCTTAAATGTATTTGCCTGGCAGGCCTAAAGCCACTGGACTGGCTCAGTGAGCTCTGGTATTCTCCCTCTTATCTCCAGGACCAAACAGCAAGTCCTCTGAGTGGCAGTTAAAGCTCTTCCTAACAGCCCTTCCTCCCTTCTCCTCTTACACCTCATTGCCCACCCCAGTACAAGAGCCTTCATAGGGTTCCTGGATCCCACCCACCCCATCCCTCTAGGTGCCCTCATACCTGATCTTCCCTAGGCCAGGAAATATCTGCCCCTTCCAAGATGCCTCCTTCATTTCCCAGGCCTCAAAAATGCACAAAGCCAACCCTCCCCCAAGGCCTTTCTGGGCCCTCCTCCATCCTCCACTACCACCTGCCTGTCCTCCCCTCCCTTTCACCCAACCTTCCAGCTCCTCAGCATCCATTCAATAAGTACCTCCTCACATGCAACCAAATGGTCTCTCCCATGAAAATGTGAGCTCCTTGAAGGCAGCCTTGGCTGACATCCTCGGAGTTCTGCACAATGCTTGGCACGTTTAATAGATGTTGGCAGACAGAATCACTGGGGGGGCACGCTGCCTCAAGCCAAAGGGGGGTAAGAAAGAATGAGAATGGGAAGAAGCTGAGAATCAGTGTTAGAGTCAATGGCCCACAGATTCCCTGGAACCCAGTTATGCTTGTTTTCCTTCAGCCCTCTGTTTGCCCTGGCAAGGCCAAAGTCCAATATGCCTCAAGTACAGGCCCAGCACTACTAATTGCCATTTCAAAAAAAGAAAAAAGTGATTGGTATATTGAAAAAAGATGCTCCCTTTGGAGGCTGAGGTTGAGGATCTGAATTTGAATTTAAATCCCAACTCTATGACTGGAGTCACCTTGGGCAAATTACTTATCAGCTTCATTCTCCTCCTCCACCCCTACCCCAGACAGATGACTAATTTCTCAGGTCCCTTCCAGCTCTAAAGCTTCAAACCTATGATTTATCGCATGCCTACCTATCTAAAGCTATTAAATGAGCTATTCTGTGCTAGAACTGGGCACAAAAGACATTTTCCTCGAGTTTCTTTTTAGTCTGTCAGTGGGACACCTCTTGGTATCCAAGAAACTTTACAAATATTAGTCAGTATATACCTTCATCAGGATGCTCATACAAAGAGGCAGTGGCTCACAGATCAAACAAAACTACCGGGTCACTTCGAATTATTTCAGATGATTCAAATATAAAGTTTCCAGCTAAGACCCACTAGCTCTCTCACTCTTCTCCTTTTTTTTCCCAGCAACACAAGTTCACCTCCCTCAGGGTCGGGATATTTGTTCAAGCAGCTTTTAGAAAAATAATCAAGTGCAATCAGGATCTAACTTGATCACAAATCATTAAAGAACAAAGAATACAGATGAATAGGACTTCTCCTTTCAATCATTAACTAAAGTATATAAATAATAGCAACTCACAGTTATATCAGCCAACATATTAAGCACCTACTATGTACCAGGTACTTTGCTGAGTGCTAGATACAAAAGGAGGCAAAAAGGAAGGGAGTTCCCAATCCCTCAAGGAGCTTACACCCTAAACCAGAGGAGTCAACAACATGCACACAAATATACACAAAACAAATAATTAGAATTAGGATAGCTTGGGAAAGGTTTCCTGTAAAAAGTGGATTTTAGTGGGCCTTAGGAAGCCATGGAGGTGAGCAGTCTAGAGAAGAGGAGGGAGTGTCCCAGACATGGGAGAACAGTCAAAGAGTATGCTTGGTGTCCAGGGATGAAGAATCTTGTTGCTGGAACAGCCAGAAGGCCAGAGTCACCAGATCAAAGAGTATGTGTCAAGAAATAGGGTGTAAGAAGATTGGAAAGGTAAAAGGGGGACACCAGGTAGATAAAGGGCTCTGAATGCCCAACAGAATATTCTGTTTGCTCTTGGAGGCAATAGAGAACCTCTGGAATTTATTGAGTAAGGAAGCAATAGGATCAGACTGAAATTTAGGGAAATCACTTTAGTGGTTGAATGGAAGATGGACTGGAGTGGATAGAAACTTCACTGAGGCAGGCAGGCAGGACCCCACCCCCCACCCCCCTCCAGCTGGCTACTATAATAATCCAAAGGTGAGGTGATGAGGGCCTGCACCAAGGGTCAAAGGACAGAAGATACAGAGGTGAACTGATAGCCCTCAGCAACAGATCAGATGGGGGGGGGGTGAGAGTGAGGAGTCCAGCTTTGCAATTTATAGAGTAAAAAAAGCTTTCCTAACAAAGAATGTAGCTCCGATCATTACTGGCATCTGACAGGTAATATTATTATTGGACTGTATTATTGTAATGTAATACATATTACAGGTAATAAGGATAAAAGCCAGAGCTCTCTCGCCCAAGTCCAGTGCTTTTCTCCCCTGCCTCACACAGTAGAGATGCTGACCACCCACCCCAGGGAGAGCTGTGTGTTTTGAGGCAAGGGCAAAAGCTTGAGCCTGGGAGTTAAGAGGCCAGCTTTTGCCATTATTGCCTTACACTATCTTCAATATATCCAAAATTTTGCTTGAGATGATCCAGTAACCTCAAACATGAAACAGATGATTATAAATGTTAGTGAAGAGAGGAGCTAGCAAAAAAACAAAACAAACAAACAAACAAAAAAGACTGTCTCAAAGACAGACTTAACAACAATGCTGTATGTACATTCATAAGGCACATATAATACAAGTGAGTTTTAAGAGGGAAAATGTGGTAGTAACTTTTAAAATGAGTAGGAAGTGGTCCCCGAGCTGTACGTTAAAGAAAAATGAACATTTCTAAGCGCCAAGGAGGAGGGAAGGCATTCAGAGATGAAGGACCACCTGGACCAAAGGCTCAGAGTATTCTATGCCAGGAAACAATCAACAATAGCAGTTTGACAGGGTCAATGTGGATAGGAGAATAATGTGAAATAACAAAATAGGGACCTAGGAGCTAAGCTATGGAAAGTGTGGAATACCACGGTAAGGAATTTTCACATTTCACACAGAGCCATCGAAATTTGGCTTCGGTTTGGCTTTTTCAATACGCCACAATTTAATCCCATCTGTTCTAGGACTCCACACAGGGCAGCTGTGTGGAGATGGGCTGGAAAAGAGAATGAAGGCAGGGAAGCCCCAAGTAAGAGGCTCCTGTGTAATGCACACAGGCTCAAGCTTGAGGTACAATGTAAAAGATGCTGAGTTCTCCCCCAGAAAACTCTATGGTTAAGCCCTGAAGTTTCAGAACTCAAAAAAAAAAAAATCAGCAAAATGATCTGAAGAGTTTATAAGCAAGCAATTCTTACGAGTGGAAATAACTATGACTAGGTTCCATGTGACTACTTACTCACTTGCTTTAAATACATATCAAATGCAAGGTGTGAAGATATCATATAATCTAATCATAGACAGGGAAGTTATAAATAAACTAAGACCATGAATTAAAACAGCAATTTGGTAAATGAGCTCCACAGCCACCCAAATATCACACATCCTATGAAATGCACTCAATGCATAACTCCAAATCTAAGAACCAAATTATATGATTCAACACTTGCCTTTAAAAAGCAATAAGCATCCTGCATTGAAGTTTTCTGCATTGTTCTGTAAATACTAAGTGAAAAGATCTAACAAGTCAGAAACAAAGAACCTGAGAATTCCAAGTCCAACCTGCAAGTATCCCTGCCTCAACACCTTGCCTGATGTAGTCAATCAGCTTCCCCCTTTGAAGATCTCCAGTGAGGGGAAACCCCCTCCATTTGGGGGCAACCCATTCCATTCTGGATAATTCTGTTCCTAAGATTTCCCTTATGTAAAGTCCTCATTTACCTCTCTTGCCATTCTGCCCAGTTCTGCACGCAGGGGCCTAGAATAAGTCCAGTGCCTCTGCCATACGAGCACCATGAATGTCTTTTGCGTGCTCAGCACATCCAAATTCCAGTACATACTGGCTGTGGTCTTCAACATGCTTCCTCCTAGGCACCCCACAACCATCCAAGGGCTGTTAGACCTAAATTCATAAATTTCAGAGATTAGGGGTGTTCTCCTCCCCTCCTGATTCTTTCTCCCCCTCTAAATTCATTCTGAAAATCCACCTCAAGTTTGCTCCTCCCCATTTGGATCCATGAGTGGTTTCTGTCCTTAGGGCAGGTACACTACAGCTGGACAAATGGAACTAACAGACCAATTGAAAAAAGGTTGGAATCACTTTCTGATCAAATTAAATTCCAGGACCCAAACTCATTTTCCTAGCATTCTGTCAAAAGGAATGCTATATTAACTGGTATTTTCAACACATTAACTATGTAATAATGGCTGCCTGAAGCACCACAAGGCCATTAGGTGGCCTCTAAATCACGCACACCAAATGATATCGGTTTCATAAAGGGCAACACCCAGCAAATAAGGAACTACGAGGAGCAGCACAAAGAGTGGCATTAAAGGAACACTGAATTCAAAGGCCAGGTGGGCTCTGTGGTACGAGGGATAATAATGCTAAAGATGGCCCAGGCTCTACTAGCAGCCCGTCTGAGAGTTCAGAAGCCCTGTACACACACAGGCCCAGAGACAAGCATGGTCATCGGACATCAAGTCCAGTTTACAGGAGGGCATGGACAAAAGCTGCTCAGAATGGGCAGACTTAGATGAACTGTGATCTGGTCAGGGTGTACATACATGGACTGTCAGCAAATTCTTTTAAAACTGGTCATCCATGTGTGGTCAATCTCTACTGAAACATTCTGGTTAATGGCCACAATACCCCATTCTGCAAATAGCTGTAGAAAATGCAGCGATCCATTAGAGCAGGTGTACAGAAATTAGGGAGCAGATGAAAAACTGCCAACTTTCAAGTCAGAGGTGTTGAACTGAAATACTTGCTGAAATGAGGGGAGACTGGACGAGGGTCCTCTGTGGTCCCTGCTAACTCAAAATCTCAGTCCTATGATCTTACTATGATACTCTCCTACGGTGAAGATGGGATTAACTCTCCCCTGCCCTTTTTAGATTTAATCACCAGAAGCACATCACCCCAACATTTCCTTAAGTGAGGCAGAGGTCTGCAACCCATGTGCCAAACTGGGTTACAACTCAGAAAGAACTGCCCCCCTGGGCAGTCCTAAGGATTGGTCCCCCTGAAATAGAAGGAAAGCGCAGGAAGTGACAAAAAGAAAGGTCTTTAAAAGGAGTTGCAACTTCCTGTGATGAGTGCTTTTTCCTTCGAATTTAGCCTTGGAGGAGCTCCAGTTTGGGACCTTTGACTGCTCTTGGATCTTCCTTTAGGACCTCCCCATGGTTAAGTGAAAAGGCTGACTCCTTTCCTAGCACCCGGAGAGGTCCCCTCCCCCATCTTGGAGGAGGCCAGTGGCTGAAGCCCTGGCTTAGCCCTCCAGCTGGGGCTTCTGGAGCCCTGCCAGAGTAAAGCCAGGGCAAGAGCAAATAGTCTAGCTCATTAAGCTAGATTTCTTACTCTGCCCTCTTTCTCATTTCTCTACTTTCACTCTTTCCCTCTATTTTATAAATAAAATGCTATAAAAGTCATTTTGACTTGAAATATATTAATTTTGACCATATTTCTCTTATATTTAGTCCAACCTTAATTTTTTTAACCCTTACACTACTACAAAGCCTATGTTTCATGACAGCTGTCTACTATGATGCTAGTCAAGATTTTGTGACCTCAGCTAGAGGGATATAAAATAACATTTCTATGTGATACAATTTCATCTTATTCTTTTTTCTTAAACCGTTATCTTCTGTCTTAGAACCAACACTAAGTATTGGTTTCAAGGCAGGAGAGTGATAGAGGCTAAGCAATGGGGGTTACGTGACTTACCCAAGGTCACACAGCTAGAAAGTATCTGCGGCCAGATTTGAACCTCTCTAGGCCAGGCTCTCAATCTACTGAGCCACGTGGCTGCCCCCACAAATACATCTTAATAGAGAAAATTAAGTGTGTCAGAGTCCCTGGCCTTTCACTGAAAACACTGCCTTGCACATTCCCAACCCTTCAGAAAAGTTTGTTGAGTCAGAGGGCCAGATTTACATTGAGAGCTCTAAGAAAATCAGCAATCTATGATGAAGACTACCAAGAAGAGAAGAGGAAAGAATCTCTCTCAATGATTGAACTCCATAAATAATGCAGGTATGGGGAACTGCCCAAACCACCTCCCTAAGAAGACATCCAAAGATCTCTATCCATCAATCCTCTGCTCACAAATCTTCAATGGCCCCCAACTCTTAGAGGATAAACCATCAGTTTCTTAGTTTGGAGTTGGAGAGTCTCTCCAACCTCCCTTAGAAGCCTTAGTCTGACTCCTCCCTCACATACTCTGCATGCCATTCTATTGACTATCCCCAGAGCCCCTGCCCCTCTCAGTTGTCTCCCACACCTGGAATGCACACCTTGACCTATCAGAATCTTTCACCTTTGCTAGGAATTCAGATTGAGGCCACCTTTCCTATGCTCTCAGCTCCTCAAATTACCTTAGAGTTACTCAGCAATATACAAGTAGAACTGCTCTCTAGGATTTAAATGCCTTGTGATCAGAAATTGTGCCCACCCACCCCCCCATCTTCGTTTCCCTAGAGCTAGTCAGATGTTTGGAATCTAGCTCTACTGGGGAAAACAACAGGTATATAGAGAAGTAAAGACAAAATGTATATGAAGTAGATACAAAGTTTTGGGGGATGGGGAAGACACAAAAAGAGGCTAGGCAAGGAGGCCTCAATAGAAGAAGTGGCTGGAGCTGAAGTTTGAAGGCAAGAATTCTAAAAAGCAGGCACAATGAGGGGTGTATTTCAGACAAAGGAGGCATCCTGTACAAAGGCTCTGGGGGAGATGATAAAATGTAGTGGCCTATACTGAGTGGGTCAATTGGCTAGAACCTGCAAATATATAAAGAAAAGAAGTTCCAAAAGGTAGGGAGGATTCTCCGAGGAAGGTTTTTTAGTGTGTAAGATCTATAGACAACAGAAATATAAGACCAAAAAGCCAAGGAAAAATATGTAATATAGTGGGGTCTTTTTTGTGCCAGGCACTGTGCTAACCACTTTACAAATACTATCTCATTTGATCTTCGTGACAAAACCCTAGGAAGGAGGTAATATAATTATCACCATTTTACAGTTGAGGAAACTGAGGCAAACAGATTTTTTTAAGTGACTTGTTTAGGACCACACCACTCATAAATGTCTGAGGCTGAATATGAACTCTGACACCAGGCCTAGTACTCTGCCCACTATGCCACCTAGCTGCCTACTATGAAGAAAAAGTTCCCAAAAGAACTGCAAATTATTATTGAAAATCGTATGAAAGAATATTCAGTCACTAATAAGAGAAATGAAAAGCAAAACAACTTTAAGGGTTCACCACACACACAGCAAACTGGCAAAGTTGACAAAATAGAAACAGTCAATGTTCAAGTTTTATGGAAAGAAAGGACCACAATACACTACTACTGGAGCTGTGAATTTGTGCAACCATTTAGGAAAGCAACTAGGAGCTAAGCAAAGGAAAGTGTCTAAAATGCCCATACCTTTTGGCTCATAAATTCCACTTCTAGGCATATACACTAGTCATTTTTAAGAAAAAATTGCAAGATCAGATCTATCAAAATATTGAGAACTAGGGGGCAGCTGGGTAGCTCAATGGATTGAGAGTCAGGCCTAGAGTTGGAAGGTCCTAGGTTCAAATCTGACCTCATACACTTCCCAGTTGTGTGACCCTGGGCAAGTCACTTGACCCCCATTGCCTCGCCCTTACCACTCTTCTGCCTTGGAGTCAATACAGAAAGTAAGGGTTTAAAAAAAAATATTGAGAACTAGAAACAAGGGACTTGCCCATTGATTGGGAAAAATTAAATCATGTTACATGAGTGTTAAGGAATATTAATGTGCTGTAATGAAGTATGAATGTGATAAAATACAGAGAAGCAAGGACTTAAATGAATTGATGCAAAACACAGTAAGCAGGACCAAGAAAACAAAGAAACAATGATTAAAACATGTAAACAGAAAGAAAGAACCAAACACAATTAAAAATAAATGACAAAAAATGCAACATGTAAATTAAATTCCAACATAAAGATGGAGGTCAGAGTGGAGAGAAAGCCAAGCACTGGATTCATAAGAACCTGGATACGTCTAAGGGTCAGTTTTCTCATCTATAAAAGATTTCTAAAACCCTTTCCAACTAGAAATCTGATAGACTGCAAAAACATACACTAGCAACATAATATGACATTTTACATTTCTATCACCCTTCATATTTATTTTCTTAATGGATCATATCCAAGCTTTGTAAGCAGGCAATGCAGGTCCTTATCTCCACTTTCTAGAGAGAGAAATAAAATTCATGGAATATTACTGTGTTGTAACAAAGGATGTATAATATGAATGCATGGACTGATGCAAAGTCAAGAAAACAATACATACAATGACTACAATAACGTAAATCAAAGAACCACACACACAAAACAAATAAAAGTGAGTCAGTAAAATGACAAAGAATAGACTTGGCTCAAAAGAGACATGAGAAGGAAGGCACCCCTACTTCAATCCTCTGCAGAGATCCAAATACATCACACATATTTTTAGATATGGGGGGGGGGGGGGGACACGGGGGGAGATACTGGCCAGTTATGCTGATTTCTTTAACTTCCTCTTTTTTGTCTTTAAAAATAGTGTTTGTTATAGGGGAGAGTTCTCTGGGATGGAAAAGAAAGTCAAGGGCACACTGGATGAAATTATGATCATGTAAAAAATATGTCATTTAAAAGTTATATTTTTTTTAAAAATGAATGATTTGTCCAAGCTCACAGAGTATTTAAACGTCACAGTCAGGACTGAATCCCAGTTCTTCTGACATTGTTGATACTTCTACAGCAAGGTATCCAAGGATATTATGACTACTCTTTACCCAGCAATAAAATCCAATCTAATGGGGGGAGGGAGACTGCGGGTATTCTAAATGTGATGGCTGTGCACTACGTGCCTAAAATAAACCATGTGGATGCAGAAAAATGTTTACTTTTCTACTTTAAGCAACTAGATCAGCTCTGAATATAGGGGCTGTCCAGTATGGGGTTAGCCCTGAACGGATCAGGGAGCCGAATGTCAGACGGAAGGCAGGGAGGGGTTACTGGCAGAGTCAGCTAAAGCCCTTCCTTACTCAACAAGTTGGAACCAGGAAGGCCTGCAGTACGTGGTTGGTCATGTCAGCACTTCCTGCTTCTATCTAGGCCAGCTGGTGAAACATGGCAAAGAGAACCAGTCATTTCTCCACCTTGCTTCTTCACCAGAACAACAGACACTGTCTGATCTTTTCACGAATAATCTCCAGAACTCAACTATCCATACCAATCTATCAGGAACACTAGGCTAGAACATGGGGAGGGGAGGCAAATCTAAGCAATCAAGTAGCAAGCAGTTATGATGCCCCAGCTCTGTATTTCTAGCTTCCAGGGTCCTCAGGAAGAGCCTCCTCACTATCATTTTGGCACAAATCAAACAAACTGGTTGCCTGCTTTCCAAATGCACAGCAAATTAAAAGCAGAAATTTAGATGAGGCATTGAGGGCTGCTCCAGGCGGACATGCCAACAGTGAGAAGTGGCTTTACTACACGAGGATCAGAATATGTCTTCTCCCCATTTCCAGTGCCTAGCATTGTCTGGCACATAGTCAGTACTCAATTGCTGAATGAATGAAATGAATGAATGCACTAACAGCTGGGGGGGCGGCGGGGGATAGAAAGATGTTTTTTTTTTAAAAACAGCACAAACTCAAAAAGCACCGCAACATAGAGTATAGAGGCAAAAAGATTTGTATTCTTCCAACAGGCCTTCAGCAACCATGTATTACACTATAGTATACTATAATAACATCATTAATAGGCATTAAAAAGCTTAAATCGTCATCTCCTACATCTTCTGTAGCATATTTAAAAGTAAAAAAAGTAAGGCATACATTCTTTCAAAAAGGCCCATACAAAATGGTTCAGACTCTAAAGTGTGGTTACTGAAAAAAGAAGTCCTCAATGATTTGGAAGACCCTACTCTCAAAAATGACTCATTTCCCAGGGGCTCAGGCTCACTCAGTTTTTGCTATAATGGGAAATGGCTTAGACCCCTCTTCCGTGCTAGCAGCTCAAGCCCATCTAAAAAGAAAGCTGAATAAGTCCACTAAAGATCAACCCAGGATTGCATTCGTTTTAACCAACCTATTTTCCTTCACTTGTTATTTCGAGGTAAGAGTATAAAATATTTGGCAAAAGATAAAGAATACTGAAATACTGGGACAAGAAAAAATTATGAGAACAAGGCTCTGGAGTGGTAAAAGACCCTATAAATGCTTAAGTAGTCCAATCTTTCTTCTTCCTCCTTTCACTCTTTTTCCATAAGAGGAAACTGAAGTCCAAAGAGGGAAATGACTTGTCCAAGCCACAAAGTGATCAATGCCAGAGCTGAGACTGAAATACATGTCCTATAATCAGGTGCCACATGTACTGCTTCCCAATCCTAACCTGGTTCTTTCTAATTCATCCTTAGTTCAGATCACAGAAATCAGATACAATTATATAAAATATGTTCATTTTCCTATAGGCTGGGCTGTTTAGTGGCTCAAAGTTGGTATTGACTACTCTAGAAATAGTCATTATATGCTGCTATTTAAATATTGTTTGAATTTAAGA
Organism: Monodelphis domestica; assembly: GCF_027887165.1. Taxonomy (NCBI): domain Eukaryota; kingdom Metazoa; phylum Chordata; class Mammalia; order Didelphimorphia; family Didelphidae; genus Monodelphis; species Monodelphis domestica. The sequence continues at coordinate 531,806,534 of NC_077228.1, read as the reverse complement.
TTTAATTCAAATAAAGTAGCCACTATTTTTAAAAAACAACAGCACAGGAACAAAGATTGAATTTCTTCAAAAACTATCACAAATCCTTTTTTCCGATGCAAAACTAATGCAAACAAATTTTCTATTTCAAAGACAGTTAATTCAGTTTCTATTTCTTTTCCTTATGCTACATCCAAATTGGTAAAACAAGAACAAAAGAAATATATATAACTATACCACCGAGAGAGGGGAGAGGTGAGGTTTCTTGGCTGACTTGAGCTGTATCTCAAAAAAGAACTGGCACTGAATCAGGAACACATGGGGGGGGGGGGGTGAGAATACAAAATCCATAATAATAATAAGTTCAACTGGACAGTCATTACTGACCTCACATTTACACGGGGCTTTGGGAACACAAGAATGAAATAAGGCACACACTCTACTCTCAATGAACTTAAGGTTAGGGATGCTCCAGGAGAACAATGTTAAACAAAAAGTTTCCACATGGAAAAGGGTAAATTGCCAAAAGAGATCCATTTTAAAATACATTTGGCAGACTTCAGCCCGGCCTATATAAGTTAAAACTGCCTCCCAATGTGAGCTGTCCTCAAATGGAATGTATTTTCAGGATGAAATGAATTGTTCATCCCTGGAAGACAAGAAGTGGCAGCTGACAACCACGTTTCAGAGAAGAGTAGAATGACCACTGAGGTCCCTTCCAACTTGGGTTCTAAGACTATGTTCTCAAAACAAATATTAAGTGATGTGACTTTTCTTACAGGAAGGACATGGGTGTCTTATCGGCTTTCAGGGTATAAGGGGTTCACTAGATATGTTACCCCTGCAGCTAGTCATCCTCTGCCTCAATCACCTGGTCTCCTTTTGCTTTTTGAAAATACTTTCTTTTTCTGACCCTGATTTTCATACCTTCACTGTAAACAGAATCTTCTACATTCCACCTCCCTTATGTTTGGGCGGATTCTAAGGCTCTCTTCCTGGTCCTCTTCTTTCTTGGCATGCTTGGAATTTTATCAACTCCCCTGAATAAAACAAACATCTCTATCTAGATAACTCCCACAGCTGCAGAGTCATTCTCTCTGACATGCCACACATATCACCATACCCAAAACAAAATTCAGTGTCTTTCCTCCAAATTCAACCTTCCAAACTTCTCACCATCCTTCAAGCTCAAAACCTAAGTCACCCTCACATCTTCACTCCTCTTTACACCTACATCATCTTGCCATGTCCTGGCAAGTCTAAAACATCTCTTCTCACTTCAGGCCCCTCCTCTTCACTCACACAGCCACCACCCAGGCCCTCATCACTTCTAGCTCTAGGCTCCCATAGGTAACAGCCTCCTAACTGGTCTCCTTGCCTCCAATCTCTCTCCCTTCTCAGATCTATCCTTCAGCCAGCTGCCTAAGTGATATTCCTAGAGCACACAGCTATGTTATCCCCTTCAGGAAGCTTCAAAGGCTCCCTATTATCTTGAGAATAAAATACAAACTCCTTTGTTTGCATTCTAGCCCTTTTCTGTAGGCCGATTTCAGATGACTTGTGCTCCTGCTCGTTCACTTCACTTTCTAGTCAATCTGGACTACTTGCTAGACCCCCTCTAGGACATGCCATCTCCCTCCCTGCTTTCCCATTCCTGCTTTCCTTCAATACTTCCATCTCCTGGCATCCTTGGCTCCCTTCATTACTCAAGGGCTACCTCCTCCAAGACTTTTCAGGATCCCTAAAATTGGAGACACCCCATTCAAATGACTTTGTATCTTTTTCAGATTCTTTTTTTACTTAAATGTTTACATGTCAGTTTCTCCAGCCCTATACCCTAGCTCCTGTAGAAATGTGAGATCTCTGAAAGACAGATTAATTTCTTTTCCTCCTTCCTTCCTTCCTTTCTTTTTTGGGAGGAAGGGCACTTGATGGTCTTTGTATCCTCAGAGGCTCACAGCTCCTGGAACAGTGGCACATAGTAGGTACTCAAAGTTGGTTGAATTGAATCCTTTCCTACTCCCATCCTTCCTCTTCCTGCTCTCCAATTGTTTTAACCCCAACTTTGATCCTAAGATTTCAGTCCTTTCTTTTCAATGCTCCTTGAATCTGGTTTAGTTGTTCTGAGTCAAATACAATAGACAGCTCTAAAATTCCCAGAACCAAACAGAGCCAAGAAGGTGGGGAAGCACCTGAACAACTGTTAACATTCAGCACTGACTTGGATGCGCTTCCCAAAATGATAACAGTCTGCTCTTGAACCATCTGCCTGGAAAAGACATGAAAACTAATGCTGTCTCTAGTCTCTCTCTTTCTCTCTCTCTCTCTCACACACATTATCATTTTATTCACATTACCAAAAATAAAGTAATACTATGAAGTAACATAATCTCCAGCCACCTGTCAAACTAGGAGAAAACAAATTTCACTCCGTCATAAGCCAGAAGCAGAGCCCTCATTCACCATGTTCCTTCTCATGGAAGCCACACCAAGGTCACAGTCCAAACCAAAGAGAGAGGAAGTACACAGCAGAGGATAAAAAGAGAAGAACTTACATCTTTATTCAAGGGAAACACCATTATTATTAAATAGTAGAGAAGATAAAATTGCTCATAAAAGAATTGTATATATGTGCTACAATTATTCTGACTGAATTGTTTCATTTTTACTTATTGTTATGAAAATTACAAACTCATATTCTATTTATAATTCTTCTTCCTCAGACACCAGATTTAAAACATGCATCAAAAGACCTGGAATCTAAGGAAAATTGTAAAATCATACCATGCTTTCCCATCACTATGCAACCTTGGGTGAATTACTTCTACTTCTTGGGACTCAATAGCCTTATTTGTAAATCTTGAGGGTAGATATGATGCTGTGGCCAGGGTCCCTGATAGCTCTTACAGTTCTCCTTTGTTACAAAGCCTGTAGAATAAGACCTTAGTTGTATTGTTTATTCCAATTCTCAATCTAAATAACCAAAACAGTTCTGTTTACAAGTTCCTTTACCTCACAGACTATAGTGATTATTAGTGTTACCAAACTGAAGGAATTCTTAAATGAAATACTAAGTTGTGTTTATCCCATCCGAGCAGAACATTAAACTATATAAAGACAAGACTTTTTTTTTTTAATTTTACCTTTGCATTCATTTGACTCCACCAGATTCAAGGAGGACTGAAAAGAACTGAAATCTTAGAATCAAAGTTGGGGTTAAAACAAAAAGCATAGAAAAGGGTAAGGTCTAGAACCTGTGAGTCTAGCGACTATCTAAAGTTCTGCTATCTAAAGCCTTGGAGAACTGAAAGGTTCACACAGGTTGAATGTGGTCAAAATTAGGCTGGAACTCAGGTGCTCCTGGCTCCATAGCCAGATCTCTCTCCACTATTCACTGCTTAACTGACGTATTTCAAAGAACTCTTTAACACAGTGCCAGTGTACCTTTTAAATATCAAAGTAAACTGTTCGTGCAAATGTTTAAGAAATTCGTTTTAAAAATCAATGAGCAGGGGGGCAGTTAGGTGGCTCAGCGGTTTGGGAGCCAGGCCTGGAGACAGGAAATCTTGGGTTCAGATCTGACCTCAGACATTTCCTAACTATGTGATTCTGGGCAAATCCACTTAATCTCTATTGCCTAACCCTTATTGCTCTTCTGCCTTGGAAGCAATGTTAATTCTAAAGTGGAAGGGAAGATGTAGAAGGGAAAATTAAAAAAAAAAAAAGATTGTAGAGATTATAAAGGCAAGTAATTCTCTCATCTATAACAGGAAGGGATCAGGCACCTCAATGGCTTCTAAGGCCTCTTCCCACCAAATCTCAATAATCTTACTATCATTAAATTAATGCCTGGGTACTGGGTACACCAAGGACCTGAAATATTCTATAATAAAACATCAAACAAAGAGCAAATTCTCGAGGGTTCTATTCACACTTCTTTTGTGAGGGAGAAGCACTACTAGATTTCAAATGTAATGCCTTGATCAAAGGAGGGAACCCAGAGGGTTGAGCTTTGAGCTTAGAATTTATTTCTTGTACTCCATTAGCACGGATGACAAGTCAAGTCCTGGGAGTAGCTCCTCCCACAACACAATGACCCAGAATATAGAACTTCAGTGACCACAACCTGAGTCATTATAGGGAAATGCAAGTATCAAACATATTAATATTTACAATGAATTTAATAAAGGCAGAACACTTGTTTAGATTTTATTTTATTTTTTAATTTTTTTCCATGGTTACATGATTCTTGTTGTCTCCCTCCCCTCTTCACTATCCTCCTGGAGTTAACAAGCAATTCCACTGGCTATTACATACAGTATCACTCAAAACTATTTCCATATTATTCATTTTCATATTGAATCTTTCAAACCCCCCAAATCACATACCCAAATAAACAAGTGATAAATCATGTTTTTTTTCCTGGATTTCCGCTCCCACAGTTCTTTCTCTAGATGTGGATAACATTCTTTCTCTTAAGTCCCTCAGAATTGTCCTAGATCATTGTATTGCTATTAGTAGCAAAGTCATTTACATTTGATCATCCCACAATGTTTTCAGTTATGTTTTCCTATCTTTGCTTATTTCACTCTGCATCACTGCATGTAGGTCCTTCCTGTTCTTACAGAATCAATGGATTCATCATTCCTTATAGCACAATAGTATTCTATCACCATCATATACCACAATTTGCTCAAAGGCAAAACATTTTGTAGAAGAGCAGAAATAGCACTCAACTGGGAATCAGGAAATGTAAGAACTACTCCCTGCTTCCTCTGCCACCATCTATATAGCACTAGATAATCAGTGACAAGTCACTTCACCTCTGGGTTCATTTCCTCATCTATAAATTCTATAAAAAGAGGGTGAGCCAGATTCTAGTTCTAAGGTTCCTAGTATTTCTACTATTATTTAATGATCCTACAAACTAGGCTTAACAAGAGAAATAGAAAGTGAATATTTCTAATGAATCAGTTCATTTGCCTTCCCTACATCTCTATACTAACTGAGTTTTGGCATAGCCTTTTTCATTGGGAAGGGAAGGGTGAGAAGTTAAGGTGATACATACTATACAACAAAGTTAATACTACACTTTAAAGAGTAAGCAACAGTTCAAAATGTACTCGAGATTTTTATAGGAGCAACTTAACTAAAATCAAACAGACACAAATGTACAATTTGTTTCCTGGGCAAAATATTTTATCCAAAAAAATGAAGAAATTCTATGCTTTCAGAATTTCTTGGCATAATCACACATTGACAGTCAATGAAATCACTTATCAATATGACACAACAGTCTGGTCCCTATGCTTTCTCACATTTTACAGATCCTCAATAAATCTGTCCATGCTTTTTATTGACCCCTTTCACAAAATGATCATTAAAACCAGAATGCTGCTGGAAAACAAAAATTACTTAACTTGTTCCCAATCTTTCCAATGAATGAAAAGCATTTAATAAGTGCAGGCACCCTGGGGATACAAATGAAAAAGTAAGTTTGTCTGAAAATACTTAAGCATAATCATACAAATCTACCACTTGAAAAATGGTGCCAATGTTTAAAGTTAGACATTATCTTAGATTCCTTGGTTTCCTTAAAGACTGCCATCTCCTCTAAGAGGCCTTTCCTGGTAGTCATTCCACCCCCACCCCCACCCAAGCTAGTGCCATCTCAACTAAGATTTCTTCCTTTGTATTTTATCTTTTATGTTCAGATTTGTGTATGTTAGTTCTTCCATTAGAATGCCCACTTCATGCAGGCAGGGAATGTTTTTGCTTTTTCACTGGACACCCAGTGCTTAGCAGCATAAGTTCTTAATAAATGTTTGTTCATTAGCTGACATCAACAGCTGAAATAACTGCAGACATCAGCCTGTACTCCAGTGCCAACCTGAAATTTGGTGTAAAACAGCCAACTCCCTCTTCTGGAGGGCACTCCATGTCTGTAGGGCTGAATCATTATTGCCTTCTATCCTTCACCTTCTCTATCTGTTCAAATGGCTAAACTGCAGCAGCAGCAATCTCCTTGTCATCTTCTCAAACCTCTCTCAAAGACAAAAAGAATAGAAAGCTCAGTGGGGGAGGAAGTGACCCACGTGGGGAGCTCAGTAAATGCCAGAATGAGTTATTAATGGCAAGCTGACAAGCTTTCCCATCCCCCATGTCCCAAGATATGTATACCATCCTAGCCTTATATCCCTCTGGTTCAAAAAAATGTTAGCTTCCATTTCTCCAACATCTGCCAGTATGGGCTCTTCAATCAATCATAAAGAGCTCTTGAAGGACAGGATCAAGAAAAGAACCTAATTCAAGCATGCTTTTGCCTCCCTACACCATTCTGAATACACTGGATGCAGAAATTCACAATTCACTCTACTCTGGCTTTCAGGCTGGGAAAGCAAGCAAATAAGATAGTGACCAGAGAGTGAGTGAAATAATTATTGCCCCCTATAGAGTAAAGGGGGCTGCATTAGCATCAGAACACGGGGGCCTCAAGGGCTGCTTCTGGCACATGCCAGCTACAAGAGCATGGGCACGTCCCAGGTGTCCTAGGCACCTCTCTCAAACTTTAGATTACCAACAAAGTGCTTAATGGGAGTTCCCACACCAGGTGTTCACTACACTAATGAAACCACAGGTTAAAAGGGGCTGAGAATAAGAACCAATCTATAGAAGTCCCCCAAGATCAGCCTTACTCTCTCCTCCCAAGAGAGTCCAAAGTTAGGCAGATGACTGAATTATTATGCATGTGTGCACACAGTGTAGACATACAAGCATAAGTCAGTGCTCTAAAGCTCAGAAATCTAGCCTGCACCACTCCCCAGGAAACAAAATGAGTCATAAGGAATTTAACACATGGGTTTAAAAAGTTGTACCTCTCCCAGCCCCCACCATTTTATCAGCTCACCAATGTTTAACCAGCTCCACCCACCTACACTAAAGTGTCACATTCTTATTTCTGCAAAGCACACTCTAGTTCATCCACAAAGTCAAACTCACTAAAAAGTATGGTAAAAAGAAAAGCTACAAAAGAGATGTTTTAAAAATTCATCTTTAAGTAGTATAGAAAAGAAGACTTGAAATATGAGGAAGGTGAAGAATAAGAAAAAGACTCAAAGAGGTGACTAGAAAAAGACCATCATTCCATCTCTAGTTTTGCTTTAGGACTTGACAATTAGACTAATTTGTATGGTTGGGCATTGGGACATGAATACTTATATATGGGACGGAATGACAAACATATTCACAATTCTCTACTAGTGAGAATACCTCTTATAAACATGCCCCAAAAGGAAAGGGGTTAAATTGAAAAACATTTAGAAAATATTCAAAAGTGTTCTATTTAAAAGGTGGATAAGAAGCAAATATGGAAACTTACAGGATGCTTAACAAGATCATTCCAACAGTTAAATAAAACTAAACAATAGTACTGAGTCAAGCATTAACCAATAAAATTTCTTAAAAGTTTTAAAATGGTATTTTTAAACTAAGTTCAAAACATTACATCTAAACTATTTTCTACACTATCCTTTCATATTAGTAATTTATCCAATTTAAACAAATGAGTTCAGTTCAAGGTGGCATTACTGATTTTAAAAAATGTCAACTTATAATTTAACATCAATAATGATACTGTAGTTTGTCATGAACTCAAATGAACTATCTCCAAATTAAACTACAAACTAGTTTCATTGTTCAAATAATTCATCATTTAATTTTCACCAGATAAAATATGTATTATATTTCTAAATATGCCTAAGAGTAAAGTCAAATAAATTCTAATTAGTTTCACCACAATTCCCTAAATTTTTTCATTTTAAGGCACAAAAATGGACTGAGGTATAATTTTAGTACTTTAACCTACATGGTAGCCCTATTTAGAAAGATCTTTAAAAAAGGAAACACCCTCCCATTTAGATATACATTCTATACTAGCCTTACAAAGTAGGGTTTTATGGCTGCACTCACGGTTTCTCATTTCAGTGAGGTCCATTCCAAGAGCTGATCACTTGTACCTTATAAACTCATTGCTTGATTATGTGGCCAAGATTAAAAAAAAAAAAAGATCCCTAAATCCAAATCTTTATAGATAAGGAAAAAGGGAAGTTACTTCCAAGTCTCATGTACCCAGTGAGTCAGTATCAGCATGATTTCATAAACATCAAAATCCAAAGGATTTCAGACAGCTTTAAGGGCATTTCCTCTTGGTCCTGTCAAAAAATAATTTTTCTACCTACTAATCATCACTAAACAGCTTAAAGACAACTTAAGAACCTGAAACAAGCTCAAGTCTATTTGTTAATTAAATGCTGAAAGCTCAGGGTTTTTAAATCTAAGTACCAACTTTATTAACTTTCACTTTTAACATGGAACTAAAAACATCACTTTACATTCAAAGCAAATTTAAAATGTTGATCTTCTTGGTACAAAAATTCCATATTTGAAATTTTATACTAGGATAAAATATCCATAATAACAAGCTGATACAAATGCAACCACACAAGAGACCAGATAGCTCAGTAAGTCAAAAGCTTACAAACCAATTCTTGTAACTGATATCTTTTAGTAAAAACAGGAACAAGGGGGGGCGGGGGAGAAGCAAATGACTATATTTATATAGAATCTTTCCTACAATTCCACAAGAGCCTGACATCTTCAGTAAACACTTGGTAAACAGCTCAGTCTGGACAAAGTAATTTGAATGTAAACTGACAAGGTGGTTTACTGGATCAAAAGTTTGCTCAGACTACATTTCCTTCAAGATATAGGCATTACTTCTTTATTTAAATGAAAAAATGTCAGCTTGAGCCTGGGCCTTTCTCCCTGCTTAATTGAAATTGGGAAACACCACACTAAATGCAAGGTAAGAAGGATAATAGAAAAATACAAATCATCTCAGCCTTCAAGCAGCCCACTTTCTCCCCAGTAGTACACTTAGGTATGTAACATCAAAATAAACTGGGAGGGAAGTTGGCACTAACACAAACTGGGATGGCTGGGAAACCTGAGGCCATTTAGTCTATGATCTCTAGGACATCCCTAGCAAGTGGTAAGCTGCCCTATCTATTTGAAGACCTCCTCTGCCTAGACCACAGCTTTAACTGCTCATTAGTTGTTGAGAAATGAAACTGTTTAGACTGTCATGCACAATTAATCAAGGGGCCAACAGTTCATTTGTTCAATGCAGAGAAGGAAGGGAGGGAAAAAGGAAGGAAGGAAAGGAGGGAGGGAGGAAGGAGAAAAAAGATAAAAAGAATGGGAGAGAGAGGGGAAGGAAGAAGGGAGAGAGGGAAGGAGGAAAAAAGAGAAAGAGGAAGAGGGGAAAGGAGGAAGGAATGAGAAAAATGGGAATGAAAGAGGAGGAAGGAAGGAAGGAGAGAGACAGGAGCTTCCTACCCTAAAAATCAGTGGTCCCAGTTTGGGAGGAACATAGGCAGTTGAAATGGAGAGAGAAATTCCCAAGGCCGTGGAAAGGCCACTTACCCCGGCACCAGCTCTAGACCTATCACCCCATGATCTCCCAGCGGCGTGTCCGTGTGTCCTGGGTGCCCGTGGCTCAGTCCCGGCGCCTGCCTGCGCCCCTGTCACTATGTGTCCGTATGTTCGCGACCCTGTCACTATGTGTCCGTGTGTCTGTGCCCCTGTCACTATGTGTTGCGGCGCAGCGCTGTCACTATGTGTCTCTGGGCGGCCCCGCCTGGCCTGTACGTGTCTCTCGTGTCTCGTGTCTCTGTCTCCCGTGGATGTCTCTCCCTGCCGGCCCTCCCCCGGGTCTGCCTCGCTCCATCCCCGGCCCAACAAAGGCTCCACTTTCCCCAGCTCTCCCTGACCTCCCCTGCGGCGCCCAGAGGCCTTGGCCTCGGACGGGTCTCACAGCGGGCGGGGGGGGGGGGGGTCGGGGCGGGCCCCGTCACGGCGGGAGGCGCGGGAGCGGCCGGGCCGAGCGGTCACTCACCAGGCTAAGGCCAGCCGGACCGGGCAACTCCTTCGCGGTTGCCTCGCCGGGATCTCCGAGCTGCTCGGACTCCTCCTCTTCCTCGTCCCCGCCGCCGTCCTCGGCCCCAGCCCCGTCCCCGGCTCCGGCTCCGGCTCCGGCTCCGGCCTGGGCGAAGCGCTGCGGCGGCGGCGGCGGCCCGTCCGGTGCCCGCGGCGCGGCTCGGGGCCCCTCCGTCGTCGGCCTCCCGCGGACTCGCGGGCTCGGGCTCGGCTCGGCTCGGCTCGGGCGGCCCCGGGGGCTCGGGCTCACAGGCTCGGGATCGGGCTCGGACTGCGCTGAGGGGCTTCGGGATCGGGATCAGGCTCGGGCTCCGGCTCCGGCTCCGTCTCTCAGGCCTCGCCGCTCCCCGCGCCCCGCCCCCAGCCCGACCCGGTGCACGCTCTGCGCAGACGCAGTGCGCAGACGCCGTACGTCGCGACGTCCGCTCGCAGCACCGAACGCCCGGCTGAGGGCGAGGAGTCCCGCGCGCCTCAGGCGCCCCCGCAGGCTTGGAGGACCTAGCGCGCCCGAGCCAGGCCGGGGGCGGGGCGGAGAGGACGCGCGAGAGCCAGCGAGAACGCGTGCGCTCTCCTGACCGGCGCTGCGAATGGCGGGACAGTGAATGGTAGTTACCAAGTAGTGGCTTGTCTGTGTGGGCTCTGGGCTAGGCGCGGACCAGAGGCGAAGCAGCCCCTGCCCTTCGGTTTCACCGTGCTTCATTAAGCCCGTTTGGGTTCCAAGCTCTGCGCTGGGGGCTCAGACCAAAGGGAAGTGGGACTGCTTTCAGGGAGCTGCAGTGAGACTGCCAACAGGCGCCAGGGTAGGGGCTGCGGAGGAACCCTGCTCCCTGAGAACCCTGACCTCTAGGTGTGCCGCAGCCCCCTGCAATGCCCCCTCCTCGAGCCCTGGTCTACAAAATGAGCCTCGGAGAAGATGAGACTGGCCCAGAAACTTTGGGGAAGAAGAGGAAGATTGGATTAGATCCTTCCCAGGGCATTTCCCATGCCATCTGGGGAAAGAACTGGTGAGGGGGACGAAGCTCACCCAGCCTGACCCACAGCTGGGAGGAAATTTTCGCCTGTGAGGAAGGGGGTGCCCTAGTCTCTCAGGCGTCTGCCTCCGGTTCCTTCCTTCCCCCCTCCCCCTCCCACACACACACACAGAGCCCTTGACTGGAGGAGAATAAGCATCCTACAGAGCAGCTGATGGCAGTGTCTCCCATCAGGAATGGAGGACACAGGGTGGACATGATGAGCAAGAGCAGGTTCAAGACTCTACTAGGAGCTCATCGGAAAAACTATATCTGTCATGCCTAAGGGAAACGTCTTGAGGTCTGGAAAAAGAACTTGCAGAAGTTATGAATTACCCCCTCTGCTATCTGTGCATTCTCAATTTGAACCTAGACCCTGCATGTTCTAGGGAGAGAGTATGTCACCGACCTTTTGGGGAGAGGAGAATGTTTTCCACTTATAGTTCTCAGTATACCACCTTAGTTAATGCCTCTTTCTAAAAACTAAATAAGTCCAGCTGGCCAATTAATGTCAACTAGTGATCTTGAAGGAAAGCATACTAAGGGGCAAGGAAGTTAAAAATCTATAGAACTAGAAAAGATACTTCATAACCCCTCAGGGCTGCTCCTAAAGCCCTAAGGGAGATAGAGCAGCTATGCCATGGGGGTTCTGGCTGCCAGTGTGAGTGAAGGTTAGGAGAGCAAATCTATCACATATATCTGTGTGTATAGCATGTGTATATTTTATATCTATATGCATATATATATTCCTCTGCCATGGACAAATGAGCTTTTGGTACACATAGAGCACTTCAGCCACCACACAGGCACAGGATGTTCAAAAATGCTTCATGTGTACAAATGAGTAAATACAAAATATTTTTAAACTAGGGTGGTAATTTTACTGGCATAGGGAATTTCATTTTCTCTACCCAGGCAAATCAGTTTCTGCTCTGCAACTTCAAGTCTCAGAGTTTCTTGACCTTTTAACCACTACTCCTTGCAACTTTAAATACAAAATCTCTACAAAGTAAATACAGGGTATATAGCATTTTTAGATTTTCAAAGTATTTTCCGTGAGAGACAGGAAATTTGAGTACTGTTCATTCTACTTTATAAATAAAGCAGCCTAACATGGTGGAGAGAGCATTGGACTTGGACCTAGGAAAATATGCCCTCAAGTATTGCCTGAGATCCTCAATAGCTGTGTGAACATTTGAAGAAATTTCCCATCTCTGGGTCACAATTTGCTCATCTATAATATGAGGTTAATACCTATAGCACCTCTCAGACAGGGTTGTGTGTAAGACTAACCTCCTAGATAAGATATGTAATGTGGCCTGTGAACTTTAATGGCATCATAGATTTAGAGCAGGAAGAGATCTCAGAGACTTTCCAGCCCAATCATCTCATTTTACAGATGAAACTGAAGCCCAGAAACAGTGTTACTTACTCAAAGTCACCCAACTAGGAGAGTCAGAGCCTGGATTCAGACCAAGTTTCCTCCTAACTTCAGATTTGAAAAAAATAAAAAATAAAAAAAAAAACCTGAGGTGGGTTTTCATTTGTTGAAGTTTTGGGAGCCTCGCTGGGTTCCACCGAAGCTAAAGAACAAGTGGCAAAGGGAACTATTCACTCTTCAAGTCTAGGTAGAGAGACACAGATTGTAGGAGATACCAAGAAAGCATAGGTTTTTGCCCTCCTGTTCCCCGATTCATAAAAAAGGTAAGTCCCACAGGCTTACGGAATGAATGAAATAGATAGATGATCCAGAATAGGAATTGGATAAAAGGTATGGCTGTTCTAGACCAATTTAGAAATAGCCTCCTCAAAGAGGAGTACCCATGTATTATCTGAACTATTGTGAAAGGAATGGTGGCCAGAAGGCTATTGCTAGACTAACTCAACCAATTAGAAGTCAAAACTTGGCAATGTGAGAGGGCACAGGGGCTTCAGGTCATTGAGTAGCTGATGCCACAGAAGACTGAAGTTGGGCCTCTGGCCCAGTGTATAACATGGTCAGAATGGTGTACCCCAGGAGCAACAGCAGTGATGGGATTCAGCAGAGAAAGACTCCAGAGAGGGAACTGCCCTGACACTTGGCAGATGGGAAGAGTAAGCTTCTCTCCTTAACTTCAGGGGCTAAGTGATAATCAGGGTGGTTCAAAAAGTTAGAAAATTTAGAGTTCCCATTGTCATGAGTATCAGTGTCCCCAGAGTCTCAGCAGGTAAGAGCAGCAATGTAAAAGGCATAATGAAGAAAAACTCAATAAAGACACCCAAAAAAGCATGCACCTTCTCACCTTGGAGCCCAGTGAACAGCTACTCCAAAGAGAAACTTCAGGATGGCTCCACAAAGTGAGAAATGGCCTTCCAGTAGCTCGGAGCCATGAGTTCACCCTATGACCACATGTGTTCTCTAAGGGTGAGCCCATTCTCCCCAGGGGCCAAATATGTGCAAGAAGACAGCTCCCAAGTTGTGAGGATGTTTCTGTAACAACTGTCCTTGATATGCCTAGTTAGTAAACAGCCTTCCTAAAAGCTAATTACCTCTGGCAAATAATCAACCACAGGACTTGGACTATCTCCCTTTTTGTATTTTTACCTCTAGAGCTGAGCAGCAGGCTTGTTCTCAGTTAGCAAGTAGAGGAGACAAAAATACCTTGGAGAGTTTCTTGGGGGTGACAACAAACCCTATAGCAGTGATGGTGAACCTATGGCACGGGTGCCAAAGATGGCACACAGAGCACTCTCTGTGGGCACTTGACAGCATGTGTGCATGTATACACACACACACACACACACACACACACACACACACACACACACACACACACATGAGTTCCTTACTAGAAAGACAGAGGGACTTGGGTTGAGCTACTCCCTTTCACTTCATCATTGTGCCTGACAACATTTTTTCACATTCTCCCACCCCTCTGCCCAGCAGCATAATGGGAGTGCACAGGGGGTAAGGTAGCAGCTCACAGGTAGCAGAACTAGAGGGAGGAGAGAACTTGGGCCACTCCTCTCCCCCTCTCTACACTTGCTCAGGACATTCCTTACTTCACCTACCCCTCCATCTAGCAGCCCAATGAGAGTACTTCCTCCCCTCTCTGTGTGGGTTGAGGGGTGGGGGCCCAGCACTCCATCTCTAAAAGGTTCACCATCACTGCCCTATAGACTTGAAGCTAAGTATGTCACACAATCTTAGCTGGCATAGGGAGGTCACTTGTGGAATGAATCCTGGTGACCCACCAGCCTGCACTACAGGTAACTCAGCTGGCCCCTGAACTTGCTGTAATTTTCTAATCCTCTACTTTCCTCATTTGTAAAATGGGAGTAATAATAGCGCCTAACTCCTAGGGTCATTGTGAAGTTCAAATGAGACAATCTATGTAAAGCATCTTGCCATTCTTAAAGTGACGTGCTTATCTCAGGCAATGGTAGCCCCTTGGTAGTCTCTAAGCAGCTGGGTAGCTTAGTGGATCAGACACTAATAATAATAGTATTGTTACTTCCTGAAGTCAGGAAGCTCTGAGTTCAAATTTGGATTCAGAGGCTTCTAATTGTATGATTCTGGGCAAGTCACTTAACCACTTTGTGCCTTGGTTTCCTCATCTATAAAATAGGGATGATAATAGCATCTGTCTCCTGTGTTTTTTGTGAAGATAAAATAATATCTGTTTCAAACCTCAATGATAGATGTTCAGATTAATACCAGTCACCTCACTGGTGGGCCTTTAAAAGGCCTCAGAAAGGCTCCTCTATGCCAGGCACTATGCTAAAATCTTTTCAAATATTAGCTCATTTTACAATTGAGGAAACTGAGGCAAACCGAGTTTAAGTCACTTGCCCAGGACCACACAGCACATGAGGCCAAATTTAAACTCTGATCTTCCTAAGTTGAGACCTCCCTTAGAATTAGGTTTAGATGGGAAGTGTGGGGTGGAGTAGCCTCAGGGAACTACAGTATTGAACTGAGAGAGGTTACCCAAGTGTTGGGCCAGGGGAAAGGAAAGAAACATCACGTTGTGTTTCCTTAGCGACAGGAATGTTCTCCTCCATGAGCACAGAGCTCAATTTCTCTCTCTCGGGGTCCAAGTTGACCATGTATTCTTTCAGGCTCACAGGGATGGAGACCCCACTCAGGAAGCCCAGAATTGTACATTGGGAAGCAACAGAGTGTGGGAGCAGATTCCAGGAGGGCCCTAGCCCTTGGAACCTCCAGTCATCTGCCTCCTGAAGTGCTGAACCCAAGGTTCACCCATTAATCTGCTGGCAGGGCAATGATGTCCCTCCAGGGGTAGGACTCCATCGCAGGATGGTAGGTTTAGAATTATGAGGGACCATAGAATCCAGCTCTTTATTTAATAGATGAAACCAAGTTACAGAGGAGTGAAATGATTTGCTCAAGATTACATAGTTTGGGGGGCAGCTAGGTGACTTAGTGGATTGAGAGCCAAGACTAGAGATGGGAGGTCCTGGGTTCAAATCCAGCCTCAGGCACTTCCAAGCTGTGGGACTTCTGGGCAAGTCACTTAACCCAGACTGCTAGTTCTCATTGCTCTTTCTGCCATGAAATCTGTACATGGTATTGATTCGAAGATAGACAGTAAGGGTTAAAAAAAAAAAGATTCCAAAGTTAGGGGGCAGCTAGGTGGTCAGTGAATAAAAAGCCAGGCCTGGAGATGGGAGGTCCTGGGTTCAAATGTGGCTTTAGACACTTCCAACTGGGTGACCCTGGGCAAGTCACTTAATCCTCATTGTCTAGTCCTCACCACTCTTCCTGGAATCAATACTTACTATTAATTCTAAGACAGAAGGTAAAGGTTTAAAAAAGGGGGTGGGGGGGATAATGTAATTAGTAAAGACAGGTAGGTGATGAAGTGGATAGAGCACTGGGCCTGGAGTCAGGAAGACTCATCTTCCTCAGGTTGTCTGACCTCAGACCTGCTTTTTTATTTTACAGAAGGGGAAACTGAGGTCCAGGGAAGTTAAGGAACTTATCCTCTGTACCCTTTGCTTGGTTTAAGAGGACAGAACTGGAAAAGGTGGAAGCTGCTGAGAGGCAGCTCGATCGGGACTGAAAGTCAGGAAAGGCTTTCCAGAACCTGGAGCTGTTCCCAAAGAGGCCTGGGCCCCTGGAGGTGAACCTGCAGCTGGACAGCCCATATTCCACACTGGTGGAGAAGGAATCATTGTTCAGGAATGGCTCGAGCCTGATGACCTCCTCCCTCCGTGTCTGAGATTCCAGGATTCTGGAATTCTGGGAATGGACCCTCTCCTAGCCCCCAAGCCGCTGGCAGCTCAAACATTCTACTGAAAACCTTGCAATGGGCTCAAGGGGTCATGGGAGGCCCACTTCAGGAAGCAGGGCTGGAGCTGGCCCTGGCAAGAATGGCCGGATGTTGTGACGGGCCCCAGGGAAGGGGCAGGAGCTCAATGAGGGTCTACCCTCTGGGCCAGGGAGATTAGAGGGACTTGGTCAAGGCCAGGGGAAGCCTTCCATGAGGCCCCTAGGCCCCTGAATGCCTTGGCTCACTGCTCTGGTTTCAGGAGAGCCTGGACCCAGTGGGCCAGGACAGGCAGATTGGGAAGGAGGCTGGGCAGCTTTGGGTCTGGCTGCTGGACAAGAAACACCCAAAGTCTCTTGGTCCAGCAAAGGAGGGGGGATGGGCCTCAGCCTCTCTCCTCCCCTGCCTGCACCCCCACCTTTTCATTTCCTCATTTCTCTCCCTGAGGTCCACAACTCACTCTCCTGGGGAGAGGCTGTGGGCACTGGCAGGGTGTGGGCAGAATGAGGACATCCTGTAGAAGGGGGAACAGCCCAGGCGAGCCAGCGGCTGTCTGAGAGGCCCTGACCAAACCGTCAAGTTTTCCATCTGAGAAGCATTCATGAGGTCCAGTACCCTCCCCTGCAAAACAAAACAAAGCAAATAAAACCCAGCCCAGGCCACAGCCTTCCAGCAGCTGCTGGCCCTTGGCTTGGCTGCCTCTTTCACCTGCTTTCAATGCCCAGCTTGCAAGCCACCAAAGACAGGGACATCGTCTCCAGAGGGCCCCCAGCAAAGAGGCAGTTTGGGTTCTCAGATGAGTGCACTGCCAGGACTGGGCAGCTGGGAAGCCCGAAAGAAATGAGCAAAGAAATGACTATGGAAAGAGGGAGCCAAAGAGGCAGTGGAGGGAGGGGGCGGCAGAGGAGGCACCGTATAGCCATCTAACCCCCAAACTACAGGTCAGGCTTTCCTGCCTCAGCTTCCTGCTGATAAGATATTCCACAGGACTGATCAGACTCAGGAATAAAAAAGGGGAAGGGGAAAGGGAAGAGGCAGGAACCCCGATTCAAGAGCTGGGGAAGGCCGGAGTTCCTTTTCTCCTCCCTTTGGTGCCCTGAGTCCCACACAGACTGTCTGTGGAACTTGGGGATGTTCTAAAACCTTCTTGGCCTCAGGGCCCTCATTCTAGAAAATAGTGGGATCAGAGGGCTTCTGGGGTCCCTCTGAGGTCAGAATTTAGGATCCTTATGACCCTAAGGGGTCCAGACTCTGGAAGAGGGCTCCCAGGGGTCCCCTATTTCTGAAGCTCATGGCTGAGGGCAGTTACAGTAGAAGGGCAGCCCAGAATGGAAGCATTCTCAGCTGGAGGGACCTCCCCTGAAGATGCCCTGTCTCAGGAGAAGGGACCGCACCAGGGATGCTACCTCTGCCTTGCCCTCAGCCCCAGCTCAGTACTCTGGCTTAGCAAGGAACAAAGCTGGACACAGAAGGAGTTCCCCCAATGCCAAGAATTGCCAGGAGACTCACAGGGATGGAATGTGGAGCCAGGGAGCAGCTGGCCTGGGCCAAAGGTCAGGCAGCTGGCAAGGAAGATAGGCTGGGATCTGAGACCTCTCTGGACTTCCTTGGTGTGGGTGGGGATGGGAATCTAGTTGAGGGATGAGATCCAGGCAGCAAGACACTAAGGCAGTGACGCTTGGTCATGGCTAGTCTGGGTCAGGGACACGAGAACTAGAATTGCGAGACATCCTCTCTGGGGCTGGAAACCTGAACTTGTCTACTAGAAGGTGGCTGCTGCCATGAATTCTGGGACTGCTTCTGTCAGTAGCTGCTTCTACCATGGTGGTTCTGAGCCCCTTCTGCTGTGCTTCTTATTAACAATCAGAGACTCAGGTAGACTTGAGCAAAGGCATCTACTAAGATGCAAGAACAGTGGGTACAAAATAGCCTCTCCCAAAATGAGGCTCATTCTCTCACAGCCACCGCACCTGCGCATCCTTGGGAGGAGTGGGCTCGGGCTTAGCGTGCACAATGGCCAGCTCCAGGAGCGGGGAGGAAAGGAGGGAGAGACTAGAAAAGAAAAGCCCTTGTGGCAAGGGGATACCTCACCACTCTTGATAATCTTTTCCGACATCAGAGAATCTCTTGCAGCTGCCCTCAAGAGCAGTACCTCTGCCCCCTCCCCTCAGACACAAGAAGACACTTGTCCTAAATGCCCGCTTCCGCAGGATCGTCTTTCTAGGCCTCTTTTTTCTCAGGATCTCTCTACCCCTGAATCAGGTAGAACTCAGTAGATGACCAAAAGGAGCGAGCTGCACTCCCATCACTCCTTTCCTTCTGACATCAGCCATCGCCACTTCAGGAATACCAAAGGTGCTGCACGGCAGGCTTCTCATGGGCTTGGGATTTTTAGAACTCACCCAGATCTCAGAGACTCCCGACTTGGGATACTGGTTTATCTAAGAACAAGAAAGAAAAAAACACAAGAAACAGAGAAGGCCAAGAGTTCGAGTCCACCCGGCCTGGGTAAGGGAATGGAGAAGATGCCATTCCCTGGGGCAGCTCTCAGGAAACCACTCAAACCAATGGCCACCAGGGAGGAAAGAGCAGAAAGAGCGATAGGCCAGCAGGCCACCCCTTTTGTATATGAACTGAATTCTGGCTCCATAGCCAATTAGGAAACTCTTCATTATCTCTCTTTGCAAAGCCCTGAGTCATTAGCTCTTCCAGTTGAACAGTCAATTGGGGAACTCTTCATTATCTCACAGTACAAGCCCTCAGTCCTGCAGCACTAAAAGCAAGCCCCAAATTCCACATGATGGACTGGAGTCCAGTAGATCTCTGCCTTCAGGGAGTGGTCCCTAGCAGGCAATTCACCCACATGACACATATAATCCCATTGAGGTCAGAAGTGCCTCCTTGCATTAGAACCTCAAGACATCTGGCTTGTCAGCCTTACTTTATGCATTTGTGTAAAGACATCTGAGGGGATTGAATGAATTAGCAGGTATGGTTATTGATTCACTGTCCTGGATCTCTGAAATGTCACAGAAAGCGGGCAAGGTGCTATAGGGCTAGAGAAGGGCAAGTATTGTCCTTTGTTGTCACAAAAAACTGAGCAGCCGAGTGGCTCAGTGGATTGAGAGTCAGGCCTAGAGATGGGAGGTCCTGGGTTCAAATTTTACCTCAGACACTTCCGAACTGTGTGACCCTGGGCAAGTCACTTAATCCCCATTGCCTAGCCCTTACCACTCTTCTACCTTGGAACCAATACACGGTATTGATTCCAAAATGGAAGGTCAGGATTATTATATTTAAAAAAACAAACGAGCAGATTAGAATGGCAAACTATTGATTGGTGGGAATGATTTCAATTCCTGGAGAAATTCTGTTATTAAAGTGATTGTGAGTGTAACACTCACCATCCCTCTCCTAATCCATAGACCATGAATTCTCATTCCTACTGAATCTCTGCAAACCAGAAGAAAACACGCAACAGAGTAAAGGATGGCTCCTTAAAACTGAATACTAGGTAAATGGCCAGGAAAAGTTCCCCTGAACATCCAACCATACATACAAGAGCACACTGCCTCCTTGATTGCCCAGCTACCCATGGGAGGAGATCAGACAGCTCATACTCCCAAGGGTGCACCTCTGGTAAAGCACATTCTTCTTCTGAAGCATAAGCTTGTATCTTCCAGTGGAGCTGCATTGTCTGCTTCTTCCCTGATGTATTTATAGCTCTTTTGTGAGTTAGACTTAACAGCAGGACCCAGTTAGCACAGAGCAAATGCTCTCAGGTTCAGGATTTCTTCTTTACTGAACCTTCCTCTCTCTCAGAGAGAATTTCCTCGAGCCACTAGGTAGAAATGAGTAAGTTCATGGGAACTCATCCCCCTCCCCCCAACAATTATCAGGGTCATGAAAGCTCCCCTTAGAGTGAAGGGGAAAGGGGAGGCTCATGACTTTCGTTCTGCTCCCTACAGATGCACCTAGATTACTTCCCTCCTTATAGAGGATTTAGAAAGGAAAGTCCTTATCATAAGAGACCAGCATGACTTCACCAAAAGCTGGCCAGGCCAGATTGACCTTACTCCCCTTTCTGACAAACTCCCTGGACTGGTAGATCAGGTGTATGTGATAAACCCAGGAAACCTGAGCAGAGCATTTAACGTTGTCTTTCCTGTTTTCCTCCCGTCAAGATGGAGAGATGTAGGTTAGAGGAGAGTATTTAGACAGTTGAATTCAATATCATTTGAATCACTATACACAAGAATAGTTATGAATAGCCAGATGAGAAGCTGAAGACAGGTCTATGGTGTAGTGTCCCAGCCCTCTGTTCTATTGTCTTAACCTGTTTGGCCCTGTGCTTCTTAATATTCTTGTCAATGGCTTGAATGAAGGCAAAGTTCAGTCAGTTAGCCAGTCAACAAACATTTCTAAAGCATCTACCATGTGCCAGGTAGAAATTTGCATATGTTTCGTGTCTCTCAATTCTGAGAAAGATAGCTAATGCTCTGAATAATAGAGCCTAGAGCCAAAAAGAATGAACAAGAAGACCAAACCCATAAGATGAAGTGTAAGGCAGATGACTACAATTCTCCAGTTAACATCACGCACTCACAACCTGAGAGGCATGACTGGGCATTTCGGTGGTGTGTAAGCTCAAGATAAGTCAACAGTCTGATATGAGACAAAAGAAATAGTGATGTCTTCAGCTGTATTAAGAGCAGTGAAGGGTCCAGGGTGAGGGAGTCCATGATTAATTAAATTAACTTCTCCTCACCACACTGTATTGGGAGCAGAGAAATCAAAGTAAACTGGATGGTATAGTAGATAGAGTGCTGAGTCTAGAGTCAGGAGTTCAAATCTGACCTCAGATTTTTCCTAACTGGATGACCCTGAGCAAGTTACTTCCCCCTATTTGCCTCAGTTTCCTCCTCTGTCAAATGAGCTGGAAAAGGAAATGGCAAACAACTAATATTTTTGCCACAAAAATCCCAAAGAAAAAACCAAAGGACCAAAGGAATCAGAAAGAGTCAGAAACAAATAAACAAAGCAACAAATAACAACGCCATTGGCTTCAGTCAGCCTCAACTGCATCTGTCTTTTGTTTCTTCAAGGACACAATTTTGTAACTCAAGTTACAGTATTATTGGTAAGCCATTCCATAATAAACAAGGATAAATAAAGCTTTATCTTGAATAATATTTGTAACATTCATTTGCTTACATGTCTAGGTTGCCATTTTGGTAAGCATTATAGAACTATGCTTAAAAAGAAAGTGACCCAAATGAATAGTTCCTTTGTTTTGGGGGGATTTTCCCACACACGCCTCTAATGTGACATAATTTACCCCATTTTACTTCTTTCTCTTCCCATTTCTCTTAGTGTAATCCTCTTTTCTGTGCCTAGATTTTTTTTTTTGGATATCATCCTAAATATCTACCATCACATTTTCTGTCTGTGTATATTTTCTCTTAACTATTATGATAATGATAAAAAATTTTAAATTACAAATATAATTTTTCTATATAGGAATATAAGTAATTCAACCTTATGGAGGCCCCTAAATTTTTTCTCTTTTTTATTTACCTTTTTATGCTTTTCCTGAATTTTGTATTTGGACATTAAATTTTCTGCTTACGTCTGGTCATTTCTTCAGGAATACTTTGGAATCTTCTATTTTATTAAATGGCCATATTTTCCTCTGAAAGAATATAGTCAGTTTTAATGGATAGGTGATTCTTGGTTATAAACCCAGTTCTCTTGCCTTCCAGAATATCATATTCCAAGGGGGCAGCTAGGTGACTCAGTGGATTGGGAGTCATACAAAGAGATGGGAGGTCCTGAGTTCAAATCTGACCTCAGACACTTTCCAGCTGTGTGACCCTGGGCAAATCACTTAACCCCCATTGCCTAGCCCTTACCCCTCTTCTGTCTTGGAATCAATACATAGTATTGATTTCAAGACAGAAGGTAAGGGTTTTAAAAATTAAAAAAAATACATATATATATATATATATATCATATCATATTCCAAGCCTTCTGATCCTTCAATGTGGAAGCTGCCAGATCCTGTATAATTCTGACTGGGGCTCCATGATATTTGAATTGTTTCTTTCTGGCTGCTCATAGTATTTTCTTCTTGACCTGGGACTCTTGAACTTGGCTGTTCAAGTTCAATGTTCAGTGTTCAATAACATTCCTGGGAGTTGTCATTTGGGGATTTATTGCAAGAGGTGATCTGTGGATTTTTTCCATTTCTATTTTACCCTTTTATTCAAGAATTTCAGGGCAGTTTTCTTCACTAATTTCTTTAATATGATGTCTAGGCTTTTTTTTTAATCATGACTTTCAAGTAGTCCAGTAATTCTGAAATTGTCTCTCCTAGATCTATTTTCCAGGTCAGTTGTTTTTTCCAATGAGATATTTCATATTTTCTTCAATTTTTTCATTCTTTGATTTCATTTTATTGTTTCTTGATATATCATGAAGTCATTAGCTTCTATTTGCCCAATACTAATTTTTAGAGAATGAATTTCTTCCATAACCTTTTGATCATCTTTTTCCATTTGGTCCATTCTACTTTTCATGGAACTCTTTTTCATTGGATTTTTTTTTTTGCCTTTTTTCCAGTAGGTCAATTTTGCCAGTTGACTGACTAATTTTGCTTTTTAAACTATTATTTTATTTTTGCATTACTTTAATTTCTTTTCCCCATTTTTCTTCCAACTGTCTTATTTGATTTTTGAATTCCTTTTTGAGTTCTTCCAGCACCCAAGACCAATTCCCATTTTTCTTTGAAGTTTTCCATGTGATTGCTTAGATCTCACCCCTTATTGATTCTGTGCCTTGCTCTTTTGTCTCCGTAGAAATTTTCAATGATTAGGTATTTCTTTTGCTTTTTACTCACTTTCCTGGCCATTTTTTTTTGCCCGTGTCTGGGGAGTTCTGAAAGCTACTAATTTTCTCTCCTCTGCTGATGGCTTGCAGTACATGGCACTCAAGGGCCAGGCACTATGGACTTCTGGGTCTCACTGAGGGATAATTCTAGGGTCTGGGTCTTCAAGGGGTGGATCTGGGGTATGGGGTGCTCTGTTGTTGGTGTAGGCAGGGTCCCAGGATCCTGAAGTTAGCCTATGCCCAGGTTTGGAACCTGGTGGAGTAGGTGGGGTGTCCAGCCAGCACTTCTCTGTGTGCAGTTTTATTTCTAGTTCCACCTTATCCCATGAAAATTGACTCTTTCTGTCTACCTTTCAAGATGTGTTCAGCAGGAGAGCCCCCTCACTCTGTCTCGCTATTGGTTTTTTACTGCTGTTATTTTGAGATGTTTTTTAAAGATTGGTTTGGAAGGATTCTCAGTGTGGTTTCAGCTTTTGTTGCTACTAAACTACCATCTTGGTTCTGCCCCTGTATAGCTCCTTTTTTTATCAGAGATTAGTTCTGAACCCAGATCCCAAGGTGGTCCCCCATAGGTAGAATAATACCCCAGGGGCCCCAAACTGTTCATAACCTCACTTGTTATGGAATCCAAGAGCAGGAGATACCTGTTGATTGGGGATTGACAAGGTATTGTGATAAATGAATGTGATGGAACATGATCATATTATAAGAAACAATGAGTATGAAAGATGCAAAGAAGAGCCACGGGAAAACTTGTAGGAGTGTGCAAAGTGAAGTGGGCATAAAAACAGGAAAATTATATGCACAATGATGACAATAATCTGGGTAATCATGGTGATGAAATTCTATTGTGCTATAAGGAATGATGATCTGGGAGATTTCTAAATAAACTGGGAGAACCTCAATGAACTGATGCAGAGTGAAATGAGCAGAACCAGGAGAACATTGTACACAGAAAGTGAAACACTGTGGAATAATCCAATGTAACGGACTTTGCTACTAGTAGCAATGCAACAAGCCAGGAAACACCTCAAAGATTTATGGGAAAGAATGTTAACCACACTGAGAAAAAGATCTTCAGGAGTAGAAACGCAAAAGAAGAACATATGACATCACTTATCACATGTATATATGGGTATGTGATTGGGGGTTTAGGCTTTAAAAATTGCTCTGTAGTAAAAATGAATAATATGGAAATAGGTATCAAGTGATGACATTTGTACTACCCAGTGGAATTACTTGTCATCTGGGGGGGGGGGGAAGGAAGAGGAAAGGGGAACTGAATCATGGAAACATGGAAAAATATTTAAAAATTAATTTAAAAAATTATAAAAACAACAAAAAATCTGGGTGATCAGGACTGGCCCTGTGATGGTAGAGGGGTTCCCCCTTTCCCAATGAGGACATTCCTTCTGTCAATGCAGTCCAGTGCCGTCACTCCAACTGAGAGTTAGAGAGTTGCCTAGAGAGAATTAAGAGGTTATGGGACATGCCCAGGATCACACACATTAGTGGAAAACCAAAAACCATCAATAAAGATGGACAACGTTTTGATATCAAAGGAAAGAGCAGGAATAGAAAACTGAGCTTTAAAGTATCCATTTGAAACTTGAAGGAATTCAGTGGTTAATAATATTTGGCATAAATTTCACTTTCTTGGATTTCTAGAATTTTCTTTTGAAGCATACTCCAAATCTAGATGTGTATTACAAAGAATAGCCACTATAAAATAGGACCTACATATTGACCTACCAATTCCACTATGAGGTCTGTATCCTAGAGAGATTTAAAAGAAAGGCAAAGAAAGGACCTTTATGTGCAAAAATATTCATAGCGGCGCTCTTCCTGGTGGCAAAGAACTGGAAATTAAGAAGCTGCCCATCAATTGGGGAATGGCTGAACACATTGTGGTATCTGATGGTGATGGAATACTATTGCACCATAAAAAAATGACAAGATAATCACAAAAATCCTGGAAAGACTTATATGAACTGATGCAGAGTGAAAAGAGCAGAACCAGGAAAACATTGTATATAGTAATAGCAATATTGTGGCAGGATCAACTGTGATGGACTTAGCTATTCTCAGCAATAAGATGACCCAGGACAATTCCAAAGGACTCAATGGAAAATGTTATCCAACTCCAGAGAGAATTGATGGAGTCTGAATGAAGATTGGGAAGCATAATTTTTTCACTTTCTTTTTGTTGCTTTTATTTTTTTTCCAACATGGTTGATATGGAAATTTGTTTCTCATGATTTCACATGTATTGTTGACATCACATTTCTTGCCTTCTCAATGGGTGGGAGGAAGGAAGAGAATTTAGAACTCAAAATAAAAAAAATAATCACTTAAAATAGAACAAAGAATAGCTTCTGCTCTACTGAATAGTCTCTAGAGATCTTGGGAGTAACCATCTAATTCACGTACTGAGTTATTCTCAGTAGTACAGAAGTAGCTCTCAATTTTTCTCTTTTGAGAGACACTCTGACCCCTCAGGGCCTCCTGCTCAACCAGACAGATTAACCCTTACCCATATCCCCCAGTCCTAAAAGAAATCTAGTGACAGGGGAAGGGACTTCATATACTTCGTGTCCTCTCTTCCCTTCGACTAGATTCCAGGTTTTTAGGTTTTTCTCCATCTGGAGGATGAACACACACTCTCTGTCTCTCTCTCTCTGTCTCTGTCTCTCTCTCTCTCTCTGTCTCTCTCTCTCTCCCTCACCTCCATCTATCTGTCTCTTTCTCTGTCTCTCTGTTTCTCTGTGTCTCTCTGTCTCTCTCTCTCTCTCTCTCTGGGTCTCTGTCTCTATCTCTATTTCTGTCTCTGTCTCTCTCCCCCTTCATCTCTCTCCCTCCATCTCTCTCTCTGTCTCTCTCTCCTCTCTCTTTCTCTATCTCTCTCTGTGTCTCTGTCTCTATTTCTGTCTCTGTCTGTCTCTGTCTCTTTCTCTGTCTCTGTCTCTCTCTCTGTCTCTGTCTCTATCTCTCCCTGTGTCTCTGTCTCTCTCTCTGTCTCTGTGTCTCTCTCCTGTCTCTTTCTCTGTCTCTGTCTCTCTCTCTTGTCTCTGTCTCTATCTCTCCCTGTGTCTCTGTCTCTATTTCTGTCTCTGTCTCTCTCTATCTCTTTCTCTGTCTCTGTCTCTCTCTCTCCCCCTCCACCTCTTTCTGTCTCTCTCTCTATGTCTCTCTCTGTCTCTGTCTCTCTCTGTTTCTCTGTCTCTGTCTTTCTCTTTCTCTGTCTCTGTCTCTATTTCTGTCTCTGTCTCTCTCTGTCTCTGTCTCTATTTCTGTCTCTGTCTCTCTCTCTTTCTCTGTCTCTATCTCTCTCTGTCTCTGTCTCTCTGTCTCTCTCTCTTTCTCTGTCTCTGTCTCTATTTCTGTCTCTGTCTCTCTCTCTGTCTCTGTCTTTCTCTGTCTCTGTCTCTGTCTCTCTCTGTTTCTCTGTCTCTGTCTCTCTCTGTCTCTGTCTCTCTCTCTCTCTGTCTCTCTCTGTCTCTGTCTCTCTCTGTTTCTCTGTCTCTGTCTCTCTCTGTCTCTGTCTCTCTGTCTCTCTGTCTCTCTCTGTCTCTGTCTGTCTCTGTCTCTATTTCTGTCTCTGTCTCTCTCTCTTTCTCTGTCTCTGTCTCTCTCTGTCTCTGTCTCTCTCTGTCTCTGTCTCTCTGTCTCTCTCTCTTTCTCTGTCTCTGTCTCTCTGTCTCTCTCTCTTTCTCTCTGTCTCTGTCTCTCTCTGTCTCTGTCTCTCTTTCTCTCTCCCTGTCTCTCTTTCTCTGTCTCTGTCTCTCCTTTTTTATAGCTCCTTGTGGCCTGGCATTTCAACATATTTGACCTTGTGGATGAACTCTGGAGTGTGTTTTGCAGAAGAAGGAATGTGCCCCATCGGTAAAGGTGGGTGGAGTTGGTTAAACATTGGTAAGCTGATAAACGATGGGGTGGGGGGGGCAGCTTTTGAGCCCCGAGTCATAGCTGCCCAGGACTGTTCCATTTGCTAAGGAGGCCTGTGCCTGGGTCGGGTACCCCTGAGCCTACTCTGTGGAGGCTCCATGCTTGGGCCTGAGGAGGTTGTAGGATCCCAGATTTCAAGCTGGACCTTAGAGATCAAATAAGCCAACCTTGTCATTTTACAGAGAAGGAAACTGAGGCCCAACAAAGGAACTCACCTCAGATCATACAGCAGATAAGGAGCAAAGCCAGAGTTTTCAACCCATGTTAAAAGTACTTTAGGGTTCAATGGATTGAGAGTCAAACCTAGAGATGGGAGGTCCTAGGTTCAAATCTGACCTCAGATACTTCCCAGCTGTGTGACCCTGGGCAAGTCACTTGACCCCCATTGCCTAGCCCTTACCACTCTTCTGCCTTGGGGCCAATCCACAGTATTGACTCCAAGATGGAAGGTAAGAGTTTTTAAAAAAAGTACTTTAGGGGTTATCCAGGCTAATCCATTTTATGACTAAAGAAACCGAGGCTGGGAATGTGGCAGTGACTTCCCAAGGTCCAAACTGTAGAAACCCTAGAGATTATCTAGTCCAACCCATTAAAAAAATCAACCTTACCTTCTGTTTTGATGGCAATTCTAAGAAAGAAGACCTACAAGGGATAGACCAATGAGGTTAAATGACTTGTCCAGGGTCACACAGCTGGAATGAGTCAGGTCACATTTGAATCCATTTCCTCCCAACTCTAGACCTAGTGCTCTATCCATTATGCCACCTAGCTGTCCCAAGTGCAGTCCATTTTAAAGATGAAGAAACTAAGAGCCAAAGTGAAAAAGACTTGGCCAAGGTCACGCAGGTAGTAATAACTCTGGCTCAGGTCCAGCCACTTTCCAGGACGTCATCCTGCCTCTCAGGGAAGTCACCTCTCTGGCTTTTTAGTGTCCTGAGAGAGGGCCTGCAGCTTGAAGGATCGGGAAGAATGGTGGGGAGGGGGGCTCCCCATGGAGCCTGGGGGCTGCCATGATGGTCTGGGGCTCAGTGTCTGGCCTGGAAGCCTTCCTCACGCCCTCCAAATGACATTGTCCAGTCTGCCCTTCCCTCATCTTTGTTTCCGGTTTCTGGTGGCCTTGACTTGGCAATCCTGGGGCTGCCTCTCTTCACTGATCCCCCAGCCCAGCCGGGGTGCCTCCCCAAGGCCTCCCCTTCCGCCCGAGAGGCTCTGGGTCCCCTGGGGATGACTCACAGGGCCCTTTTCCACTCCTTCCCCAGGAAGGCCAGAGGAGCCACAGCCAGAGTCACGGAGCAGGAGTGGGCTTGTGCCAGCTGTGGGGGAACCTCCAGGCTGGGGAATGGAAGTCTAAGGGTGCCCTGGGGGTGCCTGGACAAAGGGGACGAGGTGGGGGATGAGCGCCATGGCAGAGGCTGCCTGGGTATACTGAGTCTAAAGGGAGAAGGCTGGCAAGGCTGGCAGGAGGGGCGCTCTGCTGCCCAGCCTCTCTCCCTGTGGCTGGCAGAGCTTCACCGGTTCCTGGGGTTCACAGAGGAAGCCTCTGAGGTTCCAGACCTGGCCCCTGTGGCAGGGTCATGGGAAAGGGTGGGAGGGGGACTAGAATATTCTTCCAAGGCCACCAAGGCAAGATTTTCCCCTTCACCAACCCCAACAGGTGGCTTTTCCTCTTTGACTTGAAGACTTCCAGTGACGGAGATCTCACTACCAGACAGCACTTGCTCCCACTCCCATCCTTATCCTTGCCTGACTGTCCATCTCTCTTGGCAGCATTTCCTGACCTTGAGTTCTTGCAAACTCCCCCCACCCAACACACACAAATTGTTTCCCCTCCAAGCTATCTCTTTAATATATATATATATATATATATAATATAATATAATATAATATTTTAAAAAATAATGTGGGGGGAGCAGTGCCTGCAGTGGCTAGAACACTAAGTCTGGAGTCAGACCTGAGTTCAAATTTGGCCTTGCTTACTAGCTGGGTGACCCTGCATAAGTCATTTAACCTTCTTTGCCTCCTTTTCCTTAACTGGCAAATAAGCAGAAGGAAATGGCAAACCAGTCCAGGATCTTTGCCAAGAAAACCCCCAATGGGCTCACAAAGAGTCTACCAGAAGAGAAAAATGACCAAACCACAATAATTTCCCATATTAGATTATAAGCTCCTTGAGGGCAGGGGCTGACTTTCTTTATGTCATTTGTTTCTCCTGTGCTGAACACATAGTGGTCACCGAATACAAGTATTGTTAATATCAGATTATAGTAGAGAGCTAAGAAGCCCTGTGGCTAGAACCCTAGGCCTGGGGTCAGTGAGACCTGAGTTCAAATCCAGCCTTGCTAGCTGTGTGGTCCTGGACAAGTCACTTGATCTCTGTCTATAAAATGAGAATGACCAAAGTCCCTACCTCCCACAGTTATGGTTCAGATCAAAAGAAATTATATTTTTAAAGAGCTTTGCAAACCTTAAGATCTCTCTAAATGCGGGCAAGTCAGAGTAGCAGGCATAGTAATAGTGTACCTCCCGAGCCCCCAGTGGAGTGCTCCTCATGAACTAGTCAGTCAGGTTCCACTAGCCTTTAAAAAGGGATTTGCTGAGAAAGGGCAGTGAAAATAATTGTCATAATGCGTTTCTCCCCAAAGATCTTGGGGCGCAAGCTCCAGCCTGGAAGGTCTTTTGTCTCTCGGCAGATTCCTCATGAAGTTCCCTTCAGTGCAGCTCTCAGCTAGAGATTGGATCTGTTCTAGAGCTCCAAGGAGGCACTTCTCTCCAACAAGAGAAGCCGCCATCCCTACTGTCCTCATGGTCCCTCTTCACATCTGTCTGCCTCCATTTCCACTGCTGTCAGTCCCTGCTCTTCCAGGGACCACTGGTGTGCCCTTTGATGGGCTCTTTGGCTCACCCAAACACTCTAGTTCCCCTGGCCACCTCCCTCTTAGCAAGCTCCTTGCTTAAGATCAGGAAAGACTAAACAATTACTGATCTAACCTATCAGGATCAATTCAAAGGAAGGAAGGAAGGAAGCTCGCATTTATTAAGCCTCTACTGTTTACCAGGCACTTTCAAGCATTATCTTCTTTGGTCCTCATGAAAACCCTGGGAGGTAGGTGCTATTGTGATCCTCATTTGACCATCGGAGAAACTGAGACAGAGTTTAAAGTGACTTGCCCAGGATCATCTAGTCAGTGTGTGAGGCCAGATTTATATTTAAGTCTTTCTGACTCCAGTATCAGCCTCTGAGGCACACATGGTCATACTCAGGGGGAAATAGCTGTCCGCACCTCAAGACCTGGCTTCCATACTTTTACATTTACATTAAATGTTTATTGAGGCAGCATGGTACGAGAGAGACAGACAGACAGACAGACACAGAGAGAGACAGAGAGAGAGAGCTGGTCTCAGAGCCAAGAAGCCCCGAGTTCCAGTCTTAGATCTGACACATCATAGCAGAGTGGCCCTGGGTAAGTAATTTTTTTTTTTTAAATCCTTACCACCAATCTTAGCACAGATCCTAAGACAGAAGATTGGTAACAGCTAGGCAAACAAGGGCTAAGTGACTTACTTGCCCAGAGTCACACAGCTAGGAAGTCTCTGAAGTCATATTTGAACCCAGGACCTCCCAATTCCAGGCCTGACACTATCCATTGTGCTACCTAGCTGCTTCTCGGCCAAGTTGTCTTTTTAGCTCTAAGTGCCCTCATCCAGGAATTCCCAAGACCAATGAAATTCCAAGTCCATCGATTTCTCCTCATTTACGGATATCCTTTGTTTATCCATTGCCTTCCATTTCCAGATCTAGCCCGCCCCACCCTTCTATGCCAGGAGCCAACCGTTGTTATAAGAAAGAGAATAAAAAGTTCAACAAAACCAACCCACATATCATCCATGTCTGCCAGTCCATGCAAAATTCTATAGCCCTAGTCCCCCAGGGGCCTTTGTAGGGAAGCTCCTCCATTCCGGACCAGCACACCTTGCTTGTGGCTTAGAGCATCTTCAGAATCCTTAGCATCCTTCTCAATTGAGATATCCAAAGGAAGCAAGTTGGGGCAATGGAAAGAGCCCTGCTTCTGGCATCAGAGGACCTGGGTTCAAGTCCTTCCAGGGTACAAGTGCCATTTTAAAAATTATGTTTAAATCCATAGTGGCTTCTTAGAATCAATACTGTGTATTGGTTCCAAGGCAGAAGAGAGGTAAGGGCTAGGCCATGAGGGTTAAGTGATTTGTCCAGAATCACACAGTTAGGAAGTATCTGAGGTCAAATTTGAAGGCAGGACCTGAGTCTCTAGGCCCGGCTCTTAATACACTGAGCCACCCAGCTGCCCTTAAATGCCACCTTTGGGTGGCTTTGGCCATCAAATCACTTCATCTTTTCTGGGCCTGCTTGCTCCTCTCTCGTTTGTAAAATAATTGGGTTTTACTAGATGATCTTGGAGGTTCCTTCCAGCACTAGACTTTGGCTTCTATGACTTCAGGACCCCTAAATGCCCCTCTTTGTTCTTCTCTAGCTCTTCTTGGTACGTAATTCCCTCCTCAAATCAGAGGCTTTTCCCAAGGCATTCAGATTCAGAATGGCAGGGATGGAGGAAGCTCCCAGTCCACTCAGTCTAACCTGTCTTTGAATAAGACTTCTCTCCAGAGTATCCCCCAAATCTGGCCAGCCTTTGCCCACTCCCTAGCCTTGTTTTCTGGAGAGTCGTTAACCCTGCCAAGATATGCCCTCCAATACTTGGCTGCTTCTGCCCACAGGCTCTGAAGCTACCAATCCCTCCTGACTTTGTTCAAAGCAAGATGGCTTTGACCCTGGGATTTGGGAGGATACCTGGGGAGTACTGAGGAGTGCATGATTGAGAAGGCTGTGGACAGATCACAGGAACATAAATAGGACTGAAAGGGAAATCAGAGGACATCTGGTACAACCTCTTCCCCCATTTTGCAGATAAGACGGCTGAGCCCCCAGAATTTAACACTCACAACATTGGGGGACATAAAGAGGGTCTTCTGGTGTTGCTAAGACAGGATATCCACAGTAAAAAATGTAATTTTGTTGGAAAATTAAATATAAAACAAGACAGATGAGTCCCATTCAAATTCTCTCTGATCACTGCTTTCAGCACCCAGGTAGGTCATTCAACAAATTTATTCACATCTAAGGCATCAGAGGATGATTAACTGGTTTGATGGGTCAGTTTCTCTCAAGGGTTTGTGTTTTAACAGGAGACGGTGCCTCAATTCAAAGGAAAATGAATGTCTAAAAGGGAAATGCCAGGCTGTGAAGAAGCTACTTAGAGGCACTGCCCAGGCCACCTCAGCCCCAAGCCACTAGTCTCCAGGTAAGAAAGATGGAAGTAGAGAAAGCTGCCATTTCAGATTCAACCACCAGAGGGCAGGGTAGACACAGCAGAGGTAACCTTACCTGTAGCTGCAGGAGGAAAGAAAGCCAGGCTTCTCAACATTTATTCAGCGCTTCTATGCCCACTGTGTCAAGTACTGATCTAGGCACAAAGGAAAACAAAAGCAGGATCCCTGCTCTCAAAAATCTCCCTTTCCCCTACCACGCAGCCAGGTTTCCCAAAGAATTTTTAAATGTCCTTTAAATACACAAAACCCTCCTTGCCATTTCAAAGTCTAATTTTAGAGGTTTAATGTGGTTTAAAATTCAAAATGGAAAATGAGAAAATAAATTTAAAATTATAAACTCGAATATGATATAATGTTATTTTATTTTGAAAATGAAATGGTAATGGAAGAAAATAATACACTTTATTTTTATTTATTTTTAATTGAGATTTTTATTTAATTAATCAATTTAGAATATTGTTCCATTGTTACAAGAGTCATGTTCTTTCCTTCTCCTCTCCCTACCCCTTCCTGTAGCCAATGGACAATTTCATTGGGTTTTACACTTGTCCTTGATCAAAAGCTATTTTTATATTGCTGATGTTTACACTAGGGTGATCCTTTAGAGTCTACATCCCCAATCATATCCCCACAATCCATGTGATCAGGCAGGTGTTTTTCTTCTGTGTTTCCACTCCCACAGTTCTTTCTCTGGATGTGGAGAGCATCTTTCTCATAAGTCCCTCAGAACTGTCCTGGCTCGTTGCATTGCTGCTATACACTTTATTTTTCAATGAAAGGGATATTCTTTTCTTTAAAAAACTTTTCCATGGTTACATTATTCACATTTTTCCCTTTGCAGAGTTGACAAGCTGTTTCACTGGGTTGTACATATATATAGTATCACTCGAACCCATTTCCACATTCTTCATTTTTGTAAAAGAGCAAGCCTTTAGAGCCAAAACAAAGGGATACAGTCTTAAACACAAACTTAACATTTTGAAAACAAGCAATTACATCGAGAAAAAAAAATAGAACCTCAATAGCAAAAACCAAATGACTCTATATGCACATATATACTCAGTAACTGTAATAACCATTTTTGGTGAATCATGTGCCTTTTTTCTTTAGTCCCTGCATACTTCTGCCAAATGATACCAGATGAAGAACAGAGAATTGGCACAGCAGATGCATTGATTACTGTAACATGCCATTCCGAGAGCTATGGAGAGTAATGGAGAGACAGAGGGAAGGAGAAGAAAATCAGTATATATAGAGCACTGAAACACATATCATCTCATTTGATCCTCACAGCAATCCTGGAAGGTAGATGCTGTTATTACTCTCATTTCCTAGTTGAGGAAACTGAGGCAGATAATGGTGGAGCAATTTGCCCAGAGTTACACAGCTAGTCGGTACCTACGGTTGGATTGAAATTCAGATCTTTCTGACATTCAGACCCAATGTTCTATCTCTTGCTGGTGAACCTTTTCCACTTTTGAGTGCCCAGAGGGCAAATTCAAGCTGTCTGTAAGCCCTAGAGGAGTGGGGCATGCAAAAAAAAGTCCCTGGGCACTGGGAAGAGTGGGAACAGAGCAGTTACCCACGTGCCAGCTGGGCACACGTGCCACTTCTTTACCAATACTGCTTTATACACTTTACCACTTAGCTACTTAAAGACAAGACAGAGAGACAGGCACAGACACAGAAAGTCAGAGAGAGAGACACAAATGTATAACAGAGTCTGAGGTCACCATTCCAGTTCCCACTGATGAGTCAGATCCCTAGAAACCTAAATATAAATGAAGCTTCATCTGTAATGAAATATTTTCCTCAAAAAACTCTGGGGTAGGGACATAGTCAGCCAAAAGCAAGAAAAGGACATTTTGGGAATCATCGCCTGAAATTTGACCTGGTTTAGGTGGGCTCAGAGGCTTTAGGTAGTCCTGAGACATGGGTTAAAATCATATTTGTCACTTTAATGGAAAAATCATAGTCAATATTGATTACGTGCTATAATTTATTCAGTCATACAGCCGTTGTTGAACAAATGGATCAGTTTCAGTTTTTGTTATTAAAAATAAAGCTGGTCTTTCCACAAAATGACTAATGTGGAAAAATATTTTACATGATTGCACATACAAAATCTGTTTCAGATTGTTTACTGTCTTAGGGAGGAGGAAGGCATAGAAGGAAAGGAGGATGGAAGGCAATTTGGAACTCAAAATTTTCAAAAGCTAAATGTTAAAAATTGCTTTTACATTAATTGGGAGAAACAATAATTTTGGAGAAAATAAAGCTATGAATATTTTTGTTCATCTTTAGGTTATAGAGGTTATAGTCCAAGGATTTGGGATTATTGTAAAAGAGAGACAATGACAGAGAGACAGTGGATTGAAAGAGTCAGAGAGACCGAAGCAAAAAGAGACAGAGAAAGATACAGAGTAACAGAGGAGAGAAACATAGACTAAGAGAAACTTAAACATTTTTGTGACCTTTATATTGCCAAGTTACTCCTTGAAAAGATTATGTCAATTAACAGCTCCACCAACAATGTAAGAGTATGCCTGTTTCTCCACATCTAATAATGTATGTTATTCTATAGAATGTAAACTCCTTGAGAGTAGTGATTGTTTCATTTTTAAAAGATTTTTTTCAATCCTGTACTAATTAAACATCTAAAAAATAGCATTTGCAGATGCAAAGTAGAACATAAGGAGTATCACATATAAAACAATAAAAATTCCTATTGCCAATAATTTGCTCTTTTAAATAATACCTCCTTAGGGGGCAGCTGGGTAGCTCAGTGGATTGAGAGCCAGGCCTAGAGACGGGAGGTCCTAGGTTAAAATCTGGCCTCAGACACTTCCCAGATGTGTGACCCTGGGCAAGTCACTTGACCCCCATTGCCTAGCCTTTACCACTCTTCTGCCTTGGAGCCAATACACAGTATTGACTCCAAGATGGAAGGTAAGGGTTTTAAAAATAAATAAATTAAATAAATAAATAACACCTCCTTAGTCCAGCATGTTACTTTCCAAGTTCTCTTGCTTGTGTTTTCCTCTGAACTTCTTCTCTTTTTCCATTGTCTTTTTTTTTTATTTAAACTCTTACCTTCCATCTTGGAGTTAATACTATGCATTGCTTCTGAAGCAGGAGAGTGGTAAGTGCTAGGTAATTGTGGTTAAGTGACTTGCCCAGGGTCACACAGCTAGGTAGTATCTGAATCCAAAATTGAGCCCAGAACCTCCCAGCTATAACCCTGACTCTCAATTCTCTGAGCCACCTAGCTGCCCACTGCCCCAATTGTCTTTTAAATTCTTCAATGACATCTTTTTCCCCCCAGCACCATAGTAGCTCCATCCTTTCTCCTACTCTTAAAAAAGAAAAGAAAAGGAAAAAAAAGAAACCTTTCAACAAATAAGCCTAGCTAAGCAACATGAGTCCACATATGCTCCTGTCTAGAAATGATCACCTCCTTCAGCACTTGGAGTCCTTCCTTTCTCATCAGCAGGGCATCACCTGTATGAGTGTCACTGACAGTCACTGCACTGATCAGAGTTCTTAAGTCTTTCAGAATTATCTTTCCTTACAATGTTGTTGTTTGATTTCTTCCTGTTGTTCTTTTGCTCATTTTATTCTTCAGGAAGCCATACAAGCTTTCCACATTTATCAGAAAATGTCTCTCTTATCATGCCTTTTTCCCCCATGAATAAATGAGCATTTATTAGAAACCTACTATGCTCCACCTCATACCTACCAGAGTGGCTATATGACCAAAAAGAAAAATGATAAATACTTGAGGGAATATGGGAAAATTGGGACATTAATACCCTGTTGGTGGAACTGTCAAAGGATACAATCATTCCGGAGAGCAATATGGAACCATGCCCAAAGGGCCATAGAACTTTGTATATCTTTTGACCCAGCAGACCCACCTCTGGGCCTGTATCCCAAAGAGATCTGAGATAGGGGAAGAGGATCCAGTTGAAACAAAATATTTTTAGCAGCTCTTTTAGTAGTGGCAAAGAATTGGAGACGGAGGGAGTGTCCGTCAGTTGGGAAACAGCTGAACAAACTGTGATATGTAGTCATAATAGAAAACTACTTTCTGCTCCTTAAGAAAGGATAAACAGGATGAGATCAGAAAACCTGGAAAGACTTCATTGAACTGATGCAAAGTGAAGGGAGCAGAACCAGGAGGGCAGAATCTACAGGAGCAGAAATACTGTACGACAGTCACTATGTGCAGAAACACCTGGAAAGACTTCATTGAACTGATGCAAAGTGAAGGGAGCAGAACCAGGAGAGCAGAATCTACAGGAGCAGAAATACTGTACGACAGTCACTATGTGCAGAAACACCTGGAAAGACTTCATTGAACTGATGCAAAGTGAAGGGAGCAGAACCAGGAGAGCAGAATCTACAGGAGCAGAAATACTGTACGACAGTCACTATGTGCAGAAACACCTGGAAAGATTTCATTGAACTGATACAAAGTGAAGGGAGCAGAACCAGGAGAGCAGAGTCTACAGGAGCAGAAATATTGTAGGATGGTCGACTGTGAAGGTCTAAACTATGATCAGTTTACAGATCAAAGGGACTCATAAAAAATACCAGTCAAAGCCAAAGAAGGAACCGATGGAATCTGACAGCAGATCAAAGCACAACATGCTTCACTTTATTTCCTTCAGACTTTTTTTATGGTATATGTGACATGTGTTTATAGTCACAACATGGGGAACATGGAAATCTGTATTGCCTGAAATCACTGATATAACCTATCTCAGAGTATTTACCACCTTGGGAGGGGAGGGAGGAAGAGAATCTGAATCACAAAATGGCAGAAACACAATTGCCAAAGATTGTTTCAACGTGCAACTGAAAAAAATAAAATTCAATTAAAAAAGAGAACATTTTAAATAAAGCAAGTATGCGAAGCATTTGGGATTCAGATGGGAAAAGACGATGGGACTTGCATTATCTTCTCATCTGTTGCTACTTAAAAAAACAGAATTTATTCCCAGGTACATCAGCCCTCCCCTCCCCTCCCTGCCCCATAGAAGGTATCGCCTAACAAAAAGATGTGTGTACACGCATATATGTATAATAATAAATGGATTATTCCACTTTTCTTTATTCTATTATAATAGAGAACATAGAAATATATGATCATCTATAACAAATAAAGATCTAGATTATATCCTTTCATTTTCAGCTCATTCTCTGAAGGTGGAACTTTGATCATTTCTTCTTTCATTTGATTCATGTGCCATCGTCTGTTTAGCCATTCACCACTTGATGGAACCCCCCGTTTCCAGTTCTTGGCTCTAGAGAGTCCAGAACCGACTCGAGAGCTTTCTGTAAACTTTGATTTTTCTCTTCTTTCTGTGATCTCTTTGGGGTAAAGACTTCGTTATGGTCTCACTGGGTCAGGGAGGAGGCAGAGTTTGGAGACTTCCGATGTCCAATGCCAAATTCTTTTCCACAGTGACTGGACTAACCCATGGTGTTTCCATCTAAGAGTGTATCCATCTGTGTGTCTCCCCCAGCCTCTCTGACAATTGTCCTTTCTCCCTTTTTTGTCTCATTTTTCCCCATCTGAGCGGCCCCTAGGTGGTGCAATGGAGAGAGTGCTGGGTCTGGGGTCAGGAAACTCATCTTCATGAGTTCAAATCTAACCTTGGACATTTCCTAGCTGTGTGACCCTGGGCAAGTCACTTAAGCCTGTTAGCTTCAGTTTCCTCATCTGTAAATGAGTTGGAGAAGGAAATGGCAAACCACTCGAGTGTCATTGCCAGGAAAACCCCAAAAGAGTTTGACAAAGAATCAAATGATGATGAAGAGTCGGACACAACTGGAAAACCACTGGCCAACAACTTCCCCACTGCATGGGTCTCAGGTAGGAGCTCGCTCGGCGATGCTTTCATTTCTGCTTCTCTGATAACTTGTCCTTTGAATTGTTCACATATGGCTGTTAATGGGGATTTTTGTTTTAATTTTCTTTAAACCCTCACCTTCTCTCTTAGTATCAATACTGTGTATTGGCTCCAAGGCAGAAGTACAGTAAAAGCTGGGCAATGGGAGTTAAGTGACTTGCCCAGGGTCACACAGCTGGGAAGTGTCAGAGGCTAGATTTGAACCCAGGACTTCCCATCTCTAGGCTTGGCTCTCTATCTACTAAGTCACCCAGCTGCCCCCTAGTTTTAATTTAAAAATTTTTAATGACAAATTTCTATATGAGCTTTCTGAGGTTTTATGATCCGAATTGTCTGCCTCCCTTCATCCCTTCCCCCTCCAGGAGCTGGCAAGCAAATCTGGGTTCTTTTGAGAGCTGCCTATTCATATCATCTATTGTTATTGTTCAGTGTTTCAGTCATGTCTGTCTCCTTATGACCCCATTTGGGGTTTTCTTGGCAGAGATCCTGGAATGGTTTGCCATTTCCTTCTCCAGTTCATTTTACAGACTGAGGCAAGCAGGGGGAAGTGACTTGCCCAGGGTCATGTGGCTAGTAAGTATCTGAGGTCAGATTTGAATTCATATCTTCCTGACTCCTGGCCCTGCTCTCTATCTCCTGTGCCATCTAGCTGTCTAGTTGTCTATTAGAGACTGGCTTTTGTTCTGTTAGACTTGAGTCATTTCCTTAGACAACTCAGTCTCAGGGGAGCCTGTGGGTCCCCCAGCCCTCCCCCCCTCCCATTGGCAGCCTTCCAGAAGAGACTAAAGAACCCCTTCTAGTTGGAGCAGGTGAGTACCTGGGAGCTCCCTCCCAGCTCTGAGCATCTCTCGAGCTTCTGGGAAATAAATCAGCATTTCCCAAACATCTGATGGTTTGTGATTCTGAGCTCTCCACTGTCCACAAGAACCAGGAAGAGGAATCTCCAGGAAATCACAAATCCCCAGCAGGCACTGCTTTGGGCCAGCATTCATGGTGAGCCTACTATGTGCCAGGCACATAGTAGGGAGGCAGAGACAAAAAGAGCACAAGGGCTTGGGTTCAAGTTGTCCCCATAGCCTACCTAGCCTGTCCATCTGGGCATCCCTGTGGCCATATGGCCCCTGTCCCAATAGGGGAACTGAGTCCTCTTGTGGCCCTGGAGAAAGAAAATAAAAGGCGGCGCTCCTTTGGGGTGGACTGGCGCCCCGGCTGGGATGAGGAAAGGAAGGTGAAGAAGAGGGCCAAGTGTTGAGAGAGGAGAGGCCGGAACCTGCCCGATCTCTGCCCTGTCCCTGGGCCAGCGCCCCTTCACCCCGAGATCAAGAGAAAAGGGCTGGAAATCTCTCTCTCCCTCCCTCTCTCTCTCTCTGTCTGTCTCTCTCCCTCTGTCTCTCTCTCTCTCTCTCTGTCTCTGTCTCTCTCTTTCTCTGTGTGTGTGTGTCTCTCTCATGCACACGCTCCGCTTCCTCCCTGCCTTCTGCCTCCCGCCCCCTCCAATTCCCCAGCTCCCCCCTCCTAGCCCCAAGACACACACAGCCAGCCCTCCCAAGCTCCCAGGCTGTTTCTCCTGGGGAGGAGATCGTTCATGGCTATTAGGTTTGTTTGACTAAGCTCTTTTGTCCTCTGGAGCTTTCCCACCGCGGGCACTCGGTTTGCGGTTGTGTGGCCTCAGCCAGTGAGGGCTGGAGGCTGGAGGAGCCCGAAAGGGACTTTGTCTGGGAGGGCCATCTGCCCCAGAGGCAGTCGGCCAACAGCTGCCACACTGGCCCTCCCTTTCAAGAACCCTTTATTTCTGGCTTTAAAAAAGGTAGGAGCAGATGCTAAAAGTTATTTTCTTCCTAAGGGGTGCTAAATATGGACAAATAAGGGAGGGGGGAGAGGAAGAGAGAGGAGGAGAAAAGAAAGATACCAAAAAGAAAGAAAAGAGAGGCAGCAAGATGTCAGAAAGAAAGAAGAAAATAAAAGAAATAGAAGAGACAGGAAGAAGGAAGGAAGAAAAGAAAAGAAATGAAAAAAGAGAAAGAAAGAAGGAAAATAGGAAGGTAGAGAAGAAAGAAAAAGACAGAAAGACAGATAGAAAGACAGACAGAAAGAAAGGAAGGAAGAAACAAAGAAAGGAAGGAAGGAAAGAAGGGAGAAAGAAAGACAGAGAGAAATAGAAAGGAAGGAAGGAAGGAAGGAAGGAAGGAAGGAAGGAAGGAAGGAAGGAAGGAAGGAAGGAAGGAAGGGAGAAAGGCAAAAAGAGAGAAAGAGAAAGAGAAAGAAAGAAAGAAAGAAAGAAAGAAAGAAAGAAAGAAAGAAAGAAAGAAAGAAAGAAGAAAGAAAGAAAGAAAGAAAGAAAGAAAGAAAGAAAGAAAGAAGAAGAAAGAAAGAAGAAAGAAAGAAGAAAGAAAGAAAGAAAGAAAGAAAGAAAGAAAGAAAGAAAGAAAGAAAGAAAGAAAGAAAGAAAGAAAGAAAGAAAGAAAAAAAGAAAGAAAGAAAGAAAGAAAGAAAGAAAGAAAGAGAAGAAAGAAAGAAAGAAAGAAAGAAAGAAAGAAAGAAAGAAAGAAAGAAAGAAAGAAAAGAAAGAAAGAAAGGAAGAAAGAAAGGAAGGAAGGAAGGAAGGAAGGAAGGAAGGAAGGAAGGAAGGAAGGAAGGAAGGAAGGAAGGAAGGAAGGAAGGAAGGAAGGAAGGAAGGAAGGAAGGAAGGAAGGAAGGAAGGAAGGAAGGAAGGAAGGAAGGAAACAACAGAAAGTTGACAAACCCAATTAAGTATCTTCCGAATCAGGAGGCAGGGAGGTGATGGTGGATGGAATCAGGAAGACTTTTGGCCCTGTTCTGCTCTGGTGTGTCTCTGGTCAAGTCACTTCACTTCTTAGCAGATCAGTAACTCCCAAAGCCTGTGTTAAAGGCAAGTTCTCAATCCACATTGGTGGGGGGAATTTCCATACCAAGAGACTCCCAACCAGATGAAATTTTAGGCCTGGACCAGCACCACAAAATGTTCCAGGCAAAACCCAAATAAATCAAAACAGCCTCAAACCCCATCCTCAAGGAGCTTATGTTCCTTTGGGAGTTGAGTGGAGTGGAAACGTGATCATTGGAGAAGGAAAAAGAGCCCCCAGCTAGTGGCTGGAGCCTGGAGCCAGTACAGACACTGAGCCTTGAAGGAATCCTGGACTTGTAAGTGGTGGAGAAGTAAAAAGAGCCATCCCAAGGGTGTGGGCAGCCAAAGCAAAAGCCCAGAGACAAGAGATGCCTCTGATGCCCACATCAGGGTGAACCTTGCAAACCTGTTTGGCTGGGACATTGAGCACGAGGAATGCAGTAGTGTGGAAAGCAGGGTGAGGATTCTGCAGGACTTTAATGCTGCTGACAGTTTTTCATTCTCAATATTGTTTGGTTTTTAGTCATTTTTCATTCATGTCCAACTCTTCATGACCCCATCTGAGGTTTTCTTGGCACAGATACCAGAGTAAGTTTGCTATTTCCTTCTCCAGATTGTTTTACAAATGAAGAAGTTGAGGCAAATGGGGTTAAGTGGCTTGTCCAGGGTGCCACAGCCAGTAAATGTCCGAGGCCAAATTTGAACTTGGGCGTTCCTGACCCAGCACTCTATCTGCTGCACCGCTTAGCTGCTCCTCCTGTTATACATTAAGAAACCTGGAACCACTGAAGTTTCTTGGACAGGGGATCCTTCCTGGGGTCCGTCTTGTGCTGTAGGAACCTTATTTTGCTGCTACATTGGAAGCATTGAAAGGTGGAGATCCTGGAAGCTGAGAGGAGAGTGCTGCTGGAAAATTATTATAGTAGTCTAGAGCAGTGATGGCGAACCTTTTAGAGACTGAGTGCCCGAACTGCATCCTCATGTTGAATGTGAGCCACCCCCTTACCCCAGACAGGGGAGGGAGGAAGCACTCTTATTGGCTGCTGGGCAGAGGGGTGGGTGATGGGAGAAATATCCTCAGATGCTCAGAGAGGGGGAAAGAAGCAGCCCACTCCGGCATGCGTTCCCAAGTTCACCACCATGGGTCTAGGGGATGATGAAGACTTGAATTCAGATGGTAATGGGAGGAGTGTTACGGAAGAGGCCAGATGCATGGTCCTAGCGCCATCGGGTCAAAGGCATAGAATTGAAAGGGACCTTGGAAGCAATGCAGCAAGGCAGCCCACGTCCTCTTCCACTGGCCCCCTTCTAGATGGTAACAGTAGAAGTAATGGGTTTGGTGAGTCCATAATGTCCCACTGGAGAGAGAGGAGGCACACGTGGCTCTGTGGGGCTGCAGGGATGATGGACCAATGGTTTGGGGACCAGTTTTCTAGGAAGGCTAATGAGTTTTGTTGGGCCAGCTGGAGGGGGTGCTCAGGATGTCAGTGACACCAGACTGGAGGGCAGGAGCCATGCTGCGCCTGACCATATGCGTGAGGGGAATTGGGCTAAGGAAAAGGAAGTTTACTGACATGGGGGGGGGGAGGGGGAGAGGGGGTTCCAGAGGGCACAACTGCTCAGAAGGACAGTCAGGGAAGGTTT